>NC_072736.1:86465666-86811325 GCF_026930045.1 Uloborus diversus | reverse complement strand
GCTAATCAGAGAACTTGGAGAACAATTTTAGGTGAAAATTAAATGTAAAATGTTTCATTTAACTCTGCAGAAACTTTTACAGCTCTCAAATGTGTATTTTTCATAGTTTTATTTAACTTTAAATCTCCGATCACGTTTTGTCAGCTTTGCCGGTTGACCTTTTCTTATCTTGTTTTCGGTCCGATTCCTTTCTTTAAAGCATTTTATCAAGCACTTTACTATACAAACAAATAAATTAACTAATTTAGAGACATTTCAAACCAATTTACCGCTACTGTGGGAAACAAATTCAAATTTTGAATTGTGTTTGCGGTTTTTTACGAATACCAGCCATTTTACAGTAATAAGCACAATATTAAGGAATAAATAAGCAAAAATTAAATCCAAATGACTTATGAGGGTCAACACAATGCAAAAATATTAATAAAACGGCATATGATAATTTTAACTATGAATTTATTCGAAAATATTTGAGTGTACGATGACTTTTGTGGCGTGTTATTTCTGTTTCTTCGTTTTCTGATCCAGTTCAAAAAGAAGATCCGTCAATATTTTTAAAAAACCAATGGGTTGCATTTAGAATGACATAGAGCTGATGTGAAAAAATATTGGATTTCATATTCGAATTCAGTTTCGAGTTATTTTGGTTTTACTAAAAAATTTCAAAGTGTACGAACACTTTTGAGAGCCACTGTACATACCCACAAGAAATACTCGTTTAAATATATAAGATATTGTTCTTCAGCTGTAAAAGCAGTGATTTCGGCTATGAAACGAGAACGATAGGATGAAAAAACCCTTTTGCATAAAAATTGCTGACTATTTATTTTATGGTTTACTGCTATTAATTTTACTGTACAAATCATTTATAAAACCGTATACTACTGCTGTTTTTCTGGTAATTTAGCTGATTTCGCAGCATAATGCTGCTAACTTTACAGTTTGATACTGTTAATTTTGCAGGGCAATTCCGTTAAAAAACAGTATGTTACTGTTAATTTTACATATTATCTCTGTTAAATTTACAGGTCAAGTCATTCCTTAAACAGTATATTGCTGCTAATTTTACAGTTTAGCGCTGTAAATTTCACAGTAAAAGTCTGTTATAAAATAGTATATTATTGCAAATTTTACAGTTTAGAATTGTAATTTTTAGTTTTTCTTTGGAATGTGAGCTGCCAGTATTATACTGTAAAAACAACAGTTTTTTTTTTTGCAGTGTACCTACTTAAGTGCTGTAATTCTCCCGAAACACGACTGGTTTCAAACGGAAAGATTTCTGAAATTTTCAGGAGAATTCCGGAATATTTCGGGAAGGTTACTGAATTTTAGCTGAAAACGTTCCTGGTTTTTGTAAGGTATCTTACTGGCAGAAATTGGGCACATCAGCTTCCCATTATTTTCCAGGAACGTTTCTGAATCGTCTTTACAGTGTATCCTAAGATTCTTAGCTTCTTGCTAAAGATCTTGGGATACATTTTGATTCAAAACATTGCATTATTGAATCCCAATTGGTAGTTAATTAAAGCAGGTATTTTTGTAAGTTTATGAAGCACGTTTTTGAAATTGCGTCAAATGCAAACCAATCCGCCAGCTACTTTATTCGGTCGCTTCGCGAAGTTGGTGACAACTATAGTGCCTAGAAAGAATAGTGTGCCGATCGGCGCTTTTTCCCCTTCGATTCTTGAAGACAAAATGTATGAAAACCGCTAGAGGGCAGTGCGGTCGAGGTGTACGTTCAATTTCGCGGTGTTTACATTAGTAGACGCGGGATTTTGTTACTATTTAGTTCCGCGTTTCTCTTTTTTACCTTTATTTCGTGAATATTTCATGAAACAGCGTTTAAGGCTTTTAATGGAGGCATCAAAGTTTAATATTAGAAGAAGTAAAGCTTTATCTTGTTTCGTACTAGGGTGCAAAAGTGGATACAAAACATGCAAAGAAAAAGTTTCGCTTTTTAAAGCTCCAGCAGATGAAGAAAAACTAAAGAAGTGGAACTCGTTAATTCCCAGGTTAGATAAAGTTTTTGATAAATATTGCTCAATTTGTGCTCTGCATTTCGAAAAACATTTTATTGAAACGCATAATGAGCATATTATAAATGGTGAGGAAGTTTTGATTCCCCGGGGAAAACTTTTTTTAAAAGACGAGGCAATTACGACAATTTTCCCAAATCTGCCAACATACTTTACTAAAAAAATACCAAAGCAAAGGTCCATCAGGAATTATGCAGTTAAGAAAAATGTTCCCTCTTTGAAAAAAATAAAACTTGATCTTTCCGCAGATGAAACTGAAATAACCACGTATAAATCTATTATAGATGAAATTGTTCATATTAATTTGCCTAACGAATATTGGGTTTGTATGAAATTTAAAAAATCTCCAAATATTGTAGTTTTTGTATATAATGAAAATTATGTGGAAAATAATATTGACGATAAAAAGATCATTATTGAAGTAGAAGAAAATTTACAAATCAATGCTACTATTTTGGTCAAAGGTGTAAAAGTAGATTATCCTGTTCTTCGACTCAGACTGAGAAGCCCTGATAATTTTAATTAGCTTCAAGAATTTAGAAGCAGTTTTATTTTGTAACTAGCGGCACCCGCACGACTTTGTCCGAAGGAGAAAATTAAAAGGTCATTTGATTAGCCTGTATATTTACAAATAATGGATGATGAATTTCTCGCAAATTGGCTATGTTCATTCTCTCTTCCCATGTTACGATTCCACGTCAGGATAATTTCGTAATTTACTCGTCCATCTTATGATAATTCTGCTTCGGAAACTGTTTTTAAAATTTAAAAATAAAAAAAGAACAAAATCGAATTTTCGAAAATTCGCTTCGAGGTGCACACCCCCATGCTACAAACTAACTTTGTACTAAATTTCATGAAAATCGGCCGAACGGTATAGGCGCTGTGCGCGTCACAGGGATCCAGACAGAATTCCGGACAGAAATCCAGACAGAGAGACTCGGCTTTATTATTAGTAGAGAAATAAGAGACGCGCTGTTATTGAATACTTAGGGGCCATTCATTAATTACGTAAGGATGATTTTGGCAATTTTTGACCCTCCCTCCCCCATGTAAGGGTACGTAAGAATTTTCACCCCCCCCCCCCCCATTCTTATGTAAGATTCCATTTCGTTTTTCAAAATGATAAAATAACAAATCTTGAATCGTTACATCACTGGAATCGTTATTAAATTCACATTATTAAATTAAACCTTTTGCGTAAAGAAATAGTTACTGTAAAGAATCTAAACTGAATGTTTTTTCGACTTTTTTTTTTTTTTGATGTAATATTAATTACAAATAAAACATGCCGTACGCAATGCGACTCCTTTATTATATTTTACACTATAAATTCTTTGTAAAACAAATAAAAAAACATCTTATCCTAACACGTTTCTTACCTTCCAGACGCAAATGGAACATAATCTCTGCCAAATCACTTGACCGCGCAATGTCTAATGTGAAATATCGACTTGGAAAATATTATGTAAGAATGAGTTTGACCCTCCCCCCAAGTAAGGGTACGTAGAGGCTTTTCCAACCCCCCTCCCCCTTGGGACCCTTACGTATTTAATGAAAGGGCCCTTATAGTCTACTATTTTCATTGAAGTAAGGTAGTTTTATAATAAGGTAATAAGGTAATTTTATATGCTTCAAAAAATAAACGAACACCCATGTAACAATTAGCACTAATTACAGAATTTGTCTTTTGCGCAGGAAATAAGTTTAATCCGAAAAACGGGGTTTTTAAATTGCGAAATCAGCATGCAATCGCTGATTTAAAACGAGTCTGGTTGAGGAGCATAACGTACTACTCGAGTGCAGCGCCACCTGTATTTTCCTCAGATCTGACCTCACTTTTTCCCCGCCGATCGGCACACTACTCTTTCTAGGCACTATAGTGACAACTATTCTCGCGAAGTGAACCGCCATCTTTGCACCGATAACCCCGCCCATCTTCGCACCGATGTATCCCATAATTCTGGCTTCAATTTCATCTCCTTTTTACCATAGACAGGGCCTCTCTATTTAATTTCTTTACTCTGATGTAAAACAACGACATACCCACTTATTGCAACGCAGTTCGGTGAGACATTGCCTTGTCCGCTCAAAATTCAACATTTTACCTCTTTGGCTAATTTGTTAAATCACCGCAAGGTGGCATAGCTTCGCTCTAGAACTGCGAATAATGAACAATATCATATGATGAAATACACCGCCAGCTCAGTCACTTCCAGCCGAGGACTGCAGTTTCGTGCTTATTAGCACTCATCTGCCCGGCATAGGAAAGTGACTGAGCTGGAGATGGAAAACCTCTTAAGGAAGCCAAGAGTGCCAAACAAACTGGTAGCTAATATAGAATTAGCACAGACCAGACGAGTAACCGAAGCAATGGTTCGGTTTAACTCGAAGATTGAAGGCCAGTTTGTTTGGCACTCTTGCCTTCCTTAAGAGGTTTTCCATCTCCAGCTCAGTCACTTTCCTATGCCGGGCTGATGAGTGCTAATAAGCACGAAACTGCAGTCCTCGGCTGGAAGTGACTGAGCTGGCGGTTTATTTCATGTATTTCTGCTTTAGCAATGGCTAATGGGCGGTAATTTACTGAAAATATCATATGATTTCAATTGAATTATTTTCTTTAGTTTTATTGCCTCTTTCAAGGTTGAACTTGATTGTAACCGTTACCGGTGTTTCTCTATCTAGTGCAGCCTTACCTTATTGAGTTGCTATTTGATTGGTTTGACGTAGATTTAATACTTGAACATGGTATGCTCATTTTTGCAATTGCATTCTCACGCAGCATTTGAAAGTTTCTGAGCGATTAATTCAAAAGTTGTTGATGGTTTAAGTTGAAGCAAGACATTATCAGATTTATAATAACAAAGTAGCATGAAGAAGTCTTCTAAATCATCAAGACAACCCAAAACGGTACAAGAAAAGAAAAGAAATAAACATCCCCCAACATCAGATATGGTTAAAACTGCGATTCGATGTCTGAAAGATCGAAAAGGAGCATCTTCTGCTGCCATTCGAAAGTATATTGAGACTCATTATGAAGTGGATATGACATACATTAAACCGCACTTGCGAAAGTTCTTGAATAAAGCTGTGGATTTAGGAATTCTGGAGCGAACCAGTGGTACTGGATCAAACGGCAGGTTTAAATTGGTGATCGAATCCAAGAAAAATGACATGAAGGCAGCCATACCGAAGAAAGACATCAAATTTGGAAAGAAGACGAAAGAACTTGAAAGACCTAAAGCAGTAAACATTTCATCTAAGTACACTATTGAAGAACGAGATTCGATAGATAACATCCGAAATATTATAAGGTCAAGAAGTTCACTCAAAAATGAAGGAAAGCAAGAAGGTGTTAGAAATATAACGTTGCAAGAAGGCCCTCAAAAGGATGAAAAGAAAGACGTTAAGAATGCTAATGATCAAAACCAATTAGAAGAAGATGTGAAGAAAAATACTTTAGTCCAGCAAGATGTGCAAGCAAAAAACATCAGGTAGAAAATACTCATTGGTGGATGATGAATAAATTTTTAGGACCACGAAAAAGTATGATAATTTAATTGTGTTGATCCTTCTGTCTTATATGAAGTACTTGATGTCATGTAATGCAAGCAGCATGCTTTTAAATTAACTATAAAATTAAATGTAAGAGGTATTGATTAAACACCCAAAGAAAATTTATTTTATTCCGTGATATGTTGCATTGTTATTCCCAGCCCTGAGGTGTTTTCGTATAACTTCAGTACTATCCTTGGAATGGCGCCATTTTCTTCGACTATAACTCGCCAAGTGCGTCTTTTTGGGGATATTTCGATAATTGGGAATCTGGCGATCTTTCTTATTTGGCGCCAATTTTTGGTTCCAGTGCCTGCGCGAGATGTATTTTTCGTTGCAAACCTAAACAAAGAGAACAGAAACATCTATTCACATAGGGTTACTATAAATCAGCAGCGTTACCAAAATAAAATTATTTGCGCCAAAAATGAGACGACTGCGCCAGATTCCCAATTATCGAAATATCCCCCTGATCTTTATTTAATTTGATCAAAACATTTCGAGCAGTTAAAATTAAGGAACTACTTTGATATCCCCCCCACCCAAATCGGAAATTTGGCGACTTTTTTTTCTCGCCAAGCAAAATACCTGTTTTTGGCGTCTTTTTTTTTCTTGCCAAGATGGATTCTCGCAAAATACAAATAATTAATAACTAAAACGGTATAACTTTGATATACACCCCCAAAAATTACGCGCCAAATCTGGCATTTCCTACGGACTTTTTAGGGTTGCTGTTTCTTATTTTGGTGTTGCCAATTTAGGTTTTTTCAGCTTTTAGGTTTTTGCTGTTGCCAAATTTAGTATTTTCTTGCATTTTGTACCATTTTTTGAGTTTTTTTTAAAAAGTTTTGTGGCAACAATTTTTGTGGCAACAAAGTTTTGTGTCAACAAAAACAAAAAAAGTCGCCAAATTTCCGATTTGGGGGGGTATATCAAAGTAGTTCCACTAAAACATACATGAAATCCAAAAATTGCTGCCACAAAACGTTAAAAAAAAACTGGTAGAATTACGGTAACCGGGTCGCGTTGGCGTATTTTTTCAAAAACAGCCAAATTTGGCACCTACGACTCAATGTAAACAAAGTACTACAATGTAAACAAAGAAAATTATCCAATGAGAGTTGACCCAAAGAAAATGGGTGGAGCTTCGGATTGCTAAAACTATCACCTTGGTAACTACAACTGTTTATTAACCTTTTTCTTTCTCTGATTGCAACCATAAAGAAACAAAAAAGAAAAAAAGCATTAGAATTCTTTTTTCCTTTTTAAAATGTTGCAAAACATGGAAAGAAACAAATGATTAAACCTATTTTTTTCATAGAACTATATTATTTTTCTTACTTTGAAATTAAGTTTGCAGAAAAGACAACTTTTTCAAGATGTTAACATAAACGTGGGAAGATAAAGCGCAGTATCTTAAGAGATGAATTTTTGAGACATTAAAAGAAACGTATTTTGGATTAGGTACTAACAATAGCGAAATGATGGAGTTTGACCTTTTTTTTTTCAGTGGAAAGCAAATAAGCAAGCTTGTACAAGAATGCTAAAGTACAACACATGACGAAAATGCGAAAAAAAAATTTTAAAATGAAAATTTGGAGATACTGTTCTTTATGTTCTCATTTCAGTATTGTTGAACTCATTTTTCCTTTAATTTGATGATTTTTTAAATAAAAATAATATTTAGAAGCGGAGGTGTAGGAAAAGAAATAAAATAGCATGATGTATGTAAACGAAACGCTTCATGACGTAAATGGTGTTACACTTTTCATCAACATGTTTAATTTCTTAACATTAAAATAAAACATAAATTTCTACCGAAATTTAACAACAGTAAAAGTTGGATAGAACACGACATTAGTCTGAAATAATCTGAGAAAAAGCTATTAAAAATACTTACTGTTTAGTTAAGACTTAAAACGATCTACTAAATAAATTAAACCACATCAAAAGATCCGAGAACATTATCAAAACTTAAACTATAATTTTAATTTTCTGAATAAGTTATTACGATAATTAATAAATTTTAAATGTAAGATAGAACAATAAAATATGAAGGAAATAACTTACTGAGAACACATTCCAAAAAAGTATCCAAAAGGTATGAATAACTAAGTTTTAAATCTATAACTTAAAAAAGTAAAAAGTGACAAACATTTCACTATGTAAAATTTCAACATATTCAATGTTTCGAAGATCTAAAAATTGAAAAAACACAACATGTTGCCAATTTTCAGAAAAAAATCACCTTTGAGAAAATTAAAAATATTATTCTATGGAATTAAAAAAAAAAAAGATTTATTGGACAAATAAATTACAATTTTGTAAATGTGAATTCGGAAATGGTTGATTGGCCAAACGAAGAGCGAATCAGCTTTGGTGTAGGGTTACCAAAATTGCTCCGTCGCCAAGGTAAGGTAGCGGGCTTCCAGAAAGAAATATTTATCGCCGCGACCCGGTTACCGTAATTCTACCAAAAAACTCAAAAAATGGTACAAAATTCAAGAAAATACTAAATTTGGCAATAGCAAAAGCCTAAAAGCTGAAAAAACCTAAATTGGCAACACCAATATGAGAAATAGCAACCCTAAAGAGTCCGTAGGGAGTGCCAGATTTGGCGCGTAATTTTTGGGGGGGGGGGTATATCAAAGTTATACCAAAATTAAATAATTTTGAACCTGCATATCCTATGACAGATTGAGTAAATTTTGAAGGAAGTTATCATAACGTGGAACATGCTAAATTGGCAATATAATTTATCATTGCTCTGCCAAACTAGTCAAAACAAAGAGCTTCTTCTCGACAACTGTTGCTAAAATCAATAATGTTGAATTTTAAAATTGAATGTTGGGTGTTTAGATGTAGCAAGCTATTAAACAAGACGAAAAGTAGCATTCAAACACAAAAAAACCCTCCAAATAATTTACCTATTAAAATAAACACGAAAAGCTTTAATTTCGAAGCTAAGGCACGAAGAGCAAAATGGAAATAGCAATTTCAGCGATGGGAAATTTTTTCGCCAAGTTGGTATGCTCCACATTATGATAATTTTCATCTTTCCCTTCAGTATTGGTGGTAACATTTTGCATCCTGTATTAAACTTCTACCTATAGAAAGATTGGAACTACTTTGATATACCCCCCCAAATCGGAAATTTGGCGACTTTTTTTCTCGCCAAGCAAAATACCTGTTTTTGGCGTTGGCGCAAAATACCTGGTTTTCAACAACAACATATACAGTAGGCATAATGAAAGCTAAAAGATAAAAATAATTAATAGAAAAAAAATATAATTGGAAAATACAACTAGATTTGCGGCAAAATACAGCAAGTCAGAAATCTGCTTGATCACTTCACAAAGAAATAGCGAATGAATGAAATGGCGCTAAAACATTATGAAATCCAAAAATTGTTGCCACAAAACTCTCAACAAAACTTCAAAAAAAACTCAAAAACTGGTACAAAATACAAGAAAATACTAAATTTGGCAACAGCAAAAACCTAAAAGCTGAAAAAACTTAAATTGGCAACACCAAAATAAGAAACAGCAACCCTAAAAAGTCCGTAGGGAGTGCCAGATTTGGCGCGTAATTTTTTGGGGGGGGGGGGGTATATCAAAGTTATACCGAAAGATTTCGCTAACTGAGACTCTTGTCATAAAAAAGTCAATAAATGTGTAGTTACCATCAGCAAGTCGTTGATGTTTTTCCACTCTGCTGGTGTAACCATAGACTAATAAGAGTAGACCGAGCTTTCTCATTCTTGCTGATGAAGAAAATTGGTTCAAACATGTATCATGTGACTGGTGTGGGGGTTTGGCGAAAACTTTGGCAGCATGGTTGCTAGATAGTGGCATTATCTATAGTTTGGCACTCGACATTTATTTTAGGACGGAATCGACTTTCATTAGTTTCTTTTTTTCTTTCCCCGGTGCAGAGATTGAACTGTTTTTCTTTTAGTTATGAATTATTTTGACATTAGTTATTAGTTTTAGATAACAGTTTTCAGTATTTTTTATTTCATTTGGAACTGATCATTTTAAGTGTAACGTTATGTGTTGATTAAAAGTATTCGCTGCAAACAAGTTGAAACAAGTTGCTTTGTATATTATACTGAAACTTACTGCCTATTCTACATTTCTTGCAATAGTGAAAGAAATTAGGGGATACTACGTTTCTAATGAATGCCGAAGGAATTTAGAATTTCAAAAAGTTGCTGTCTACGGAAGTTGTCCGCCGTAAGCTATACTAGATAGTAGCCAATTTAGAAAACCGTCACTGTAGTAAACTAAACACTGAATTATTTTCCCACTTTACATTCTTAAATCAATATGATAGAAGAGGCATTCCAAGGTATTTTTGACATTTATGTAGAGTCCGTAACGTGACCTTTTTTGCCATAAATTTTTAATTTACTGTTTGATTAGCATATTATTTTATTTTGATCTTTTCCTACCAACACACCAGCTCAAATTAAAAAAATTTGCAAATCAAACGGTAAATTAAAAAGTTATAGCAAAAAGAGGTCACGTTACGGACTCTACATAATGTCAAAAATACCGTGGAATGCCCCAGAAATAAGTTGTCTTCTCAAAACAAGTTTGGTATTTCAAACTGTCTAAATAACGTCAAAGCATTATTAAACGGATATCACCACAAATTAAGAGGGATCAAATTTGACAATCCCGAAAATTTTAAAATTTCAACATAGAAATACGAATTATTTCAAGATAGTATGTGCACATAAAAGAGAAAACTAAAGGTGCGAGTTTGGAATCACCCCCTGCTTGGCGCGATTTCAACCAATCACACGCCTCAGACGGCAGAATTCAAAAAACAGCTCGATTTCAACTAATCACTAGAGTTGGCGCACTATCGCCATTTGGTGAATAAGTGGGCGATTCCAGGAATCACCCAAACTAAAAATGAAGATTGTTTTCATTTAAAAAAAGGGGGATCTTTCAAATAGGCGGAAAAAAAAATGTCGCCAACATTAAGACTAACTTGCTAACACTTAAAAACCTTTTCAAAATGCATTTCACTTTCTCTGGGGATAAAAAAAATACTTCCATAAGCTAGAAAAATAGTGTATAAAATGTATTCCTATGAGTTTCACTGATATAACTTAGTATTTAATAGAAATAGTTATGAACTTCGAATATCGAAATACGGCTCGCAAAAGAATAATTGCAAGAAATGAAATAAAATGTAATATTAATAGTACTGCATACTTGTGAAATGTTACAGGTAATCCTTTTACATATTTTTCTATGCAAGGAAATGCGCAGCAATAGTGAACCATTTTTCTTGCACTTGAGTGTTATAAATCCCAACAAAACATAAATGTGAAAAAGAAGCCAAGTTCGGTTGAAATGAGGTGCTGAAAAGACGGTGTCACCGACAAAAAAAGTTCAGAACAGTTACCAAGTTCCATAGCATTTCCTCATAGAAGTTAGATTTTCCCATGTTCTTCAATTCATTTAGAAAACAATTTTTTACTTTCTTTGATAATGGATTTTAAACTTGCGGCAAGTTTTAGTCATCACTATTTTTTAAAAAACTTGCCAAGTTTTAAATCCAATATCAAAGAAAGTAAAGAAATGTTTTCTAAATGAATTGAAGAACATGGGAAAATCCAACTTCTATGAGGAAAAGCTATGGAACTTGGTAACTGTTTAGATCTGAACTTTTTTTGTCGGTGACACCATCTTTTCAGCACCTCATTTCAACTGAACTTGGCTTCTTTTTCACATTTATGTTTTGTTGGGATATCATTACTTTTTGAAAAGCTAAATCAAAGGTTACGTTCTATTTTAGACAGTTATAAATGCAAAAGCGTACATTACAAATAGTACATGATTTCCATTTTTTCCCCCTGCTGTTACGGTGCACTGGTTTGCGGTTTCTTTTTATTAGAAGTTATGAAGGAAGATATTTTGATAACTGGGAACTTGGCGCGATCGTCAATTTTGGGCAATAATCATCTGTTTTCCCATTTATCAGCAAGGCCAACGTACCTCAAATTTTTCGACAATTAGGAAAATTGCTTAGACTCATCTCAAAATCTGCCTGGAGTTTCTTTATTGTTTGAGGGGATTATCATAACGTAGATCGTAAAATATGCGGAATTTGCGAAAATATTTCGCAACTTGCTTTTACCCGTGGCTTCGCTCACGTTGGTGTAGTTTTTTTCAATCGATTCAAGTTAACGGTATCACAGGCAGCAGTCAAATAGTTACCAAAAAAAAAAAAAGTTTGTCTCCAGTTTCGCTGACATTTCAAATTGCCTGCCCCTTTAAATGTATCAAAAGGTGCGATTAAAATTGAAAATCCGGGGGAACAGGGGTAAATGAAATGTCGGCGAAACTGGGAGGACACCCAAAAAATTACACAAAATAAATCACGAAAACGTTTAGGAGTTCTAAAGCAGTTACTTTGGGTAATTCTCAAAAAATCCAATTCGAGTGAGGTCAACTATTCTTAAATAAAGTGAAAGTTCTCTTCCCAATCTTCATCAAATAATATCAAGCGCTACACCGGCTCATGATTATTTTCAAAAAAATCTTCATCAGTACAGGTCCGATAGAATAAAAAACAAATAAAAAAACAAAAACAAAATAAAAAGGAAGAAAGAACAATTTTCTCTATTGTCGCCATTAAAATAGGAACATTAATTCCACAAAATCCTAATTAGCATCATTAATCCTTTAAAATACACACACAAAAAAAAGAAAATGAAAAGTTTCATAAAAATTTTAAATAAATTCGCCAATGCACTATCGTAGTCGCCTGGTGAGACTGGAGATAAAAAATGAATTTGGTGGATTAATTTACAGTTTAATAGTAGTTTTAATGTTATTTAAGAGTTGTTTCACTAATTTGGCGAATTAATTTTAACTTCAATACCTAATAGTACTTAATGATCTTTTTACCAAAATTAACTTGGCGAAATTTTTACACATGGTGAAAACCGAGAAACAGTATTGCGTACACTTTAGCTTCACAAACAGCGACAGTTGAAAAAATTGCCAAATGCCTTAGCTATTGAAATGATTCCACGAAAAAAGTTTGGCTAGATTCCTGCTGATCGATTAAATACCCAGTCAACACAAATAAATTTATGGAAAAAAAAACGCATTAAGTAATTGCCTCAATGTTGCATTAAAATGGAAAATAATCAGCCAAATCCATGTATTATTTGCCAATCTTGTGCAGAAACCTTACTTCAAGATTTGAGAAAAGCCTTGAACAGTCACGAAAAGCAAAGATAGTCAACAATACAACAATTGTCGCTATCGACAGGGTGTTGAGATGATACACTAAATACTGTATTGAGTTGAGGAAAGCCTTCGAACATGGAACTAAAAAGCTCATAACTCGTTTTTTATTCTACTTAAAAATTTCGAACAGGTGCCATCTTCAGCAGAAAAATCAGAGCTTTTGATGGACATATAATATAAATATGTGCAAGTATTTTTTCATCCCCTTATTAGAGAATTTATACGAAAATTGTTTTATTGCCCCCTAAGGGGGTTTTGCCCCCCATAACGGGAAGAAAACTACCCTATGTGTTATTCTGATGCATAAGCTATATTCTTGTCAAGTTTCATCAAAATCCGTTCAATAGTTTTTGCGTGAAAGAGTAACAAACATCCATACATCCATACAGACAAACTTTCGCATATATAATAGTAGTAAGATTGTTGACATTATTGCAGCCATTTTTGCTCCTCCTGTAAAATTCTGCATTTAATTAAGATCTAAAGTTTTAATAAAATTTTAAAGCCGGATTTTTTTTATTTTAATGGCTTAGCTCTAGATTTGCAATTTTAATTATTTGATGGATCATTTTTCATTTTAACGGAGCTTTAAGTATTGTTTCAAGCCCCATTTTGGTTAGAAATTAAATTGTTAATTTAAAACTTCAACAAACCTGGTTTTGGCAACGTTTGACGAGCCCTTTTGTTTTGATTTATTTGGCGAAATATTTTGCAATTGCGCGGCGAAGTGATTACGCCGTGATGCTCATTAAAAAATAGAGTAGTTTTTTGCTATTTCAATGTAGTTTTCTGACTTTTTGGAACTACTTTGATATACCCCCCCAAATCGGAAATTTGGCGACTTTTTTCCTCGCCAAGCAAAATACCTGTTTTATGACTCAAAATTCCCTGAAACTATTCAACAACACTACATACAGTAGGCATATTGAAAGCTAAAAGATAAAAATAAGGTATAACTTTGATATACCCCCCCAAAAATTACGCGCCAAATCTGGCACTCCCTACGGACTTTTTAGGGTTGCTGTCTCTTATTTTGGTGTTGCCAATTTAGGATTTTTCAGCTTTTAGGTTTTTGTTGGTTCCAAATTTAGTATTTTCTTGTATTTTGTACCAGTTTTTGAGTTTCTTTTTTTTAAAGTTTTGTGGCAACAATTTTTGGATTTCATATATGTTTTAGCTCCATTTCATTCATTCGCCATTTCTTTGTGAAGTGATCAAGCAGATTTCTGACTTGCTGTATTTTGCTGCAAATCTGGTTGTATTTTCCAATTATATTTCTTTTTCTATTAATTATTTTTATCTTTTAGCTTTCAATATGCCTACTGTATGTAGTGTTGTTGAATAGTTTCAGGGAATTTTGAGCCATAAAACAGGTATTTTGCTTGGCGAGGAAAAAAAGTCGCCAAATTTCCGATTTGGGGGGGTATATCAAAGTAGTTCCAAAAATAATTAATAGAAAAAAAAATATAATTGGAAAATACAACCAGATTTGCAGCAAAATACAGCAAGTCAGAAATCTGCTTGATCACTTCACAAAGAAATGGCGAATGAATGAAATGGAGCTAAAACATATATGAAATCCAATAATTGTTGCCAGTAAACTTTTTTTTAAAAAAAGAAAGAAACTCAAAAACTGGTACAAAATACAAGAAAATACTAAATTTGGAACCAACAAAAACCTAAAAGCTGAAAAATCCTAAATTGGCAACACAAAAATAAGAGGCAGCAACCCTAAAAAGTCCGTAGGGAGTGCCAGATTTGGCGCGTAATTTTGGGGGGGGGGGGTATATCAAAGTTATACCGACTTTTTAGATTTTTCCCTTTACATATGCATGAAAATCTATCTTTATGCCAAATTTCAAGTATGTGAGACACTTGGAAGTTCGTTAACATTTTGATGAGTGAGTGAGTTAGTCAGTGTAAAAAATGACACTTTTCAGATAGTAATAATTTTATAACTATAAGAGGTACATTCATGAAATTTAGGATTATAGGTCTGCTAGGCAGCTCTATTAGACATACAAAATTTCAAGCACGTAGATTTAATAGTTTTTGAGAAATGAGGGAGTCAAAAGTAATTTGAAATGGTTCGTGTAAGATACACACTGGCAGATGTGTCGCCTGATTTCCGAACTTAGCTGACACACTGCCGCGTGTCTAAATAAGAAAATAAACTAAGCGCTTGGCAAACATGATCTCTTTGAAGACGTCGTCTGCAACGATCAACATTCGCCGTTGCTAGGATACCCACTAGTCACATGGTTTGGTTTGTGAGCTGCAAAAGGGTTGCCATAGCTCGGTCTACTCTTATTATTAGTCTACGGGTGTAACCCAAATAAAACGATTCTTGCTTTAAATTTGGGGTAGAATTACGGTAACCGGACGCGGTGATAAATATTTCATTCTGGCAACCCGTTTGCTTATCTTGGCGACAGAGCATTTTACTCCAAGTTTGGCAACCCTACGAGAAAGATCCATGCTTCGTTTGGTGAATCATCGGTTTCACAACTCGCTACACAAAATTGTAACTAATTCGTAACTCCAGAGCTCGAATACGCTATCTTGCGCTGATTAACAATACTACCGAAAAAGGTAAAACATTCCATTCCACGTGTTTTCTTCGGGGTAAATTACTGGCTTCAGACAGTTTTTGGTGTAATGTAATTTCAGAGGAATGCAAAAGATAGCTTCCCATAAGTAGGATGAAAAATTACTCTCGTTCATTAAGCTTCAAAGCAAGTTATAAGATACGGCATTTGTTTGTTTTACATTTTCATCCGCCATTAAACAGTGGCTGCAGCGCCCCCTATAGTTTACTGGAGTTGTGAATTAGTCAAAAAATGTTTTTTGATGCCAAAGAGTTTAACTCTTTAATTGCCTTAAAGGTTTTTTTTTTTTTGGAAATTGGCAACATATGATTAGGCTTTTGAATTTTCAGAATTTCGAAATGTTTTGTAAAACTTTGCATCGTAGAATATTTTTGCCTTTGTCGTAGTTTACTTTGATTTTGATTTTTTAAATTTTAATTATAATTATATTAGCTTTGCAAATATTTACCTTACATTCACAAAACTTTAGATTATTATTTTGGATTTTGATCGCAGTATAAGTACTTCCCTTCACGTTCTGGTGTTCCATCTTAAAATTTGCAGGTACGATGACGTTCTTTGAATGGATCCTTTGATTTGATTTAATTTATTTAGTACAGATAAGTTAAGTTTTTAAGTGAACTTTTATTGTATGTACTGTTTTTACTTTCTTCTATATCTAATATATAGAAGAAAGTAGTGGATTCGTGCAAATCTTTGAATTTCGAATTTTGACGGATTCGAACGTTTTGAGGTGTGCTGAGTCCATTTCGACTATTTTTGGAAAATGTCTGTCTGTATGTGTGTGTGTGTGTCACGTCTGTGTGTGACCAGTTTTTTGTGGCCGCTCTACAGCAAAAACTACCGCATGAAATCGAACGAAATTTGGTACACATATGTGCCGCTATGTGAACTTGTGCCCATTGGTTTTTGGCGTGAATTCCTCCAAGGGGGGTGGAGCATTGAGACGTTTTTTGAGTTACGCGTGCTTGCTATTCCTCAGGAAGTAACTGGCGGAATCAAACAAAATTTGGTCCATATGTTGCCATTAACAGGAAAAGGTGCTGATTCAATTTTGGTGTCAATAACTCAAACGGGGGTTGAGCTATAGAACGTTTTTTGTCGTCAATTGTGACTGCTGTATCTCAAGAAATAATGAGCGGAATGAAAGAAAAATTTCTCGGCAAGTAGCAATTAGTGGGTATAAGAGCTGATTTTATTTTGGTGTCAACAGATAACTAGTATGTTGTGGCCATCACGAAACTTTCTTCTATATTTTTCTTTTTTTTCTGATCCTTCCCCATGCTTGACGAGGAAGCAATATTCCCAACAAAAACAAAATTACACATGCAAAAACTGAAAGTTATTTTAAAAGCCTTGCTTGAATTAATTACAAATATTTTATTTGTTAACAAACATAAGATGGCAGCAGTTAAAAATTTTAAATCATTGAGATAATATTTCCGATCATTTCCATACAATTAAAATCACGAGAAATACGCAGACGACAATCTATTACGATTTATCTTTCTTATTGTTGCATTAATAAAACTATTTTTATTCGCAAAAAATAAATAAAAAAAAATCAACACCTCTTGGAGCGATTGGAGTCAAAATTGAACCAAAGCCTGTTTACGTATGGATTCACATATATTCCAAATAACAACCAGAACGTAGCATTACTTCTTGAGATAGGGCACTCACAATGGAAAAAAAGTACGGGTGATATCGCTACCCCCCTTTTTAGCTATTGACACCAAAATAAAATCAGCTTTTATACCCTTTAAGGGCTACTTGCCGATAATTTTTTTTTTCATTCCGTTCATTATTTCTTGAGATACAGCAGTCACAATTGACGACAAAAAACGTTCTATAGCTCAACCCCCGTTTGAGTTATTGACACCAAAATTGAATCAGCACCTGTTCCTGTTAATGGCAACATATGGACCAAATTTTGTTTGATTCCGCCAGTTACTTCCTAAGGAATGGCAATCACGCGTAACTCAAAAAACGTCCCATTGCTCCACCCTCCTTGGAGGAATTCGCGCCAAAAACCAATGGGCACAAGTTCGCATAGGGGCACATATGTGTACCAAATTTCGTTCGATTTCATGCGGTAGTTTTTGCTGTAGAGCGGCCACAAAAAACTGGTCACACACAGACGTGACACACACACACACATACAGACAGACAGACATTTTCCAAAAATACTCAAAATGGACTCAGCATACCTAAAAACGTTCGAATCCGTCAAAATTCGAACTTCGAAAATTTGCACGAATCCAATACTTTCTTCTATATATTAGATATAGAAGAAAGTAAAAAGGGGGTAGCGCAATCGGCCCGTTCTTTTTTTTCCATTGTGAATGCCCTATCTCAAGAAGTAATGCTACGTTCTGGTTGAAATTTGGAATATATGTGAGTTCGTATGTAAACAGTCTTTGGTTCAATTTTGACGCCAATCGCTCCAAGAGGTGTTGTTTTTTTTTTGCTAATAAAAATGTTGCCATTTTATGTTTGTTAACAAATTATATTTTAATGTAGCTTGTAACGATTCCATTTTATGTGTTAGGTTGAGTAATTTGAATTTTAATGGAGCTTTTAATGTTGAATCATTTGCTTAGAACATTATTTTACTTGTAAACAGAACTTTTAACGTTGGTTTGTAGATTTTTCAATTTGTTTCGAGAATTATTCACATTTTAATAGAATTTAATATTATATAATTTTTTTTTTTCTAATTTTTATTTCTGTTTTACATACTTGATTGGTGATTTTAAAGTTTAGTGCATTGTTAGTGGAATCAGTTATTCGTTCCTAATTTCCTCTTCACCCTTTTCTAAAATATCTAATTGTTTTCTCGCCAAAAGAAAAAAAAAAAGCAAGCTATGCTCCTTTAGTTGTGTTGCTGAATGTTTACGCTTGCTGTCTACCGCGTTTCCAAGTTGTGATAATTCAGGAGCGAATTAAATGTTGCGATCTACTCTTGCTATCAACCATATCGTTGCCACGATATATGAGTAAAAGAAGCGAATTAAAAAATTGCGCTCTGCGCTAATGGCATCAGTGAATGGTATTTCATTACTTATGATGTCATGTCTAGAAGTGTAAAAAATAAAAGCGCATCAATTTAAATATTTTTTTTAAATATTAAACTTTGTCAAATTATTAAAAACTGGTCAAATCCTATGTTTTTAAGCATGCTCTTTCAGATAAAAAGACTTTTAAACATTCGGAAACGACCCCATAGCCTTTGCTGCAAACTTGATTCTAAAATAAGAAAATTTAGAAAGTTCTAAATATATGAGGCTTAAGTAGCAACTCCAGACCTCGAATACACTACCTTGCAGTCATTATAGTGTATGTGGCAAGCACAATAATATCGTTCAAGTTCGTTCAAATTTTAGGGACTACATGAACTCTCTTAAAATCTTTATCTTTACTCTTTACTAATAATAAAGCTGAAAGTCTCTCTGTCCGGAGTATGTCTAGATGTCTGGATGTCTGTGACGCGCATAGCGCCTAGACCGTTCGGCCGATTTTCATGAAATTTCGCACGAAGTTAGTTTGTACACTGCAAAAAATAATTGTTGTTTTTATAGTAATATACTGTTTTTTCTTACAGTCTAATACTGCTCTCTCTCTCTGTGCTAAATAACAGAGAAAAACTGTAAAAATGATTTAGATTGCGCAAAACGATCCGTAAAAGGTATTTCTTTTCATACGGGGAAGAGAAAATGAATTCAAGGGATCGAGACAGCCATGTTAGTTATTTTTCGGGAGTGCTGAGGCAGGACTGCTCAGATGTAATACAAGTTAAAGGTAAGTGCTAGTTATATTACTCATTCCCTTTTCCTCAAAATGTAGTTTTCTTTATCATCGAGAATGTATGTAAAATAAGTTTTTATTTTGAAATCGCAATTCGTATCCCAATATTCGTTGATGTTGACTTTGCAATTTCTTTTAGTTGCTAAGTTGTTCCGATTGCTTTATAGCGAAAATCCGAGTAGTTGTTGTGATTCTGAAAATTTTACTGCACGTATGATAGTTTTTAAACATTTTCTGAACTTCAAATTTGTTTTTAAAAGAAATCAATTCCTTTCTTGAACGTATTTAAAGTTATTAGAACATTAGACTTTGTTTACGACTATATTTTGTGTTATATAGGATGTCAGTACTTAAAATTTAAATTCCTATGTATAAAATAACAACATGACTGAGAGATATGCAAACAGTATCACGTTTACTGATATTTTTTGTTGAAGAATTTGTCACTCTGGAAATATAAGTGTTTGATGTCTGAACGACTCAAAGATCTCTGAAATCTGGACCCAGCTTTCATACTATCGATCAAAACTGAAACAATAGTAATTAAAAAAAATAATCTATGAAACACTACAAAAAAAAAAAAAACTAATAAAAATAAGTATTTTCAGATACAATCACAAAACCTTTGTGTTTTAAAAGTTTTATATTTCCGTTAGCAGGAAATTAAAGTTTTACTTCAGGAAAAATGCACTAGTACCATTGGAACTTGTGAACATAAAAATAATTTTAGAAACTATATTCAAAGGCACTCGATGGGAGGTCAAGGAAAGTCTCTATGACCTCCTCAAAATTTCCACATTGGGAAAATTTTGTCTGGCGATTCGGCAAATTTGGGGACATAATTGTAATGTTGCAATTTTTGAATTCTCGAATGTCCAAATTCCATTAGATATTGTATTTATTGTTGTGCGTACTTAATGTGTGCATGCACCAGTATTTTATTAATCGGCAAATATATAAGTTCCAATTGACAAATTGAGATTATACGCCTTCCCAACATATTTAAGTTCAGGCCGTGCCTGGCTATATTTTAAAATTTTCAGCTCTTTATTTCTTATCTGGTAGTGTTTCGTTCTCGTCAAAATTAGTTTTTTAATTTAAAGTAGAATATTTACATTATTATGCATTGTTTGTCATATTTTATTCGCCTTAAAGGACATGCTCATTTAGAAAAGTAGATGCTAGTGAACTGCACTAGAATTTGAAACTCTGGCAACCTTGAACTCGTCAGTTTCCTTACATTTTAACTTTTAGAACCCTTGGGTTTTAAAGATTGGCATCAACGTGTTTATGATGACGACAAAAACTACATTATAAATACTGAAAAGGGGCCTCAGTGGCCGAGCGGTCTGAGTGACTGCTTGACATTGACACACTTGAGGCGGTGGGTTCGACTCCCACCCTCGTTCCGGTTGTACTTTCCCTTTCTTGTGATGTTAATTATTTCATATGTTGTTTCTAATGTGTAATAAAATATATCATGCGTAAGGGAGGCAAAGCACTCAGATTGTAGTCCTCATCAAAATAAACCTGTGCAATTAAGCACCGAAAGAAAGAAAAAGAAAGAAATACTGAAAAGTGTGATTCTGTACTTCACTGTCTTTCACTTCTTATAAAAAGTAAAAGTATGTCAGATCCGTGTAAAGTGGAAAAATCGGAGAATTTCGTTTTAACCTGTAACGGAGATTCAAGTCAAAGCCGGGTAAGATCTTTTGCATTTAAATGCGATGGGTTCCTTAGCAGTTGAATGCTTTAAGGCTGGAGGGATTATTTTCACAATAATAGACGATTTTTCAAGAAAGTCTTCGGTTTGTTTCTTAAAGAAGAAAAGTGAGGTCTTTGAATACTTTGTCAGGTTTCAAAAGAGAACAGAGAGATTTGCGGGAAAAATCCGATAACGAGAGGAATTTCTGAACTCCCGCTTTGAAATTTACCTTAGCGACCAAAGCATAAGAATTGAAAAAAAAAAAAAAAAAAAAAAACCAACAAATTCTTCAGTTAACAAAGTATTCTCATAGAACACTATAACTCAACATTAAATAAATGGAATTAGGACACTTTTAAATGAATCGGGTTTGCCTCAGCAGTTTTGAGCCGAAGCAGCTATATGCTACCACTACTTACGGACTAGAGCGGTTTTAAAAGGAAAAACCAAAACCTTTTTTGAGCTATTTACGGAAAGAAAGCCATCTATTAAACACTCCCGTGTTTTTTGGCTGTATTTCGTATATTGGACTTCCAAAACAGAAAATAACAAATTGGGTATGAGAGCTAAACAGGGAGTCATGGTAGGATATGCGTTTTATACGAAAGATTATAGAATTTGGGATCCCGAAAATCACGAAATGACAGAAACGCTGAATGTTTAATTCGAAGAAAATAAATTCTGGGGGCGTAAAAAATTAACGGGAAACAGAGGGACACAGTTTTATTTCATTACTGAGTAAATCTGAAGTAGGAGAAGATTATCCTGAAAACAATAAAATCGAGCATGTTGAGAATTAATAGGGTTAAATAAATACTAAGGCAAAGTAGAGAATGTGTAGGGATATGTATTATTCTATTGACACGACGACGGTTCTAAAGTCCGAATCACGGAGCCGAGGTTTATTGTTCTGAAAATAACATTAAATATGACCCAATATATTTTGATTTCACTTGTGATAATAATTCAACAAAAGTATCGGATTCCGATGAAGATAGGGGGATAATTCAAGTAAGCTAGAAGCTAACATTTCTGAAGATGTAATTCCTTCGAATTTGAAACAAAGTTTGAGAACGCCAGAAAGTGAAGTTTGGCAATACGCAATGGCTCAAGAAATTCAGGTGATCTGAGAAAGAAACGTTTATGAATTGGTTCCACTGACTGAAAATTTTAGAAAGAAAAAAGGATATAGATGATGGTTTTGATTTAAAAACAGATGAGCAGAATGAAACAATGCGCTTTAAGGCAAGACTGGTAATTTTAGATAACAACAAGCTACATTGGGTCCTTTTCTAAGTAGATGATTGCAATGCGTATTTATATGGGGATTTAAAAGGGGAGATTTGTGAGACAACTTGAAGGGTTTGTCTATCCCTAAAATCTAAATTTTGTCTGTAAATTGAATAAATTATTGTCATTCTGATTCAGATTACGCCTCGAATCACGACGACCGGATTTCAATGGCGGGGGGGGGGGGACTTGTAGTGTTTTTGGATAAGATACGAATAGTATGGTGTAAATTCAAACAAAAATGCGTAGCACTGTCAACGATGGAAGCGGAGTATATTTCATTTAGTGGAAAATCTAAGCAAGTTATGCGGATCAAAAGAATTTTAAATGAATTAATTGGCTACGAAAAGAGTTAAGAATTTTAGATTGATAGATAGTATTGAGTACTGTGACAATCTAGTAGCGATTGATTTTTCTAGTTCTGCAATAGAAAATTGCGGGGGTACCATTTCCTAAGGAATTTGATTGATGAAAACAAATTTGGAATAAAATTTGTTGAAACTAAAAATAATTTAGCTGATTGTTTTACAAAACTTTTCTCTAGGGAAAATTTACGTAAAGCTTGAATTGCAATGACATATTTTTTTAGAGTGTTTTTTTTTTTTTTTTTGAAATGTTTCAATTATTCCATTATGTTTAAGTTATAAGTTGTGCACACAAACGGATGGCCTGTATTTTTTTTTTATTTATGTCTTAAAGTATTTCCTTTTTTCCGTGTGCTGGCGTACCAAGAAGGGGGGAATATTGTTAGGTATTTCGGAAAAATTTAAACTATAAATTTCATTCTAGCCGCCTGAATTCACTTCATTTAAATTTATTCACTAATGCAATATTATTTTTTTGAGTTTAGTGGTATGCAAATGTAAAGAACTACGTAACTTGTGACCAGAATTGAATGGAATAATGGGTTCGTGGCAGTTCGCAGTTGTGTTCCGCTTTGAATTTCAAAGAAGCCTCTTGTCTGAATGACGTTGTGATGGTTCACTTAGTGAAATGAATGCCGGCAACTGAAGTTTATATGTATCTCTTTTCATTTATATTTCTGTGTTTCTATTTTTGTATCGGATGTAATTTGTAATTACAAATGCTTTCGAGTTTTAGAGCGTTCTTAGGCACTGAACCCTCTCCTACGGCCTGCGTGCCATATTGGTTCCCTGAAGCTGATTTTTGTGGCCCGTTGTCAGGTTCTATGTATCATTACAACCAAGAACTTACAATCAAGAACTATGTATTGGAACAAGATAAACTAAATTTTATTTCGTTTTGAATGAAATGTGATCGGTCATACAATTCATTTAAGTCTTGAGTTTTTTAAATTTGTAATTCAATATTAATTTTTACGAGTAGTTGAATATTAACACTTCAAGAATCACCGCAATATAGAAATTTCTGTTGCTAGAGCTTAATTAGACGTACATTTCTTTCAGTATTATTATTTTTTAAAATTTTCTAGTAAATTTTAGAACATTGATTCTTTGTTTTTACATGTTATTAAAATCGAAGGAACCGAAACAGAATGCTGAGTACTTTATTATTTATTGTACGTATTTTTGTAAAAATTAAAGGAACAAAATTTAAAGCCAACTTCATATGAGAACAACGATAAAGATTAAAGTTTAAAGTACGATGTATTAAAGTGTATGAAACTTTCTTCGCATATTCAGACTTGAATTATCAAACAAAATTATAGATTATTTTTATTGTAATGTAAATAAAAAGCAGTTACTTTGCAAATGTGAGCATGTTTAAAACTACAGTAAAAGTGGTGCGGTCTTCTGGCAAGCGTTTTCAAGAAGGGTAGCATTGTTTACAACTAGGACGGTGGGCCAAATATGGACTTACAATTAATGATTAGAACTGGCACTACCAGATTTAATACATTTTTTGACATGTTTGATGATTTATTCTTTTGTTAAAACTTTTCAACTTTTCTGACCGATTTTCATTTTTTACTGAACTGACTTTAACTAAGCCATCTTGATTTTGGGAACAAAGAATTTTCTTCCAGATTTCAGGTAAATTCTGAAAAACTTAAAGATAATTTGTGTAAAACCTTTTAAAAGAAGTGCCACTTAAAAAAAAAAAAAAGTCGCTGGTGGCTTAAATGGGGAGATCGATGGCTGTTCAAAACGAGGGGGGGGGGGCTCCCCATTTTGAAAGACATAGAATATAAATGAAACATCTTAAATTATAATTAAATATTAAGACATATATAAGATAGAATGTTCTTACGGTATTATTTTAGTTCAACTCAAATGACTCTTTTATGTGATTCCTTAGTACTTAAGAAAAAAACTCCAAAAAATGAAATTTTAACTATGTAATAACACAATTGTGAAATAAAATATTTGAAAAAAATAATATTTAAAAAAAAATTAAAGTAAAATATTTCACATTAAGTACAGAGTTCTAAATATTTCTAATAATGGGGAGCTGTCAAAGAAAAAGAAAATGAAGCTGGTATCCGTTTCACATAGCTCGAGCTATTTAACAAGTGTTGGAAAGGAATATCGGTTACAAAAAAAAAAAAAAAAAATCCTCGGGAGGGGGGCGTGGTAAAAGAGTCTAGATACGGTATTCATTGTTTTAAATGAATACCTCAATATTTCCGAATTGGTTGTCTTAAACGTCGACATTGCTCCCTTTTTTAAAAAATATCTCTACCTCATCCTAATCATTGTTTTGAAGTAAATATATTGCAATACGATAATCTGAAGCCTATTCTAAGAAGAAACTAGTTTCAAGTTTTATCATCTTTAAAACATTTTTTTTCCTTTAGGCCAAGATGCTAGCTTTCCCATTTTGGACAACTTTCCGCAGTTTTTTTTTTCTCTTGACTTATAGAAGGAGTTATTCTCCCGATCACTTCAGTTATCCGAACGAAATAAATAAACATCATTCTTAATCAACAGTCTTATATGAATTACAAAATCCTTCAAAAATACCGAAAATTACAAGGATTTTTTTAAAATTGTATTTCAGGAACCAGTATAAGTGCATTTCTTTACATGGAAGATAAAATGTAAGATATTATTTTCTTTCTTTTTTATTTTTTGAGTTCTTATGTAAAGGGGGTATTCAGATTAGGTATACTTTAATTAAACATTAATAACCACCGTTACAAATGCGTAGTTTGCAAATTGCTGCCAAACAGTTTTTTTTTCTCCTTAAGACAACATATTTAGCGCTTAACTGGTTCCTGAAATCAACGGTTCAATTACAATTTAGGTATATGTTAAGCGGTTTCGAAATAAAAGCAATTCCCGAGGCAACCTTAATTTCAGATCATTCAGAGTCATAATTTTAATCACTTTAGGGCGTATTTTTATGCCTACGTAATTTGATTTTTTCCATGTATGTTTTTTCGTGACTACAAGTTTTATGAGATTCTAACAATTTTTATTTTGACAGATGCTTTCCTATTATAAGGCCTAATGATGGCACCTAAGTCGGCAAAGATGTCACAAAGAAGAATCAAGTTCGTGATGTAAAAATATTGACCTTGAAAAAATTAGCATTCGATTTTAAATGAATTTCTGCAATTTCACTGTAATAATCTGTATTTATAGGTAATGTATACAAAATAAAATAATTTGGCAATTTTTAATGGTGTGAATGTTTCGTTTTTTCTCATGAAAACAGTATAACATAATATAAAGTTATATAATTTTTGGAGTAGTAAAACTAATTTTTAACTTTCAATACTAGTACTCATAAACCTGACAGATTTTACTATACCGAGTGAAAAAGTGTTTCTGTTTAATAGCTCTGGAATCTTGAACTGTCACATATTGTTTTCATTTATGTAATCTTTAAAAGATCAATAGGAAAAAGTATTATCTAATCTATAATAATCAATATACAATAAAAACCATTCTGTGCAGTCGAAATGCTGAATACTGCACATTTAGTGTGAAATAAAATCAGTTTGTCAGTAGTATTTCTCAAATAAAGTAGGTCCAAGTGCAACTTATAATATTAAAAAAAGAGCAACACCGTGAAAATAATCTTCTTAACAGGAAAAGGAAAATAAATGCACAGAATTGCATGCATCAAGTTAAAATAAACTTAAAGTTATAATGGATTGCATACTGCAAAACATTTCCCATGTTATGCTGCACATTTTAGCAACTCAATAATGCTGGAAGTGAAAAAAAGTACTTTTAGTGAAGATACGATGTAGTATTTTCAGTTATATATAAAAACCTTCTCATTTTTACTACCTTCATGGATCAAAAAGTTTTGTTTTTTGAAAAGGCTATAACTGTTCTTAAAGTAAAGCTTCAGACCATTTTTTGCAATTTCCTTCTATTTGTAAATTTTTAAGTTTGCAATAGAGCTAAAATTTTTTTGTAGAAATGAAAATGCGCCACTTTTTTTTCTTTAACAGGTGTTTATAAAATATAGAGGTAGAGCATTGATTTATTTTGTGTACAATGAAATTAATATCAATAAAACATATTTAGCAGCAGTTAACCATTTTTATACAAAAGGCTTTTATGTTTCTTTACTTGTCGCTTTTCATAGCCTAAAGCATTATTTTTTTGTTAAAAAACTTTAGAAAAGGAACAGATTTCGTATGTAGGCTGATTTCTACAACGTACATACAGAATCAATTGCTTTACTTTTCTATATTGGTCTTCAGCTGTAAAAGCAGTGATTTCGGCTATGAAAAGAGAAAACGATAGGGTGAAAAAACCCTTTTGCATAAAAATTGATTACTATTTAATTTATGGTTTACTGCTGTTAATTTTACTGTACAAATCATTTATAAAACCGTATACTACTGCTGCTTTTATGGCGCAATTCAGCTAAATTCGCAGCATAATACTGCTAACTTTACAGTTTGATACTGTTAATTTTGCAGGGCAATACCGTTAAAAAAAAGTACATTACTGTTAATTTTACATATTATCTCTGTTAAATTTACAGGTCAAGTCATTCCTAAAACAGTATATTACTGCTAATTTTACAGTTTGATACCGCAAGTTTTACAGGGCACTTCCATTAAAAAACAGTATATTACTGCTAATTTTACAATTTGATACCGTAAGTTTTACAGGGCACTTCCATTAAAAAACAGTATATTACTGCTAATTTCACAGTTTATCATTGTTAATTTCACAGGGCAATTCCATTAAAAGACAGTATATTACTGCTAATCTTACAGTTTATCGCTGTAAATTTCACAGTAAAAGTCGGTTATAAAACAGTATATTACTGCACATTTTGCAGTTTGAAATTGTAAATTTTACAGTTTTTCTTTGGAATGTGAGCTGCCAGTATTATACTGTAAAAACAACAGGTTTTTTTTTTGCAGTGTAGCATGGGGGTGTGCACCTAGAAGCGATTTTTCGAAAATTCGATTTTGTTCTTTATCTATTCCAATTTTAAGCCCATTTTTCACAGAAATTTAATAAAATGGGAAAGAATATTTTCTTTATCTTCTTTACTAATAATAAAGCTGAAAGTCTCTCTGTCCGGAGGATGTCTGGATGTCTGGATGTCTGTAGGATGTCTGTAGGACGTCTGTGACGCACATAGCGCCTAAACCGTTAGGCCGATTTTCATGAAATTTGGCACAAAGTTAGTATGTAGCATGGGGGTGTGCACCTCGAAGCGATTTTTCGAAAATTCGATGTGGTTCTTTTTCTATTCCAATTTTAAGAAAAAAAAATTCATAAGATGGACGAGTAAATTACGAAATTATCATAACGTGGAACCGTAACATGGGCACAAGCCAATTGGCGAGATACGAAATTATCATAACGTGGAACCGTAAGATGGGTACAAGCCAACTGACGAGAAAATTCACCATACATTATTTGTAAATATACAGGCGAACCAAAAGATCTTTTAATTTTTCTATTACGGGCAAAGCCGTGCGGGTATCACTAGTCTATTATAAATGATGAACTCAATATAAAAAGACAATGTTCAAATGCTGGAACTGTTTCATTAAGTTTAATTAGTAATTGAAATAGGAACTATGTTCCGTGGACTGTTAGCACTTACACAAAAAAATTTGTCTCTAGATGGCGCTGTTAAACACAATATTTATAATCTAAAAATTTCATAAACAGTTTTTCAACCGAAATTTTACTGTTTTACTCATTTTTTCGTTGCAAAATATATTAATACGTTTTAAATTACTTACTTTTGTTTAGTAATTTTGTAACTAAATGGAAATCAAAAATTGTATCAATCCGCATCTCTGAATGATCTTAATCTCAAGACTTCGTTTATTCCGCTAGAGCAAGCGCACAAAGACATTGTTAAGTACAAAAAATTAGAAGGCACTTTACATCACGAAAAAGATATTAATGAATCGCCGAATAGCAATAATTGACCAACAAAATCTTAAGAACATAAACAACTCTAACAGATGCCAATACATGTCTAAAAAATATTATAAAATTAAGCATTAGCAGACGATAAATTAAAAATTAAAAAGTATATTTCACTTTCATTGCACGATGTTTTATCTTTTCCTTTTTTAAAAATATTGCTTTTTGATTACACACGATATTTTGAGTTCATTTTTAGTCTACCTCTCGTCAATGTAAAATAAAATAAATAAGGACATGAAAGGTGGTTTAATGAGCTAAGGTTAATGTATCGTAAAAATATTGCTTAGTAAAAAAAAAAAAAAATCAAAAATTAGATAAAATAATTAAATAAATATCAAATTCGAAAGTAAGGGTTTGAGAGGGGGGAAAATGTGTGTTTTTCGGTCGACGTATGTGCTCCCCCCCCCCCAAAAAAAAAACCTTTTGTACAAATCGTTCGATTCAAACAAACTTTTTTTTCTTGGAAAATCTCCCCCGATGACACCTCATCCCGGTATTTCATTTTCTGATTTGAATAATCATTCGTTCAACTTTGAACAGTTCAAAGTACTTTATATTAGCGCTTGCGAGAAAAATTTAAGGCTAATATAAAATGCGAACTTAAAGGCGGATTTGTTTAAGAAAAAATTTGTTGGAAAAAGCTCTTGATGAAAAACATTTTTACAAAAGATATTTTTTTTTAAATTAGCAATTTTAAGGGCATTTTTTTCGACAAATAAATTTTTTTTTAACATTAACGACTACGCGAAAAATTATTTTATGTCACCAAAAGTTGAAAAAAAGGAGTAGATTCTGAATACATTTTCAGTTTTTGATGACAGGAAATAGAAAAAAGTTATTAATAAATATAGAAATACCACATCTCGTAGACTTAACATTGACGAAAGTCAGAGATAAATCTGTCTGAATAAAAATGAAATGAATTTAAATCGCAAATGTTTTTAACAGGGCTGCGGAGCTGGAGTGGATTTAAAAAATAATTCCTGACTCTGACTCTTACCCTACCCCTCGTTTGTGCACTAACTAGCAAATATTCATTGCTGATACTTGAATAATTTAATTCAGTGGTGAATAACCTTTTTTTTTTTTCTTTTTTCCCCTGCAGGCCACAACTCACATTAATAGGAATCACGTGGGCCAGAACAAATATCAAATTTATTTATATGATTTAAGTTTTTCTAGATAGCATGGGAAAACAAGGGAAACGAAAGACAATTACAAACCAAAATTGCTGTCATTATTACTATATGCTTATTTTATTGCATCTGTATTTCAGAAATCAATTTATGACTACTTGACTTCAAAATTCATAACACCGAAAGAAGATTATTAGTCGTTTTGGAAGATTTTAGAATATATTTTTCGTTTTTTTGACACTGAATACAACGACGGGGCACATGGGTCAGCTTCAAGGGGCAGATTTGATCCGCGGGCTGTAGGTTGAGCACCACTGATTTAATCAATGCTGCCAGTTCATCAGAACATTGGATGGACTATAAATACGAGCAGTATTGAAATACAATAGAGCACTATTCCAATTGCATCAGATAATGTTCAAAAATTAGTCTCCTGTGCATGCCCGAAAACTCGGTGTTCTTCGAAGAGATGTATTACATGCAAGACGTAAAATTGTTTATGCACATAATTTTCCTCTAGTGACTGTAACTATATAAACTCTCAGAAGGAAAATAACTCTATACGCAAAAACAGGATAGATGAATTCAGTGATTCTGACGATGATACTTCAGAATAAAGAGTTTGCTTCTTGAAAAAAAAAAACTATTTTTTGATGTACATGCATAATGTTTTTAACGTACATGCATAATATTTAAAATGTAGGGTCACATGGGGCAATTATGGGTCACCCTCTTTTCGGGGTAAGTAATGGTCACTAACTTTTTACTGTTAAAAAATGTTTTTGCAAAAAAACTAAATTATGCTAAGTCATCCTTATACATTTAATTTTCTTATACCAAGGTCAAAAACAATGCAACAGTGAAGTAAATAAGAGAGAAAAAATAGTTTTCACACTTCTATAAAAACATCTTCAAAAAAGATTGTCTCGAAAATCATGATTTTTTTCAAGATTCGTGTTGGTGAAACAGTGTTGAAGGAATAATTTTGTTGGTGCTGTTTTTTAATAGAAAATGGTCTAAGCTTTTCATACCTACATATATTTTCTCTTCTTTTAAAAAAAAAGTTAGCATAAAAGTATGCTGATTTATACCCCTGTTTAGCGGGGTAATTCTGGATCAGTATATTTTCTGATATTTTTGATGTTTTTCTTATTCATTTTTAAATGAATAATATAAGTATTAACTTCAACTTATAATTTTCTATGCCAAACTCTCTCTTAAAAAGAAATTTTAATGCTCCAAATGCAACATTAAATATTTTGTCATCTTCAATTGCTGCTTAAGTATCATGCCCTTTTAGCTAGCAAATCGACTTCAGTTTTGAAGATAATTTATGTCAGCATGCAATTATGGCACACATCAAGAAGCAAAATAAGCAACAAATTAATGCAAATCACTTTAGTACCAAATAAGGAGGCAAATTCGATAGTTATAACAAATCAAACTCGCTTGTCTATCTTGTAACTGCAAGACGAATCAAATTCACTAATGTAGTCAATGAAAAAACCCTGCTTGCAAAAAAAAAAGTACCTCAACAAGCTGATATAGACAACGTTTAAATGCAAAATGAGCTTATTTTGGAATTGTTTATGACAACGACAAAAAAGGGAAGAATTTGCAATAACGCAATTGCAAAAACAATCCTATTTTAAAAATGTTAAAAGATGGTGCTATAACCGAATTCATTCTGTACTTGAAAATCAGATATACTTTGTTGTATATGATGACGAGCAACATGTTCTACAATGGGAAAGTAACTTAAATTTTGGACAAAGAAAAAGCAGAAATGAATTTTCTGGAACAAAGTGTCTGAAACTTGAGTTTGTTCAAGCGAGACATTTCAAGAAGTAATTTGAAACAAGTGCATATTTTCAGTTTAGTTAATTTAAATTGAAAAGAAAAATCCTTGCAGTTGATAGAAACATGAATGATGAAGGTAGCATACAACTATTAAAGAAATTTCTTCATTGAATTGTGGGCTTAGAGCAAAGAGCAATAGCCAATTGTAGTCGGCTAGTAAGAGTAACATAAAATTATTTCAATTATAATGTGTTATTTATTAAACATAAAACTTTTTGTCATTAAAAAGTCTCTTAGTGGGCTAAGAAATGATAATTTAGAATAGTTAGTTACTTTTGACATGGATTACTTTTAAAAAAGGGGGGGTGACCCATATTTGCTCCATGTGTGACCTATAATTGCCCCAACCCAGGGTAATTCCTGGTCACTCATTTAATTTAAGTAAAATAAATAATAATGTAATTTTAGGTAAAGGGATTATTTCAATAATTTCTAAATTGTGTAAGCTTACTCCATGCCAAATTAAATCATTTCATCTTTTATACTTAAGAAAATATTAAGATGTTATGGTATTTTGATCCATAATTGCCCCGTCTGACCCTACATGTATAATTTTTTTATGTATTTAAAATTTGTCCGCCTCTTGCTTGTCAGTTAAACTCCTTTTCATGTATCTCTAATGGTATGTAAAAAAATTATGAGACAATATTTTTTTGTGAACATTGTTTTTCTTTTTTTTTTTTTCATCTGTAGACACAAAGGATTCAGAAAAATATCCCTTTTTGTAGTCTCCGAAGTTGGTAAACGAAACCATGTTTTTAATCATCTTTTATGCCTTCGTTCCACAGCCTATTAACAAAATTATCGAAAAAGATGAAACGCTGCGACCACGTGTACCTTTTTGGGTAAAAGAGGCAGCTTGTTATACCTATTTTTTTTAAATTTATTTATTTGTGTGATGCATCATTTGAAATCATCATCCGCAAGAGAGTGATATCAAATAAATATCTGCTGAAAAACTGACACATTTTGTTTATATTTCTAAATGAAGTTAAAAAGACACGAGTTTTTCATTTAGATAAAAATGCGGACTTAATAACATTGGCAGAATACTGAGGCTATGGTGAAAATTTACTATTCTCAGCTCCACCTAATTCAAGAAATGATTTAATTGATGCTATTACAACATCATCTAACTGAAATGGATAGTATACAAAAAATATTCTTGAAAAATATTTATTCGCAACGCCAGAGCTCGAATACGCTACCTTGCGGTGATTTACAAAACTGCCGAAAAAACTAAAACATTGCGTTCCACGTGTTCATTTTGTGCAAAACAAACAGTTTGTTATGTGTATTTTTTTTTATTATTATTTGCGTAATTCATCATTTGGAATTGCCATTCGCAACAGCGTAACATCAAAAATATCTGGTATAAAATGTGTATACATTTCATTAAACTTGTTCTGAGTGAATTTGAATAAATATCAATTTTTCAATTCGATGAAAAAAAGTCGACTTCACAACATTGACTGGACACTATAGAGCCATACTGAAAAATTACTGCTTTTCCTTAACCTATTCCACATAAATGATTTAAATAACCTTGTTACTATAGCATCCAACTGAAATGGACAGTATGCAAATAAATTTTGTTGAAAATATTTATCGCAGAACAGATTGAAAATTCCAGAAAGAACGTTAAGAATTTGAACAATAAAAAATAAAAGCTTGGAATTTTATCGCTAAAATATCGCGCCAAATTTACTTTATTGCTCTGCAAAAGCTGACATTATCGGTGGAAGAATTTCGTCAAAAATCTGTTTATGGGGTTATGGTTTTAGTATTGTGTGAAAGAATAATGTATCTTGAAAATATTTCGCATATCAGTTAAATCATTTCCGCGACGAATGAATTAAATGCATGATGATTTCTTTTGATATCCAATCATATAGTCATAGAAATAAATTATCTAGTGTTAAATGTCACTCTTGACATTCTGTCACGTATGTGCACTATGTGACAAAAATGTCAACAAATGCCGGAAATGTCACGAAACTGGACATAATACACTACTGGCCATTAAAATTGCTACACCAGGAGGAAATGCAGATAACAAAATGATATTTATTGGACACATATATTATGTTAGAAATAAAAAATGATTAAATTTTCAAGAAATTTGGGTGAATAGATCCCGCGAAATCAGTACCTAGAACTACCACCTCTGGCAGCAATAACAGCGCTTATACGCCTGGGCATTGAGTCATACAGAGATTGGATGGCATGTACAGGTACAGACACCCATGCAGCTTCAAAACGATGCCACAGTTCATCGACCGTAGTGGCTGGCGTTAGCTGACGAGCCAGTTTTTCAGCGACCATTGACCAGACGTTTTCCATTGGTGAGAGATCTGGAGAACGTGCTGGCCAGGGTATCAGTCGAACATTTTCCGTACCAAGGAAAGTCTGCACATTCCCGGCCAGATGCGGTCGTGCATTATCCTGCTGAAACAAAGTTTCGCAGGGCTCGAATAAAGGGTAGTGCCACGGGTCGTTACACATCAGAAATGTAACGCCGACTGTTCATAGTGCCGTCAATGCGAACAGAGGGTGACGGAGATGTGTATCCAATGGCACCCCATACCATCACGCCAGGGGATGGGCCAGTATGACGATGGCGAAAGCACGCTGTCAGTGTGCGTTCACCACGATGTCGCCTAACACGAATGCGACCAGCATGATATTGTAAACATAACCTAGATTCATCAAAAAAAATGACGTCTCGCCATTGGTACACCAAGGTTCGTCGCTGATCACACCATCGAAGGCGTTCCTGTCTGTGATGCAGCGTCAATGGTAGCAGCAGCCATAGTCTCCGAGGTGACAGTCCATGCTGCTGTAAACGTCGCCGAACTGTTCGTGCAGACACTTGTGGTCTCGCAAATGATCCCATTTCTTGACTCAAAGCTCGTGACGTGGTTGTACGATCCATAAAGGGCATGCGGATAACATGCCTGTCCTCTCGGCTGCTAGTGATTACTGGCCGTTGAGAACCAGCACGATGATCTGTATTACCATCCTGAACCCATCGATTCCATATTTTGCTAACTATCATCGGATCTCGACCGACGGCGAGCAGCAGTACTGCGATAGGAAAAACCGCAAACCCGGTAGGCTACAATTCGACCTCTATCAAAGGCAGAAACGTGCTGGTACGCATTTTTCCTTCTTACACGAGGCATCACAACAATTTTCCGACACGCAGCAACGTTCAAACTGAATTAGCACGTGGGAAAATGTCTGTACAATTTCCTTATTTAAACACATTGTAGGTGTCGCTGCGGGCGCGTGCGCTGTCTAAATGCGCTGAAAAGCTAATCATTTGCATATCACATCATCTTCTTCCTGTCGTTTAAATTTCATGTCTGTACTATGTCGCCTTCTTGGTGTAGCAATTTTAATGGCCAGTAGTGTATGTACTAATGTATAGAAAAAACAATACAAAATGAAAATGCTGTTCGAAGCGAACCAAAAATTTATGAATACCGAATTCAACATCGTGAAAATGGCTGCTTCAGAACAACTTACTGTGTGTTCTGCATTATTTTTTTACTTTCGTAATACTTTTTGATTTCTAATCTCTTTCTACATGGGTCAAAATAACCAAGACTTTGAAAAATCTTTTCAAATGAATAAAGAACAAAAAATCATACCTGCGAACAAAAATTTCTGTCATTTCCTTAGTTTAGAAGCAATTTATACGTTACGGCGTGCGTTTGTTTTAGTTTTTTCGTCCGCCATTAGACAGTGACTGCAGCGTTCCCTATAGTTTGTTGGAGTTGCGAATTGCCGAACAGAATGAAAAATCGCGAAAGAACGTTTAGAATTTGAAATATATAAAATAAAAGCTGGTATTTTTAGTCCCGAAACAGTGCGCTTTATTGCTCTGCAAAAGATTAAATTATCGGTTAAAGAGTTTCACCGAAATTTGTTGAGTATTATTGTTTTAGTATTGTGTTAGGCAAGAATTATATACCTAATTATATACCTGTATATTGGTGAAATTTCGCTTATCAGTTAAATCATTTTTGTGATGAATAGTTTAAATTAATGAAGATTACAGAATGCGATAAGTTAAAAGCACTTTGGATCAATTAAAAGAGAGCTACCACCATATTTTTGCGAGCATTTTGTAGATGATTTAATAACATAGCATGACAGAATTAAATCATTGAATTGATCAACTAGAAACATACGAAACAACGATAATTAAAATAAACAGATTCGACAATGGGGTTGCTTCCTTCAGTTAGAAGTGCTACTTTTAGTCACTGAAATTGATAGAATAAGCAAAAATAAATAAATAAAAATTTTAAAAAATAAATAAATAAATAAATAAAAATAACACTTTCATATTCCCAACGCTTAGTTTTTAATTAATATTTTGAAATGTCCGATTTTTAAAATAAGGGGTGGTTTTTATGACGTCACAAATGATGTACTTTGGTGCATCTGTGTACCGCGATTCCACATTATGATAATCAAGAAGCGAATTAAATACTTCGCTCTACGCTTGTTTTCAACCATATCGTTGCCAACCCATGTGAGTAAAGAAGCGAATTAAATATTGTGATCTGCGAATGGCATCAGTGAATGGCATTTCGTCATTTGTGATGTCATCGGCAGAAGAGTTAACAATAAAAGCGTACCGATTAAAATATTTTTAAAAATTTTAAACTTAGTCAAATTATTTAAAAAATGGTCAGATACTATGTTTTTAAGCATGCTCTTTCATGAAAAATACTTTTAAAATTTCGGAAACGACCTTATTAGGTTGTTTACGAAATAAGTATTTTTTTCTGAAAGAGTATACTAAAAAGCATAGGAGTTAAACTAATTTTTTAAATAATTTAACAAAGTTTAATATATTTTAACAATTTTTTTAATCGGTGCGCAGATTCAATTTCATTTTTTACACTTCTGTGCATGACATCACAAGTGAGGAAATGCCATTCACTGATGCCATTACAGCCGAGCGCAATATTTAATTCGCTTCTTTATTCTCATGTACTCGCAACGCGGTTGACAGCAAGCGTAGAGCAAAATATTTAATTCGCATCTTAATTATCATGTTCTGGTAATGCGGTGGGCAGCAAAGCGTAAACATTCAGTGTGCCAATGGAGTATCGCATCAAAGTACATCACTTGTGACGTCATAAAGATCACGCCTTATTTCCAAAATCGGACATAAAAAAAGTTAAACTAAAAAATCTATTGGGAGAATAAAAGTTTTTTCTGGCTCAATGTTATTATGCATGATTATTTTATTATTATTATTATTATTATTATTATTATTATTATTATTGTTATTATTATTATTATTATTATTATTATTATTATTATTATTATTATTATTATTATTATTATTATTATTATTATTATTATTATTATTATTATTATTATTATTATTTCTTTGTTTTATCAATTTCAGTGAATAGTACTTTTGACTGAAGGAAAGAACCCTATTTGAGAAATAACTCAGCTACAAATGTGAAACAATTTGCGTCATCCAAACAAAACAATGAAATGTTTTCGGACTCGACAAAATAGGAGGTACAAAATGTTTTGTAAGGTATCTTGATTTTTTACTTTCAAATCTGGTAATTGACTGCTTTAAAATTTTCGTTTCATAGTAAAAAATAAAGTCAAAAAATAATACTGAATTTAAAAATACGGATGAGGGACCGTTATTTTCTTCATTTACTCGATACAAAATCTTTAAGGAAAACACATGCAAGCGATATGTTTTGCACTAGATATGTTATATAGTGTACACTAAAAATGTAACAATTACAATCAGTTTTAAATAGAATTATACGAATGCAATCTTTCTTTTACTGTAGGACCGTGTATTATGTGAATAGAGAAACAGTGAATGTTTAAAATCTTCATAAACAACAGCGCGCTTGTGAAAGATTAAAAATCAATGCAAAAGTCAGAAAACTTGACAGCAGTAATTTTATTGCTACATTCTTTACACAAAACACAGTTTTAGACAAAATAGGAACCACTGAAAGGAACAATTCTTTGGGAACCTGGCATTGTTCCCAGTTGAAAACAAAAGACAAAGCAGACAAAGAAAAAAAAAAAAAAAAAAAAAACGGCATTTTAAAATGTACAAACAGTTAAAGTTAAATGCATTACGTTTCCTTCTTATAAATTTATCATGAAATTCAAAACACGTAAATAATGCATCATGTGTTCCTGGAATATTATTTTCACTTACATACTTTTACATCTTCAAAAAGATTGATCAAAATGTAAACTTTTTTTTTTTACGATCTTTATTTAACAATTTCCTTTCAAACAAAGAAAATGGAAGAAATAATGTAGAGGAGTACTATGCAAATTATTTGACTTTCATAATCAAATGATTTTTCGTAAGTGATATTGTTTTATTATGTTTCATTCATTTTTATTCATGGGATAAGTGAAAAAAACTTAAATAACGAGAAAAAAAGTTCATTCAGGATTTTTTTTAAATGGGGGGGGGGGGGGGGGGAAACCGAATTTTTTAAAATCAAATCGTAGTAGCGCGGAAAAGCAGCCTTTTCATATGCACATATATTATCCTCACAATTTGAAAGGTGAGCCATTCCATTTCAAATCAAGCGTGTCACATGATAATTTCAAATAAAAAAAAAGTGCAGTAAATTTTCTTACACTGTTCATTAGTTTTTTATGCACAAAATCGGACGTAAAAAAAAAAAAAATCTGCAAAAACTCTTCTTGAAATGAATATCATTGCAAAGTATTTAACCTATAGTAATAATTTTTTTCTACAGATAAAGAAGGATCTACATATCATCTAGACATTAGTCTATTAGTTGTAACTACTGTATTTCTTTCAAAAAAAAAAAATCTGTGATGGTCATTTGACACTTTCGTGCTGCCTGCCTGATTTGAAATAGAATGTCCCAACGCTCCTCGTCGATATTTTATGTGAGCGAAGCACCGGCTTTAATTTAAACGAGGCTCAGAAGATGAAAAACTAGCATGTTTTGTTTCTCCTAAACGTTTATTTATGCAAACTTTCCATTTACGCATGTTGGGACGTAGTGTATCCCACTGCCATTGGCATGTGGAAAGTAGTATCAGGAACGAAAGACTTTAGTCTGAAGGATTCAGAAATCAAGCTGTGCATGATATTTAGAGAATCAAAAGATCAATTTTGAATTTGCCCTTGCGTGTGTTTGTACAGCTGAATGAAGAAGAATTTGAAAATTACTTGAAGAATACTGTGGTTAAAATATTGCAATGACTTTTTTGCTAACTACATGGAAGTGAACTACCATTGCAACATTTTTTGAGCACTTTCTACTTATAATTTCAAATAAATTTTAATTATAGTTGAATATATTACCGAATGTAATCAATTTATGCATTAAAAATATTTTAGGTAATAAAAGTTCAACAGTTCTTTTTGTTTGCCAGTATAACATACCCCTTTTATTTTTTTTAAGTATTAACTTTGAGATAAATAATTAAGTATGGAATGGTGGAAGGTGTTCCAAAAAGTTTTTAAAAAAAATCGCTTGAACTCATTAAGTATGGGAAAACTCGTAGATTGTAAAATTAGTGAAATTTAAAATGGCTTAGTATTTTAGTGATGGAGAAATTCACAAACAAGTTTATTTCCGGTAAAACAGGAATTTAATGCAAACTATTCCTGATGTTAATGAAGTGTCCAAATAAACTATTCTTCGAACTAAGTGTAAAATTTAGGTTGCATTGACATACAAATAAATATAATGATAATAATAATAGCAATTATGTTCCTTTTTATTTTTTACTGCTTTTATAAAATGAGATTTTAACAACATTATTTTCTTACATTTATCATTTTAAATCAATAAAACTTTGAATGTCAATAAATTGCAGCTTCTTAAACATGAATTATTGCACTTTTAACCGAAACAAATTTGTCACTCATACTAAAAAATACGTTTATGAATTACAAGCACGTACAGGTAGTTATCAAAGTAATGGAAACACCTGAGAATAAAAGTGACATTTTTGAATGCGCTTTGTAAGTAATAAAGAATAAAATTAGGTATCTGTTTTTTTTTTTTTTTTTGGATTTTTTTCAAGCACGTGAAATGCCGGACCTCTCAAATTTTTAAAGAGGCTAAATTGTTGGAGCGCGTCCAGCTGAAGCAAGTGTGTAACTGAAACATTTCAACTTTTTGGTGCATTTAAAAGTACAGTATCTAAAGTCATGACAGCATGCACACAGCGAGGTAAGACAATCTCGGCAAAGCAAAATTGTGGGCGGAAAGAGAAGTTCAGTGAAATAAACCGACGGGTATTGAAGTGGACTGTAATGTCTAAAAAGCGAGCAACAGCAGCAAAAGTGACCACAGAACTCAATCACCATATAGAGTCACCAGTGTGAGCGATTAAAATTAGAAGAGCACCTTTATAAACAGAACATTTACGGCAGAGTAGCAATTCCCAAAATTTTTTTTCCCAAGTGTTCCTATTATTTTGATAACTGCCTGTATTTTAACACAAGTTCTAGAGGTACATTTTTAAAAATATACACTACGATGCTCTCTGGTTTGAATTAAAATATCCATTTTTCTTTCATATAACAAAACACGGGGAAAATTCTGTTTGAGGGTGCTTGTAAGTTGTTTTAAGATGATAGCGTACCTCAGTGTTGTTAGCGCTCGTTTGAATAGTCAAAACTATCGATTTTGTAGGAAATGGAAAAGGCATTTAACGTGATAAGCAGATCAAGAGCTCTACAATGTGATTCTTATCAGCGAGGTTGGAAGGAGATTTATTTATTTTTCTTGAATTATTTTTTTAACAAAAAACGGTGCTTGATGAAAAAAAAAAGTGTTTCGATAATGCTTGATTATAGCACCCCATGCTTACTTATTACTTTTATATACTTTTATGTCAACAATCCTGAGGTGCACTGCATGCTTTATGAGAAGCACAACCACACTGAACGAGTTCACTGACTGTTCTGCCAGACATATAGAACAACTTTAGAGGACAGGCCGACCTGTCCGATATTTTGATTCTAAGAGAGCTTTAGATCCAGCCTTGTTTCAAATATTTAAAAAATGTATTACTATTCCGTAAAAGTTGCTTGGTTTGGCTGATTGTTTACTTTTCTCTTGGCGACAATAGAAAAGTTTCTTATTTTTTTGGCGATATTTACAAGTATATGGCAACACTAGAATTTAGAAATTGAAGTTGCTGATTATTGCCGACTACGCTATTTTTAGTTTGTACGCGATTAAAACGCCAATAACAAAAATTGCGCCAAGTTACGTACCTTGAACGGAAAAAATACCGAAAATTTATATTACGTTCAGTAAATACTGTAAGTACCGAAATTTGGAATATAATTTATTTTTAAGTATTTTTAGAGTATATTTTAAATACTGTTTGAAATATTGGAACTTAATTTTAAGAGTTTGGAATTTAGAAACAACTTTTCACTGTGAGCACATTGAGTGACTTTGAGTTGCTCACAGTAAATATTCAAGGTCAGTAGGATGAGTTAGTTTTTCGAAAGATTCAGTGTGCGAATGGAACAGTCTGCCCAAGTTTGACGATCTAAATGAGATTTAAAGCTACTGCGTGCTCGTACATTGCAAGTAAAAGATAGGTTTGTCCATGGCCCCACTAGATAACTCTGATGCTTTATGGACCTTGACAATTTATGACTTTTTCTGTGTTAAGCCGATGCAACTATGATCTGCTCTTGAAATTTAACGGAATCCTGTGCATCCACCAATCAATGGCAAGTTTCTTCAAAGTTGGTTTATTTTTGATTGGATGTCACCCATTTTGACCGCAAAAGACGCTGAACGAAATCCTGTGTATCCACCAATCAATGGCAACGTAATGAAAACCGGGGATTCTCCGTAGCGCTCCCTTTGTTGCCATGAGTTTCAACGATTGTCACGGCCTATAAGCGTAAGCAAATTTAGTGGGGCAATGGTTTATCCAAGTTTGGTCAAACAGAGGCTCGTGTAAGACACACCTTATTCTCTGTGTATGTATAGTACTGTTTTTTTTTTCTCGCGTAATTAAAGTTAGTTCGTTTCAAACCATCTCTTTTGGTAATTGAGATAATAAAATGACAACATTCACGATGAATAATTCGTTAAGACATAATTAAACAGAGAGAGAGGGAAACTTGCAAACTTGAACAGATCAACTGAACCTATACTGATAGTTCGTAATAAAAAACAATGTTTCCGAAAATGCATCGATCAGTTACATTAAAAACAGAATAGTTTAAAATGAGTTCAAAACAATAAACAGAATTTCAAGAAACAAATACTAGTTCCTCTTCAGCAAGAACAACTTCTCTTGCGGTAGAAATGGGTAAGTGCTGCTCCTTTGGGTAGGAACAATTTCTCCACGATAACGTTCTTAGTTCCAGCTCGGAGCCTTAAAAAGCTCAGTCAGTTTCCGCTCTGGATTATTGTCTATAGGAATTACTTTAGGAATGACTGTTTAAGGACAGCATTGTTGAATAGGAACTGCTTTTATAGTTTTTCAAAACGTGTCCTTCGGGCTAGTTAACTCACCTGCGGACCTAGCTTCGTTGAGAGATGGAATCGAATTCTTTTTAGGTCGTCCTTTTGGCTTCGTTGGAGGTACCGTGCAGCCCCCCTGCATCACCTGAAAAAAATAATTTTAGTGAAACCAATTAAAATAACGTAGTTAACTTTGTTTAGAAACTGCTTTTGAATCTATGGGAGTGGTGTATCGAGTTTTCCTTGTCAATGATGAAATCTGTTGCACATTGGATTATTTTACTAATAAGAGTTCTTAAACTGTTCCGACCAGGGGTCTTCAAACTGGAGGGAGTGCCTCCTTGGGGGGGGGGGGGAGCATGTACGAATTTCAACGAAATTAAATGTACATTGAACTATATATATATATATATATATATATATATATATATATATATATATATATATATATATATATATATATATATATACATAATTTGCTGAAATTTACAGTCACATGAAAAGTGTTCTGAAATTATCGTCTTTTTCTCCTTCTTCTTCTTTTTTTTTTTTTTTTTTGAAGCTTTTAATGCGGTTTTCATCTATGTATGGTATCCTACAGTACCACAAATCAGTTTGTATTCAGTTCTTTACAAATACTGTGTTTAAAAAAAAGTTATTTGTAGCAATATTAAATTCTGTGCTTGAACTTTTCACTGTTTTTGCTACTTGCTATACTAACCAGCTTCAGTTTCAAATTCCGATTGCACTACTTTATTAACCATACATGGTAGTAGTGGGGGGGGGGGACAGAGGGACATAACCTCACATCTCTGTCCAAGGGCGGCGCAGAGCCTGAAAGATTGAGAACCCTTGCTTTAGGCTATATCACTAGCAGGATTGAGTAAACGAAACAAATAGACGGTTATTGGAAACATAGTTTTTGATATTTTGTCCTTAAATTTATCGCCACTCTAACCACTTGTCGAAATGGTATAAAAAGCTTAGGGGCTCAATTTGTGTTTTAGATGTTCTTTAAAGTAGAAAGAGTTATTTCAAGTCTATAAACTTCTTTATTTTCAAGTTGTTCTATAGCCCAAATCAATGGGATTTTTTAAAAAATCTCATTTCCAAAAGGCAGTCGATCTAGACACATTCACGAAACAATGCTACTTATTTTGCAAATGTTAATGACTGATGGTTACAGTTTCTTTTTAACAAAACAATTTTTCAATGTTGCTTGCAACTCAGAAAAAGCTATTAAAAAAAACTTTTAAAGTTCAAATTCTAAATGTATCTTATCTATCACATAAATATCAACTAGTACCGTATTAAGGTAAAGGATATATTTCAGCTGAAACATACTCGTACTATTTTATAATAATACGATAGCGTTCAAAAGCTCGGACAAGGGTGGTACTTTTTCATTATAGGTCATGGCTCATTTTCAACATTTTTTGCAACAGCTATGGTACACTGGAAACAAGTAACAAGTTTTGTAAGATCTCAACGACCGTAGGTATCGAGGCACCTGCCTTCGTCGTGTGTTTTTTATTAAACATCTACATTTAAACAAATGTGAGCATAATAGATACAGATCAAGTATAGGAGAATCTGCAACGGAACAGGGCACGAATTTTTTAGATGTCTAACTATAAAAAAAAAAAGTGATGAAGAAAGCGGAGTTTTTCTATGAATGACATGTCTTATTTGTAAAGAACACAGTAAAATCGAAATACGTATATGTATGCAAATAATATAAGTTGTGTTGCCTACTTTTTAAACAATTGTAATAATAATGTGTTACATTGTGTTCGATTACACGGTCATTATTTTAAGGCAGTACCAGCTCCCTATGATTTATTCTATTTCTTATTTCATTTAGTAATATCAGCAATATCATTATAATGAATTGCTTTATTAGTTCACATTGTTGATTGTACAGGCTAGTACTACAAGACCTAAAAGTAAGATGTCACATTAATTTCATTGGAATTTGAATAAAAAATTGTTTTTTTTTAATACCGATTTACTTCATAACCAGTTCAATCCTAATTTTTTTGCCAGTAAATAATTGTCCAATGATTCTAGTATGAAAAAGGAATGAAGTCAATTAGTGAATACTATTCAAATGAAAAAAGAAAATACTTTTGAAAAAAATAAATGAACAGAACTGTAATTTTTTTAAGTCTCTCTTGTAAAATAATAATTAAAAAAAGATACCGAGAAACATATTTAGTTCACGATGGAATTGAAGAAATTATTTCATCTTTTCAAATTTTAAAGATGCAAATTATTGCATCAGATGAAATTAGCTGGATTCTCTTACCAACAAACTCAGCGCTGTAGTAGGGGGAAAAATGTTTGGAGAAACGCCGCATTTAATAGGCTAGTTCAGGGGGTTCCCAAACTTTTCCGATTAGTGGCACCCTTTGAAGAGTTTGAATTTCCTCACGGCATCCTATAGTTCAATTCTAATATGTACATAAATTATGGGGAGAGTCTGAAATCTGGTAAATATAGATTATAGACGGTGAGTATCAACATTTATATCAAAGACATCGACGTATGACCGAATATTTCCGGTGAAAGTGAAAGTGACATTCTCCCATTTCGGTCTTTTACGATAACATTGATATTTTCACGGCACCCTTCGGCTCTCCTTGCGGCATCCACTTTGGGAACCCCTGGCATAGATGTTATAGTTGATGGATTTTTGAAAAGCCAGAAAAGGGCAGTTCAGATTTCAAATGCCAGTTTCAAATTTAAAAAACAGACTTTTATTAAAGGATGTTTGAAACCAATTTACATTAAATTTGCATTTTCTTACAGTAATAAACCAAATAGTTCGGGGAACGGCGATTCCCTACGTTCCCTCCCAACTACAGTAGTTATTTCAACCAGTCAGAACACAACTTGCCTGTAAAGGAATGTAAAACAATGCATAAAGGCACAAATTAGCAGGAAAACGACATACATGTGCTTCTGATGTGTTACGAGTTTCTTTTCTTCTTTCTTCGGGTGTCTTTTAATCCATAAACTCACTTCTTTCGCATTGAAAAAGGGGTTCCTTTCAATCCCAAAACACGTGTATGAAGTTTTCCTACTAATTTGCAAACTCAAGTGGTGTTATAATTTGGCAAACACTTAACAATATATCGCCAAGCTTTTGATCGCCAAGTTTTTACACCAACTGGCTAAAAATTTGGCGTTTTTTAAAATCTGGTTTCATTTTGGCCACTATTTGCGATATTTGGAGTTAACCATTGAATCACCTTAAAATGTCAATATTGGAAAAATTAATCAGTGTAAAACGTTTTTTTTTTTTTGGTTCAGTTCGCAACAAACTTGGGTTAAAAATATTTAAAATTTTCTTTGCTTACTCCAAGGCACTATTTTCATTAAATTGAAGTAAAAGGAAGTCATGTGATGTACATATCAGCTCGTTTGTTTTACTTTTTAAGCACCAAGGTAACTATCCAATCCTTATAACCTACCTGTTTCTTCCATTTCATCCTCCTGTTCTGGTACCACGTTTTGACCTGGAGTTGGGTGAGCCCCAAAGCGCGGGCCAGCTCTGCCCTGTCCGGCGTGGATAGGTATTTCTGGCAATCGAAGCGTCGCTCCAGCCCCATGAGCTGCAGTTCCGTGAAGACCGTGCGGTTGCGGCGCACCTTCCGGGAACCCGCTCCGCCGGACTTCCCGCTCCCGCATCCTTCCTTCCCCGAGATGGGGTCGGCTGAAGACCACGAAACTGCTGTCGCCGCACCCCCGGGCACTAGGCCGACGCACACGCCGGCAGCCGCAGCAGCGCTCACCGTCGCCGGGGCTGTTGCTGGGGTGAGAAGTTCCGGAAAACCTTTGGAAAAGAATTATGTCATAAAAAATGGCGGTTTTGCAGTGACAGTTACTTTTTCAGTATGAACCAAATGATTTTTTTTTTCGTTTTCACTTAAGTTATCTTTCACTTAAATCCGTATGTGTATTAGAGTTGTTCAAAAAACTGCAAGTAACTTTTTTCTCTTAAGCATAGCACGAGTTGTAGCACGTTTTGATGATAGGAAAGACTTTATTGTTCAATTTGAAGTTATACTACTATTGAAAATTATGAAAAGGTTATCTTCAGATTTATTCTTGGAAATGATAAATTCCCAGAAGACAGAGAATGGCGATAGTTTATCTAAGTCTTTCGGACATTAAAGGGGGCTATATGCTGCTGAAATATCAAGTTTTGTCGAGTAATTCGATTTTCAGGAAAAATATAATAGTTCATTTTAACCAGTAATCACATATATGTAATTTTAATTGTAAGTTTGCTCCCTACCTCGCTTGGTTAATTCAGCCGTACACACATCCACAATAATTAAAGTGAGTTTTATGGTGGTTGAAAAAACTTTTTTTCAGTTAGAGTCCAGGACGCTCCCTATTTTTTTAAGACTTACTAATAGTATTATGCTGTAAAAGTTTTAGCTTCTTACTCAAATTTTAAGAGGGTGCTCGATTACCCCTTAATTTAACATTAGCCGTGGTATAGAAAATGCTACGAGTTTAGAAATATTTAATTTCCCCAATTATTATTATTTATTTAATAATAATAAATAATAATAATTGTTTTTTTTTTTTTGAATAATTATTTTAATGCAATGTATATGCATATTACTGGAGTATATTATAATATGTAGCATAGTTTTTCCTGTTTAATGTAATTTTTTATCCTTTGGGGGGGGGGGGGGTTGAGCACCCTCTTCCAGTTGAAATAGGAAGCTAAAATTCTTCCAGTATATTACTATCTACAAGTCTAAAAATATTGAGGGGTGTCCCGTTACCTAGGAGAAACGTTTCTGTACATGCATTTTTTAACCACCCTAATATGTATGTGTGTGAGAAAGGGTTTTACAGCCATTTGTGCCCTTTCATATAACATTCAAAATTTCGGCAAATAAGTCATCTTGGCAGATATTTAAAGGCTCATGACGTTTCAACACATTCACAAGCCTCAATATAACTCAAATTTTCATAATCAGCATTAAAATCACCACAAGTACCGCAAACTTGAATAAAATTGAAGAGTCCTTGTCATGACCTGGTTTTATATGGTAGATCAGAGTTAGACTGACCCCTTATCGAGTTTCTTCAAACATTAGAGAAGCAAAATAAAAATCCAATTGAACTTCACTCTAATTAAAATGGAACTACAGAACGATAATTTTAGCAGACACTTCATAAATTGTTAGTTAATTCATTTGCAGTTGAAAAACATTAATTTATTTATTTGATTGAAATCTTTATACTTAAGTTTATTAAATGGAAAAAGAAAGGGGCGAGGGGTTGAGTGGATCATAACAAGAAAGTTTTTAACAAAAAATGGAGGTTTCCTAAAAAACGCAACTAAACTACAAAAGATAAGCTTTGTTTTTCTAAAAATGGATAAATCAGTAGTTATAACTCTTCCTTTCGATGAATATTTCTACATTATTCGCTTAGTAATTTTAACATGCTGAATTTAATCCCTCTTTTAGAAACATAATTCATGATGACATAAAAATGCAGTGAAATTATTAAAATTAAGAAATTTCAATTCTCATTTGGAGCTAAGTAAATCTCTCTTTCATACTTCAAAACTTGTAACTAGTTATTTTGAAAATACACACGGTAACTTAGAAAAAATAATTTTTAAAAATAAAATCACGCGATTGGAATTTTGAAAGTAGTTTAAATGAGGCAAAATATATTATCTAAGTCATAAGTAAAATCAATTTAAGGAACTGTAGGATGTATTGTGAGCCAAATATAATGCTGGGATTTTTTTATTTTTTTTTTTTGAAGGCAGGAAAATGCTCCTTGGCATTTTTGGGGAGTGAAAATTAGTTTGGAGGCGTGAAATATACTAAAATAGTAAACATCAAAAGTGACCAATTTCAATGAAAATAAAAAACTTCCTAAAGTTGAAATGGAGGAAGGCAGGGAAAGAAGAGGTGGGTATTATATTTTGACTTTTATCATGTAGACAGACCACTTGAGGTTTTGTATTTTAAATAACAAAACACTCAAATATCAAATGTAACATTTTAAGAATTCGATTTTTGTTTTCATTTTCCACTATGCTTATTTCAAATCATAAATATAAAGCCTGAAAATACGCTTGACAAAACGTTTGAGGAGTATTTTGAGGCACTATGTTTATTTCAAATCATAAATATAAAGCGTGAAAATACGTTTGACTAAGCTTTTGAGGTTTATTTCCTATTTTCAACCGGTGAAAATGCGCTTGAGTGAACTTTTCAGGCTTGTTTCCTATTTTTAATCCGTGAAAATTTGCTTGAAAAATCTTTTAGGCGCATTTCCATTTTTCAGTACGTGAAATACGCGTTTATAGGCGTTAAAAATATCTCTGAATATGACTGTGATAAAAATAAATGAATATATATTTTTATTTTTATTTCATTAATATTACTTATTCACTCAATTCGATGCAAATCACTTGTTAATAGCTTTCAAACTATGGAAAAGGGTTACTAAGAAGCTTTAATGAATCCTAAAAGAATTGTTCTTCTTTTGATAAATTGTTAGCAAATGAAAGGATCTCAGTTTGAAGCACTAATTATTCTCATTGGTTCACGCTATTATTTTTCAAATATGTGATTAAAATAATGGAGTAATTTTGCTATCGGAAAATTTCTAAAAGATTGGAATTACAAATGTGTTTTTATTCGAGTTTTCCTTTCTAATTAAGCCAAGCTATTGATCTATCATTTTTATTCGCTCTATCTCTAAGACTAATGAGAACCTAATTAAATCTGAAAAAGGGTTCGCATAGTTCTTTTAATGATTTTTCAAATAATTAAATTATTCAGTTTTTATAAGTAATTATGATATTCGCGCTTTTTTACGGCACTCAGACCTAGTATTAAAACATTGAACTCATTTTTCAACATATCATGTATAATGACTGGTGTGAGGGTTTGAAAAAAGTTAAACATTTAAATGATGCTTTTAGTTTGAAACAAATTTTATCTGGAATTTTATTACAAAAAGAAAAAATAATAAAAAGGTAAAAATATTAATTATCGTACACATAATTGTTATCTTTTTTGTTAATTTCCGTTGGTTGAATCCCATTCAACAAGCGAAACGGATGTCACAGGGAGGATGGTTTGTCAGAACTTAAACGCTTTCGTTGATACTGAGTATACAAACGTTTGGGAATCCTCTTGGCTTGGGTAGCCTAATGGATAAGGGCGCTAGGCTGAAATCGGAGGACTCGGGAGGCATATAAACAACTTTTACTCAGCTAGGGACCTTGTATTAGATTTTAAACTCCTGATTGGACAGTCAACACGTCGGCTATGTTTTTTCCCCTATCCAACGGATATGACCAAATTTCGTTTCTCAGAAGTTTTAAATTCACGTTTGATTATTTTTAGTTCTCCCCCTTTTGAATTATGTATAGAATATATTGTTTCGAAATGAAACAGTAGTTAGAGCTTGCGAAACAACTATAAAGGCGATGGATGATTTCTTTTCATGGTAGCCAATCAGCAGTCTCCAAATTTATACATGGTCACCAGCAAAGTAAAGGTTATTTATACAAGTTCACGGGAATGGGATACATAGAAATTGGATTCAGAATGGATACAGAAAATACAGTCTGATTTTTCTTGCCATCATTCTTAAATTGTTTTAAAAATTCCACAAGGATTTAGGGAAAATATATATTTATATATGTAGTCAACAAGAACAAACTTTTTGTTACAACAACACTTACATCTTAGAAATAGCCTGATATAGAAATTTTATAAGATGTCAAGAAAAACTATAGTTCTTACTTGGATGCCAGCTTTGTGTAGGACAATTGAGACAACAAAGAGAAATGCTGCCAGAACAAACAGTAGCTCTATGGCCCAGAATGTGTTCATGGCTAAGGGCTTGAGGATATGGTATGACGGGCCCTTCCCAGAGGCCTCCGCGTGGAAGAGCTAACAGTGAAGACGTCGCAACATGATGACCTTGGAAATCGTCTTCATCCGCCACCACAACTTCTTCATCGTCTTCGCCTAAGAAAATTTTCTCTTTTTGTTAATTTTTAGATGCTATTACTAATCTAGAATCCTTTTCATTATAAGTATGAAAAAATACATTTCTTTATTATTATTTTCGTTACTTTTATTTTAATTGTGGTATAGCTATATATGTAACAGTATATTCACTTATTAATTTTATAGTACTAATTCAGTCTCGATAGAGAATTCCAAGTACAATAACTTTCCTAGCTTAAATTCCCTTGATTTATTTTATTTATTTTTTTTTGTTATTAATTTTTTTAAAGTACTTTTTAGTGTTTATTTTGTTTTATTTAGTATTTTTTTAAAAATTCTGGTTTATAAAAGTATCAGCTTTTTCACATTATTATTTCCAGTAGGGGAGAATGTTGTACCTTAGGACGTTTGTACCTTGGGACACTGCTAATTTCTAAGAATCTATTTTTTAGTAGTCATGTTTTTGTAATCTCTAATAGTGCCATAGTAAAAATCAGTATCAAATGAGTAAAATTGACAATTTTGTGAGAGAAAGAAAATTTTATGACTCCAAAGTAAATATTTCTTTCATTTTTATTTCATTTTCTGTCTTTGTATTTGTAAATTTAATCAACTGAATTTTATTTTGTTATAAAAAAGAAGACTTTAAATATTTTGCTTGTGAGAAAATAATCATAATGCATCTAGTTTGACCATCATTTTGGTTGTTCTTAAACTACGTAGTGATTGTACCTATAGGGACAGCTAAACATTTTGTACCTTAGGACATGTTCCAAAGTACAACATATGCATGGTTCTTAATAATTAAGATATGTTTAGGAACATGTATCAATGTTCTAATCTTATGTAGTATTTTAAACACATTTAATGTTAGATAATAATTCGTAATTTATTATTCATGATTTAATTCACTTCCATGAATATATATATATATATATATATATGTTTTCTGGTGGTGCAAAATTGGTTTGAGTATATGACTTTTCTCTGAATCATGAAGACTTTCCCACTATTCAACAGAGCTTGGAACTTTTACTTAAAAAATGGCTGGTAATATTTTATTTCCAAACTGTCTGAATTAAAAAAAATATATTGAATAGAAGTATGTTGAGGTATTTTAATGTGACTTTTAGATTTTAAATTTGTTCAAATAATAGACGTTAAAAATTAAAATATGAAAAGTGTCCCAAGGTACAACACTCTTCCCTACTGTTTCAGTTCCGTTTTAGCATTTTGCTCCCCTTTTTTTTAAACAGTAAATGGTGCCCTTCCTCTGGATAAACTGGAAATGGCAGGTACGGAAGGTAGGAAGGGTTAAAATTAATATAAAAAATAAAACTTTCAGATATATTTATGTAAGGAGTAAGGGTGAATTGGTCCGTTCCGGTGCTTTTTTCTGGAAAATAAAACTCCTCTTTCATTTAAAATTGGTCCTACGTCAGGATTCAGGTATTTCTCATTGGCTTTCTGGTCTTGGAAAAGTTACGAATTCACCCCTGTTCATGCTTAAAATGTAAAAACAACGTATCTAAAGCACAAATTGTTAAGAAAATACTACAAATAGCCATGCCGCTGCCATCTGTACGAAAATGCTTTTGTTTTTATTTAATTTATTTTTGCTGTTTTCAAAAAAGTGGATAATATATGGGTTGATGCTTGATTTTACGCAACATCTAATTTACGAGCACTGGCGATTTTTCTAACTATTCACTAGTTCTGAAAAATCCTTTCACCGAAACAATTCACTTTTTTTCTTTTTCTCTTTTATAAAAAAAGGCAAAACTTTTTTTCTTACGAACTCGACATAAAGTCAAAGTAGTCTCCTTAAATGACAATTCTTTAGCATTCCAGTAGTAGAGGACTGGAAATATAAGGGACGAAGAATATAATATCTAGGTAGTAGTACACTTCGTTTCATACCGCTTCAAAATGGTTGTCAACGTGTGAATATAGATGTAAAATTTCAGAAAGTATTGAAGCCATGGAAAAAAATCCCTCCCCTTTCCCGAGTTTTTACAGGAAATATTGAAAAAAAAGAAAGAAAAGGAGCAAAATTGAACTTTTGCCAATTAAAATGTAGTTCAATAGTTGTATTTACTTACAAAACTTAAAAGATGCTTAATATTTAAAAATATATGCTGTCTATTTTAATCTTCCTTGTTAGAAATATGTTTAAAATTTTTACTGTTAAAAAAGTCTTTCTGTTTTTAAACTGCCAGTCTAGATTTCCAATTTCAAAACACCCAAAATTATCGTAATTAATCTAATCATCATTTGGCAGTTAATTTTAGAAGGGTGTGATTTTTTAAATTTCTAAATTAAAATACTCTTTCCACTAATTGATAGAATTCTTCTCTAGTGTCTTTTACAGTTACTTTCCTTAGTCTTTCACAGTTTGATGAGAGAAAGGTAGCATAAAATATTTTAGTGCACAATGAGTTTAAATTATCTCACAGCTTGCGTTATCAAGGTTAGTGTTTTCATGTGGGATACTGAACATAAAAAAAGTATTCAAACAATAAAAAACACCGGAATCTAACTTCTGAATACATTTATTTTATACAGAAATGCTCAAAAGCTTTCAATTTTTCCCTGGTGGAAATAAAGCCCTCCGGGGGAAAAACTATTTTATTCCCCCCCCCCCGTCAAAAAAAAACTATAACACCCCAAACTTTTCGAGTTTTTTTTTCTGACCATGGCCACCTCTACACACTTCAAATGAAAATATTTTGACATTGTTGGACTCTATAAGTTTGACGTGTCTGTGTATCTGTGGGCCTGTCTGTGACATTCTAGCGCCTAAACGGATGGACCGATTTTGAAAAAAAAAATTGTTCGAAATTAGAGTTGATCGAGAGTGTTCTTAGCTAGGTTGCATCTTTGGATGACATTAATTAATGAAGATATTAATTAACAACCTCCAAAAAGTTTTTGCGATTTTTGCAGTGGAAACATAGTTGAAAATTTTAAAATTTAATACCGAAATAAAGAAGAAAAAAAAATTCCGCGTCTGATAGAAAGTGTTTGGAACTTCCATGTTTCATAGAATTCGAATTATAACGATTTTTAAAGCAGAATAAAATAACGGCTAAGCCTTTATTCACGCGATTGATAACCGAATTCATTGTTGGCCGAAAGGAAATTAAAAGCAATGATTTAAAATTTTCTCTGTTGCCAGTTTCTATTTAATAGCAAATAAAATACTCGACATTGATTTTTAATAATATAAGGCTTTTAAAAGGAATTTCAATTTTCCCTCTTGATTCTACAGAGCGACCCAATTGGGGTTTTTTTTTAATTTTTAATTTTACTGTTGCTTGTTACTTAAACCTTTCTACTAATTGATATTATGAATATACTAATTTTGTTTTGTAGATATATGTAGTGTTAATAAGAAAAGTAGTAATAATACTTAAGGATGTGGGGGAATTAAATTATCTTACAGATTACATTATCAAAATTAGGGTTTTGATGTGGGATACTAAAAAATATTAAAAAAAAAAAAAGCATTGGTATGCAAGTATTATAAATTTCTAAATGCATAATTTTGCGCCAGAAATTTCAAAATTTCCAATTTTTCCACAAGTGGAAATAAACCCCTTTGGAAAAAAAACCTTCTGAAAAAACCATTCCAAAGAAAGTTTCCGGTTTTGTTCCGACTATGCCTCTCTCGTTGTAACAACCATTTTTAAACGTTTATAAATCGTTTAAACGTTACATGTCCTACCTGAGATGCCTTTCACTCCTACTGTAATTTTATCTTCTCTTTCCATTACTTTCATTCCCACAGAGAAATAAATTAGTTCCAAAATGATCATTGGTTCCTTCACTTAAGATCGGAATTTTTGGGTGTCTGGACTTAGTTGCTTTCTTCAATAGAAATGGAATAATGCATTTTTCAAAGTATTTTACTTTCAGCAAACTAAAACAAGGCAATTTTACATGCGATATTTAATATGGATTAACATTCATTTTAATTGCATGCACTATTTTCTTCCTGGAATACATTCAAATTATTCAACTCAAAATCTTTATTTACAATCTAGCTAACCATGTTAATCCTCATATATATAATAGCTAGTGATCGAATAACGCTCCTGACACCATCAACAATGAAACTAGCACCACAGCATGATAATTTAAAAATATATTTTGTTAATGTTTACAATGCAGGGAAAGGTTTTATTGTGACAAGGCTGAACTGTATCCTGTAACTGAACAACTGTTTTACTGGTAAGACTGTGTCATTTCAGGGGAATGAAGCAAGGGAAAAGTGGTCAACAATGAACGCAATCTACTGCAGTTTAGGGTTCATCGACTGGAGTTGAGGATACAGTTTCAACTATCAAAATATCCCCAAACAGGCAATAGCTTTGTTCAAATGTAGAAGCGATTTTCACCCGTCATATCTTGACGGACGATTTTCCAGTAAGAATAATGTGTTGGGTCTTGTTTTAAATGCTTTTAGATTTTACGGAAGCTCGTTTTTATGAGCTTTTTTGAACTTCTGGAAGTGCATTTAGCACTGGAGTTTTCCAGTTCCTGAAGGCACAGAATGGCTGCCTTAGTACACAAACGTTTTGCCCCTCAGTTTCAAATTCTGCGTAGCTAATAGCCAGACAGTTGTTGTTGTTGTTACTTATCTCGAAATTGTCTAGCAGTTCTAGACAATCCCCATAGATCCAAATATCTCTAGGAAGTCCCGGAAAAGTTGTGGGTTGCAAAGGATCTCATCCTTTGTAAAACCCAAGCAAGTCAAAATCTGAGCTGGTGAGGCCTCACCAGCAGAACACCAGTGCCATTCCGGAAAGGATTTGAGACCCCAACAAAACCTGAGGGCTCTTGTGTGGCCACTTAAAAATCTGGTGTAGGCGGTCTGGTGTGTTCTACGTCTGAGTTTAAAGGATTCACCCAGACATTTTACAAAGTGCCATGAGTGGGTGGGAGGAGTTTTCACTTTTCCATTTAACTCAATTTTTGCCTTGCAAACACAAACTTCTCTCCCAAAAGGTGAGTTCATCAAGATGACTCACACCCTCCTCAGCAGCAAACCTAGCCAGGGAGTGTGCCCTTTCATTGCCTTCAACACTGACATGTGAAGGAATCCACTGGAGATGAATGCTGTGTCTGGACGAAAGTTTTTGAAGAATATTCAAAATATCCAGACTAGTCTGATCACCAACCAAGACCCAATTATAGAGATGCAAAATCGAGGCACGACTATCAGTCAAAACCCAGATATCCTGATACTTATCCTCTATCAGAACAGCACACTGCAAGCCTTTCCTAATAGCAATAAGCTCCAATCTAAACACTGAGTAAAAATCTGGGTTTTTAATTTTGAATACCAAAGTTCCGGTAGGAATAGGAATGTACACTCCACTCCCCGAAATTCCCCCATCACCCCTGCTACCATATGTATAAATCTTCAAAGAAGAATGCGGAATTTCGTGGATGGTCTCCAGAGCCAATTGTTTAACAAGTGCCGTAATCTCTGTGTTTTCGTCACACTGGTCATGAGTTCATCATGGAAATGAATTCCATCGAGTTCCAAACTAGCTCCCGGGTGACTCGAGTGGGGTTCCACACCAGAAGAAGGTAGGGTCAGTGTTTTTGCAAAGGAAAACTGGCTGTGTTTCTGCTAGACAATTGTAAAGAATATGTAAAGGATCTGGTACGAACCCGGGCTCATTCGTTTTTCCTTTTCTTAATTGCCTTAGAATACTTGCATATATCTTCGTCAATATTGTAAAAAAAACCCTGGCAATGAACTTTTTAGGTAGGGAGATAATTAACTGCTTCACTGATTTTGAGGTACGTTCAAACCTATTTAATGCGCTCCATTTTAATGTGATTTTTTTTGTCCTTTAAAAGAAACTTAATATGTTCCTAAAAATATATTTTATATTAGTTAAGAATTAAATTTTCATAAAAAAGAGACATTTTAAGTGCTAATTTATACCCTACAATTAAGCAGGTTTCAATGCTCATTGTTTCTAAAACTATTATTTTAGCCTGTTAACGCCTGCGTCTGTTGTGGAAACTAACAGCATTAGTCAATGCTGAAAAAAACTTTTCTTGAGGATAAACATTTTTTGATCGAGTAATTCTCTTTTCTAAAAGTAAACTTTATCTTAATTTTTTTTCAAAATTTTAAGTCCGTCAATTTGTGTAAATAGTTGCATTTAAGTTTTTCACAACTAAAACAAATTAATTTATACAAAACACTTGTTAGGAAAACTTTGTTTTAGCTCCGACAGGTGTCTGCTTAAAAGTGATTAGCGACCATTTGAGTAAAAATATTTTTTAAAGCAAAATGACTCAGGGAAATTTTCATCAAAAAGAAAGTAATATACAATTTCATAACGGTATGTCCATTAGAAATTCAACCAAATTTTTAAATTAATTTTTTTAAACAATGACCTTTTGAACGTGCAGTAGAAGTTTTTGTAAGGTTTAATAAATTAATTACTTGTTCATGTTTTTCTAAAAACAAGAACTAAAATTGAGGGAAACAGAAAAGTAGTTTTTCATGCATTTTATGGAAAGTGAAGGTCCACAAGTGTTTTTTTTTAATGTTAATAGTTTCCATTCAAACAATAGATAAGTTCAATTCCCCCTGAGTATCGTATACTAATTGCATTTGTAACCAGTTTTTTTTTTTTTTTTTTTTTTTTTTGTCTTTTTACCTTTATTTTTTATTAAGAATTTTTCTAAAAAATAAATTTTCTTTTCATGAACACGAATGTAAACTGATAATGGTCAAAATAACCATTCATTAGCAAATTAATTGAATAAATAATTTATAATGCAACTACTTCTAATGCAAGTAGCTGCAGAAGTTATTATTACACGAAGTTTGATACGTCAACAAGTTTTGTTAAGAGATGTAATTAGCTTGAGATACTATTGGATGGCAGACCCTAATTTACGCATTGCTTAAGAATCCAAGAAATCGTAATGTAAACGCATGAAGATATGATAACAAATTTTTTACTTTCTAAAGAAAATTTTTACTTTCTAAATTTGTTACTTTCTAAAGATTGTGAGAAACTTATTCGTGTAAGTGGGGTAAAAAACTAATGGATCAACCCGATTATCGCGGGTGAAAACAATATTAATTGTTTAAGTAACTACTCTTCAATGCAGTTGAAGCTAAATGTAATGCCTGTCGGCAATTTAGTTTTGGCGTGAGAAATGTTCAAAATTTTTGAAACTTTTTCTCTTATTTTAAGGTAATAAATAACCTAATTTTTTTTGGAAACACTAATAATTTTGTATGAGGTAAGTAAATATACATGAATTCACTCTGTTTCTCAGTATATTTATAGCCTTTACTCCATCCTACTCAATCAGGGATTTTCAAATAGACAGGGTGAAATGTATTTCTGTTTGTAATTTATTTTTCTTTTATTTTATATGTGAAATGGATATTTGTAAAAAATAGTACCCTGATCGAAATAAAATGAATTGAATTGAATATTTCAGCTTAGTAATGAAATTTCACGTTTTGTATTATAGCCCTAAAAGTAACCAATCTGTTGTACTATAAGTACAAAGTACTAAGGGCAAACTACCTAGGGTACAGATTCACAAACTACCTATTTGGGCCAAATTCAGTTTTGGTTGGTTCTGCCCACCATTTTGAGAAAAAACATGAAAATGAATGAATATTAATTTGCATATTTTTAATATCACCGTAGAATGTTTGAATATATTTTTTTTTGATGATTTCAAAGTAATTATATTTGGAACAACCTAAAGGAAAATAATTGCCTTTCAAATTCAAAACAAGAGGTCCAATTTTGTTTTAAATTATTAACTTCCATATTTCAAGCTGTTTTTTACAGATACATCAAACACAATTGTATAGAAAAAGGATTATTGGAAATTGAAGCAGGAGAAAAGGAAATGCAAAATGAAAGAACAAAGAAGAAGAAGGAAAGTTTGAGACTATTTCTTGCAGGAAAAAAAAATCTAGTATAGTCAGAAAAATATCATTATGTTGTGTTATTTTTGTGTAGTTTGTATCATTTTTCACACTTTTGATTTTAGGCTTTTTAAACTATCATTGATTTAAGTTGAATTTATGTCTTGTCGGTTTTACCCACCCCACCGCCCATGGGGAAAAATCGTCATTTTGCAAACGTTGATTTAAAAAAAAAAATCAATAATGAAATAATTAGACACATTAATACTTTAGAACTCAGAATATTACCTCTAATTGTATAAGGAAGTATGCTGACTAATTTTTATTCTAGAAATATCTCTAAATGTCTTTTAATTTCACTTTAAAGCTTAAATTTATGGTTTTGTCATTTTGTCACTCTCCCCTACAAATGGAGAAATAGTTCTGGCACGTGTGATCTCATTGTATAACAACAGCAAAACTGGTGCACATAGTAAATTTTCATTCAATGAGCACTAGAAAAGATTATCATGGTGAGTTTATTCCTTTATTTTATAACAAAAATAAGAATTAAAGAAAAAAGAAAAGAAAAAAAATAACAAACAGAACGAACTGATTTAGCAATACCTTTAACAGTATAGATAAAGGAATAAAAATGTATAGATACCCCTATTGTGCCGTTTGATTCATGAAAAATAATTAAAGAACTTATAATAAAGAACGGGAAGAGACATTTCACCATGCATTTTAAATATAACTGGAGGATTTTATGTCAACTTTTAGTTAAAAATTAATAGTCTTATAACACATTGATTATTGGATTTGAAATGCATGTCAGAGTATCATGATTGTAGGAATCTTTTCAAAGAATTCGATGCCAAAAATATGATAAAATACTTTTAGAAAGATATCAAACACTTGGGAAAAGTTATACTAAGCCAGGATGAATTGGAATCAACATATTAAATAGCGGCAAAAATTACTTTTTTTCTATTTTTACTTCGTACTTATTTTTTAAAAAATATTTAGTATAAAACAATACAATAAATAAATAAATAAATAAAAGTTTTTTTTAATTGCTAAACATTCTTTGTTTTAAATTGTAAATATAATGAGCAAGCAAAGTAACTAATGCAAAAATTACTAAAACATTTTGAAGATTTGTGCTTTATCATTCAAATTATTCCAATTATTACATTGCGAAAGCTTGAAGAATTTCGCATAGTCATAAGAGTTGACTAAATCAATTCAATTAAATGGCAATTAATGTTCTAATTTTTAAATTTTGAAAATTTGAGCTTGATTATAATTCATTTTGTTCCAATAATCACTTTATAACAGCTAGAGTAAGTATAGTGTAGCCACACAACCTATCAGTAGCCTACCAGCATAGCCATAGATCTTCCAGTTTTTGAATTTTATCACACATACATGACATAAAATATAATATAAATTATTAAGTTTGTTTACCTTCATCCAAAATGTCTCGAATCAAGAAAGAAGGCTTCCTATTCTCTCTTTTTCTATCCAAACATAAAAGACCGTCCAGTTTTGAAAACATTTTCAAACGCTTGGAAAACTTTGTCTTTCAAGTATCATCTCACCGTTACTATTACACTTGATTTCCCAAACGTTGTCTCAGGAAATATTTAGCAATAAACTAAAAATCAGCTTTAGAAAGACTGATCCAGGGTAACGTTTAAATTTTGTACAAAGGAATTATATGTAGAAAATACACAATAAGCACAAAGTCTATAGAAATTACTTTCAACCAGATGTATCTTGATGATCAAAAATAGTGAAGAAGAAAATGGCGACTTTTTGTAGGTAACTGATTTTAGGAACTGATCTAGGATTTTCAAATACTGCAGCGGTAAAATTTTAGGAACAATGCTCAATTAGTGGATTCGGTGCGTCGAATCTTTGGAAGGGATAATTTTAGGAACGTTTGTAATTAATATCGTATACCATCTTTTGAGGCTTCATATGAAGACTTATCGGTACTTTCTGACTTGTCGTTTCCTGCTTTGCATACTTCTAATAGCATCCTTTTTGCACCTTGCTGACTTTACACATTTTCTACTGCTGGTCATGGTAGTCATTTTGCTTGATTCTCCAAGGAACACAAAAGTTGAAATTGCGGCACATAAAACTGAAAGTTTTAGCTGAATATATAACAAGATAACAGTTCTTTGCACTTGTACGGTATCATTACCAGTAACTTTTGGTTGGATGAATAAATCTTCATATGAACAACCAGATGATATTTTTCTAATCCAAAATTTTAATTTTGAATGCTTTAAAGATTAATGTACTCGAGACAAATGATATTGTTTGTCAAGTTTTTCAAGTTCTACGGAATAATCTTGACTTATTGACAGTTTCAAAAACATAAAGATTACTTATTTCGACTGAAGGTGAACTTTTTCCATGGCAAGAATACAAGAAAAACAATAAAGAGCTGAAGACACGATGATTTTATTTTTTTATCATAAATCATTGGTTAGGGCTTGATTTTTTAAAGGAAAATATCCAGGAGTGTCGAATAAAGACAGGGAAATATTTATAAAATAAGCAATTACAAAATTATTTTAAAAATGAGGGTTTTCTTTAGTAAAACGAGAAACTCGCCCTACCACACTCAAGGAAAATAGAAAATGAATTGTAAACTTAAAAGAGGGCCATTGTCAAATCGTTTCCGGAGGAGGGGAATTCCTGCCCAGTAGGAGCCTCAGACGATAGTAACGCGCAAAGTTCGAACGCCACCTCTTCACGGAGGTAATGGTAGGGGTGGAAAAGTCGAGTAATGAGGCAGAAGAATCCACCCCCACTCTGCGGTTCGCCGATACCTAAAGTGATCGATCTTGAGCCACCCCTAATAATGATTAAGAGGTGCCACCGTGCGGTTAGGACAATAGGAAAAGAAGTCGACATTAAGACGACGGTTATCAACAGTTTGAAACGCACCAATTTCGCTATTGATTAAGTATCAATTCTTCATCAGCGGGGTCTTTTTCAGCTTGAAGACGTTTTTTATTTTATTTTTCTCTCTCTTTTCAACACTCCGTGGCATCCTTTTCTGTCTCATTACGGGAGCGTGTAATGGCTGTTTTTGTCCTCTCTATCCGGCCCGCCGATCTGTGGAAGTTTCGTGTTCGGTTAGGCTTAGGAAAGGGGTTGAATAAAAACTGCCTGAATGGAGGAAAGAGGAAAAAACTAACAGAACTTGTTAAGAATCAAAATGTACTGCAATTTTTTTCCAGCTCCTGCTTTTTTCTAGAAGGAATTTTATCATATTTATAAATTAAAATCAAGATCTTCTGGTTTGGTAAAAACTTAATTTTAAAACTTAATTTATCTATCATATATTTTGCATCAGCTGCTTCATTTGTGTCATGTTAAAAACTTAATTGCCACCTTTTTTCAAAATAAAAATTATAACTATCCTTGTTTGTTTCAGTGAATGATTTGCTGTAAGCAATCGAAAATAAACAATATTTTATTGACTTTTTAACATATTAAATAAAAGCAAAATTATAAATGTGCAGTGAAACCATCTTAGTTTAATGAAGAAACTGCGAACATGCAGAGACCGAAACAGACGAACGTCCGAATTCCGAGCAATGATTATTGAAGTGATGTGTATATTGAAATCAGTTGGAATTTGGAACGAGAAACGTGATGGCAAAAAAGTGAGATTTTAGTTTCATAGGCAGAGTCAATTATAAAATCACCAATGTTATCATTTAATACAAAGAGAGTGTTGTCAAATAAATAAAAGGCAGTTTACAAACATTGGTTTTGATGTAAATAGTATGTAAAACTGTCAACTTGCCAGCAGAACAATAAGTGTGACAGCAGTTTATACTTCATTTTTGTGTAAAAGTTAGAATATAACTGATAATTTTTGCTTTTGTTGCATTTCAGAATAATCTTAAATAACATTTTAACACCTAATGATTTGAATCTGGGACACATAAAAGTCTTTCTTGTTACAAAAAAAAAAAAAAAAAAAAGAAAGAAAAAAAAAGTCCTTTAATAAATTATTTGCATTTGGTACTTTATTCAGCGCTGCCAACTTTTGAAAATCTAAAATCATAGCAGCATCTTGCAGTGGGGGAAGGGGGGGGGCATGGTCGCTGTCGCAAATTTAAACAGTAATGAATTGGCAACAGTATAAATAACAAAAACAATGATACTAAACAAATTTTAAATATGATATAAACAATAGTAATACGGAATAAAAAAAATTATGCAGAATATTTTAAGTTGGTAAAGTATTTATTTTAAAAACTCACTTTTTGATTATTAGCTGTACATTTCATCCGGTCGGCGTGCCTTTTTGAAGTAATACATGCTTGCGGCAATTGTCACGACCACCACGTTCAACTGAAAAATCTCTATTGCCTGGAATTTTTTCAGGGGCGGGGGTAAAGGGTATATACCTCAATGCAAATTTTATCAGAAAACATTTAAAACCACAATCACTTATGTGTAAAAAAAGTAGTTTTTCAAACTCAAGGGGAGGCATTTGAGCACCTTAAATGACAGACCTGACATTCCACTCTTGAAGTATGTCCCGTACTTGAAGCTCTTAAAAATTTTATGCGCAGAGACCATCAGCACATCAGTGTAGAAGTTTGATATTCTGAACTCACTGGTTTAGTTTTCATGCAGTTTATGGGTTTTTTTAAATATTTTTTTATTATCATTCTTGGAGTTATAAGTTAAAAAAACAGAAAATCATAATTTTTGGACTCGCTTTTGTAGCGTCGTAGTTTAAAGCTGTAATTCGTAGAAACTACGATTTTATTGTAGCAGTTGGCAGCTTTAATGTGATAAACAGTGCTACTTTGTAAATAACAATGGTTAGTTAAAATTCTGAAAGAAGAATCAAGCGTTATGTTATCTTGCGCACAGTAACGCGTTTACGAATCCCGTTCAAAGTTAAATATTTACCAAAATCATCAAAAATACGAAGATTTTTATATTTATGATAATTTTCAGTTTGGAAAATTTGATGCAGAAGAGAATCATAAAGAACAAATACATGTGTAAAAAAATGTATACTAGTTAATTCCGGGATGTGGCAGTTACTCAAATGATACTTAAAATATTATTTAAACCGTAGTAAATGCACCATTAATTATTGTTTAAGCAGTTCTCTTCAAGAAAAATTTTAACTTTTCAGTTCAATATTTTACATGATGAAAAGGATAAATAAATACGCAATAAACGATAGCATAACCTCGATTGGAAGAGCTAAAAAATAATGCAAAAAACAAATTGTTTAACCTACAGCAGAGGTTCCCTAACTTCAGATCTCCGCTGACCCCCTCCAGAAAAATATTGGACTTCGCAGACCCCCGCTCTCTTCCCCCGGCGCACACAAAAACCAAAAAAAAAAATGACACAGTTAAATCTATTACTTTCTAATACAGAGGTTCCCAAACTTTAGACCTCTGCGGACTCCCTCCAGAAAAATATTGGACCTCGCGGACTCCCCCCCTCCTCCGGCGCACGCAAAAACGAAAAAAAATTGCCACAGTTAAATCTATTACTTTCTAATATATTTTTATCTTTTTTCCCTCTTTATTCATTGTCCTGTATATTTTTCAGAAGTCTTGTCTGGTTTTCATTTCTTACATTATTATTTTGACTTATGCAATTAAAATTCTATTTGAAATTCAAATAGGAATAAAAATGTTATCACCAAATTTCTACAACACGTTTTCTAATAAAAATGAACTTTTGAAGTTAGTGAATAAAACACCGTTAGTCTAGTCTAGGTGTGTTAATTTTTCATATGAGTTGTACTTTTACGGTTTGTTATGATTTTAATTATCAACTATGGTTCGGGCAAACCTCAATTACGTGTAACGTTTTAGCTGGATAGCACAGCGGAACCCCTAGCATGGACTCGCGGATCCCAGGGGGTCCGCGGACTACAGTTTGGGAAACTCTGACTACAGTATATAGTAATGGAATGTATCGATGATACTAAAAGTAAATTAACTAATTAAGTAAACTAAAAAAGGGTTAGCTTTACATGCTTCATAAATCTGCACGCGTTACATTATTTAGTAATTTACGGATCGTACGAAAGAATAATTTTAATTCCTATCTTCTAGAAGCCCTTTAGCATTCCGCTAAAATATTTAATTTTATTGAATGGAAATAAAAGGAAAAAAATATACACCCACATATTTTTCCTCGTGCCATAAAGGCACGAGGAAAGGACCTTTGTCATAGACTCTATCTAAGTCAGTCAAACCAATAAAGCAAATTTTCTGTGAAAAGAATTGAATGGTTAATAAATGTTGTTTAGGAGAAAGTCTTTCTCAATTAGGTTTTCTGAAGTAATTTATTGCTATTTAAAATTTATTGTTAGCAATCTACTATGTACCGTTATTTATTTCATTTATTTTTTCAAAGCGGTTTAATAGAAATCACGTTTATTTTGATAGTTTTTCATTTTCGATTCTGAGCAGTAAAAAAAAAAGATTCTGTCTTAAAATACGTCATTATACCTCCCCCCCCCCCATTCGCCGACAGTATCATCTATTCAATTGTGGACAACTATTCGAAAACAAGATGTGACAACTATTAACATTATTCTGTCCCCCCCCCCCCCCCCACAACTACTTAGTTATGAAAAAAACAAAATTCGTTAGTTCTCACGGTGTAAAATTTGTTCCCTTGCGCTGTTACAACTGCTGCTAGGAAAGTAGATTTACAGCCATTAATTGCACCCTCCGCTTAGTTGGAAGAGCGTTTCCTTGCATCGGAATCGCTGTGAAGAGGAAAACATATTTACAGTTCAAAATAGACTTTTCTCTCCTACGTTGAGTTTTATATGAAAAAAAAAAAAAACCTATTTACAGAAAGAGATGAAGTAAAAATTTGATATTTTTTGAATTGCTTGTTTTTTTTTGTTTTTTTGGAATTATTGCTACACTTTTTTCTCGCTATGATTGACATTGCTTCACATAACCCCCCCCCCCCCTCCTCAATTAAATGGCAACTTTAGTTTTGGGTTTTTAACGAATTTTGCTTTTTTTTTATTGTGAAATTAAGTTTTTTTTCCGATTGCAATACGAAATTTGTTTACCCTGTTTACCAGTTTTTTTTTTAAATTTATGATTGCATATTAATTAAACTTGTGTATTTTTGTTATTAGTCCAATTGTTATTATTATTATTTTTTTAAACATAATTCTGTTTTTTTTTTCTTCCAAATGCTTAGGCGTAAAAAAGATTCCGTTAGTTATCACGGTGTGAAATTTGTCTCTTTGTGCTATTACAACTGCTGCTGGGAATGTAGATTTGTAGCAATTAATCCTATACTTAGTTGCTTAGCTATTAGAAAAAAAAAAAGTCTCTTTATGTTTCCTGGAAGAGCGTTTCCTTGCATTGGAGTCGCTATAAAAAAGAAAACATATTTACAGTTCAAAATGGTTTCTTTTTCTTCTTCTGCGTGAAACTCCATGTGAAAGGAAAACCTATTTACAGTAAGAAATGAAGTAGGAATTTGTGATATATTTTCTTAATTGCTCTTTTTTGGGAGTTATTGCTACATATTTTTTAATGCTATGATTTTTATTGTTTCACATTCCTCCCCCTTACTTTGCTTTTTTATTTCGTGAAACTAAGTTTTTTTTCCTGACTGCAATAGAAAGTCTGCTTATTAGTGTTTAATTTTTAATACACATGATATTTTTTGTTTTTAATTTACTATTGCATATTAAATAAACGTATACGTTTTGTTATTATCATTTTCTTTTCTTTTTATCCCCATAGTTTTTGCGTGGATGCGTACGCGTCAATTTTTATTCAAGATTTATTCATTTGAAATTTAAACAACAAAAACTCAACTTATATTCATATGTATTTTTCACTTGCGGAATTTATCTTGAACATTTCCTCTGAGTTTTGTTGACCATAAGAAACTTTTTTTCCCAAAAGGCACTTTTCTGCCTGTGAACTACACTTCACTGACTTTTAACAACCAAAGGGCTAATATTTCAAATATGTTTGTCAAGATATAGTCAAAATGTTTTGAAAAATCGTTTGGAACATGTGTTTAGGTACTTTTTAGTTCAAATTACTGGTTTGGATTTTGTACATTTCATTTCAACTCAGCGATATTGATTTTTCAGAAGAAAAAAATGAGGGTATATAAGAGTATCATTCTGAAGGCTTCAAGTTTTGATCTATGTCAAAGGTTTAAATTTCAATTTTCCTCCACCCCCAAGTCGTTCCATTAAGTAATTTTTTTCATTCCCTTTTCACCCTGTGGTGTCTAATGAGCATATCCATAAACAGCGCTATTCTCCCGGATAATGAGCCCTGAAAGACCGTTAAGTGAATCGCTCATCAGTGCCGGATTTCTCCCGGAACCAAATTGTCTTCGTGTGCGATAACCGTTTCCTTTTTCAGAGCCCCAAGCTTCTTCCTTGTTGTCATTCACACGAAAAGAAAAGCCGAAGAAGTGCTAAATTGAATAACTTATCACTGCTTGATGCGTTATTGGTTAACGGTAACATGGGGCGGGGTTTGAGAGGGGGAAAAAAGCCAATCATGTCCGGATCCACGTGAACAGGTAGCTCGATTAAAGTGTCTGAACTTCTTTTGGTAAGAAAGGCAATTTGGGAGTATCGATTTAAATATTTGCGGACGGTAAACGAAAGTGGATATAACATCAGCGAAGAGTTGAGAGCATCTTTTCCGGAGTAATGTGGAGTAGATGATCTGACGGAGAGAGCAATTGAGTAGCTACTTTTACGTCGGAATTTCGGGAATGAAAAGGATTATTATTGGGGAGAAAATATGGAAATTATCGACAAAGAAATTTCAGTGCCTCCGGATCGTCAAAAATAAATGTAGTAATTCTATTAGAGTATTTATTTAATACGAACTCAGTTTCGTTAGCATTCAGAAATTTCGATTTGGCATAATTGGAAAACGAAAATGAATTCAAAGAGAAATGCTTTTTATATTTTTGGCTTCTCTAGTCAATGTAGAAAGATTACATTGAAAAGCACACTTTAAAACTTCATTTTGTAAAATAATTTTTAAGATTATTTTTCTTTAAAGCGTAAATTTGAAAACATAGCATTTTAAAAGAAAATGTTTCTAAAAATGTTTGACTTTAAAATAAATTTCTATTCCTAGTCTTTTTCTCTTTGCTGAAATATCAATGTATATATCCCAAAATATTACGTAATGTGCAGAGGCTGCGTTGTTTGATGTTGTGTCCTATAGTTAATTATCACAATTAAGATATGGGGCACGGTTGTACCTAAAGATTGGGTTTCTTTATTACTATTTAAGAACACACAAGAAATATTTACTACACAAAGAGAGGAAATGACACTCGGGGCTCTGGTGGGAATTGAACCCACGACCTCCAGCATTAGAAGCGAAGCTGCAACCTCAGAGTCACGAGGTTACAGAAGATGTGTTGCCATGTTGCTTAGAAGTTAAAAAGAATTTTGTTAGAGATGTATGTTAATTAAATCTTTCATTATTATTCATTTATCATGTAAACCCATAACTCCACTTCAGCAGAAAATCATCGGAAACTGAAAATCTTTCCTACTTCCGACTCTGTCTGTTTCTGTTCAACCATAACATAATAGAAAAGAGAATTGAAACTGCTGAAAGTTTCCGTTTCTGCCAATGCTTTCAACTATCATCGTCAAATGTAAGAATTTGTATCAAAAACATCAATTGATATCGGACGAACGAAAGCGTATTTGGATATGTTCGTTTAAGAAACGTAAAAATAATCCTTTCTTCATTTCATAAATTAAAAAAAATGTTAGTTGTGTTGGAGATAGTTGTGTGAAAAAGTTGAACGGGTAGCTATCAGTGCAAAGCTCAAAATAAGCGACAAGTTGAGGCTTTCACAAAGCTGATCAGCGATTTTGGAGTCCCCTCTTTTTTTTTATTACTGACCTTAGATCCTCACGATTTGGGTCTTGGAAGCTGAGAATTTTTATGGGTTAGTTTCAAAGGCAGGACTGAATTTTTATCAAATTTCGATCAAATCGGAGATGGTCGGGTGGAGACGACGAGGTCCTTTGACCTGGAATGACTCAGTTTTTGACATACCTTTGCTACCTGTTTTCTGCTATAGCGAGAGCGACTCAGCTTAAATAATAGCAAACCGTTCTTACCTGCTGTGATGTACTTACGCAAAAAATTTTTGGGCATTTATACTATGACGTAGGGCTGGCAGTCATGGGCTCTTGCTCTACAATAATCGATAACGGGGCTAAGCAAAGAGACGTATTAGGACTTTTATCACGAGTAACTTTTATGTTATGAACCATAAATTTGTTTGAGGAACCTTTAATACTTAAATGGTTCTAATTAAATTTTCACACAAATAAATCCTAGAGAGAAACAATGATTAATTTTTAGTACTAATTGTTTAAAGTTTTAGGCACGTATATATTTTTTTTTCTTTTAGTACATGGAGCATTTTTATAAAAAAGTAAGGTGTAGTTTCGGAATTGTAACATCATACTATTACTGAAATATATTTACACTAAAGAGAATAAAGTAAAAGAACTTTTTAAAAAATACTAAGCACTTTTCATAGTGCACTCAGAAGGCCAAAATAACTTTTCTGGGGAAGAATGGACAGTTTCAGTGTTTCTGTAGTTTTTAATTATTCCAAAAAATGACACCACGAACGAAGAAAAGTGTGGCTCAGGTCAGGTAAAGAATTTATTATCATTATCTAACTTTCAATTATAAATTTGAGTCTTGAAACATGCAAATTTTTCTTGAAAAGTTCGCTTTGAATTGACTTTAGCCGCACTTTTCTTCGCTTGTGGTGTCATTTTCTTAGGATACTTAAAAACTACAGGAAAACTTGATTTGTCCATTCTACCCCAGAAAAATTATTTTGTCCTTTTGAGTGCGTAGTATTTTTTAAATAATTATGTTATTTGGTTTAATAGTTTATTTGATTATTTTTTGTTGAAGACAGCCCGATGTATCATTTATATATTTTTCATGTATATTTTAATTTTCATGCAGAACACATTTCATATTTAATTCTATGTTTTTTTTTAGAATCCTTTTTTGTGACAGACATTGCGTTACAACCTTGCAAGAAAGGTTTTACAATAGTGGATGGGAAATTTCACTGAAAGTTTTTAACGTAGGTTTTTCGTGTTTAAATATGAGTCAAAGATAGTTAGAATTTCCATTTATCATTTATGAATACGTCTTTTTGTTGTTGTCGCATGCCAGCTAGGCTGGTAATTTGGGGTGCGCTGCTCTACTTTTCCAACTGTATCGTAATTTGGCGGGAAGTCCGTCTTCCACCGTACACGCATGCTATAAGGACCAGTTTATTGGGTGGGCAACTGTTCACAGCATAACAACACATTCACACAAAGGAAGGACAAGGACAGGAGAAAGAAAGTCATCCATGAGTCAACATCCATGCCCGAGCCGGGATTTGAACCCGGGGCCTCCGCATCGCGGTCAGATTCCTCTGACCACTAGACAGGGCGGGCGGCTTACGTCGTTTTAATTCTGACAATTCCAACATACCAATTTCATCTTATAAACTGTATATTGTTGAGCGCAAATTGTAGATTTTTAGTTGATTATGTGTGTAAAACAATATTAAATTTTCGAATGTTTTTAGTGTATGATATTTTTTGAATCTAATAAGGCATTTTTAAAACCAAGTGGATATGGTACAATGTATTGACATTTTTGGTTAAAATAATCTTGTCATTCTATGCGTTCTTTCTTCTGTTTTTTCCCAATTTAAAGGCGAACTAACCAAAAATAGAGTATTCTCAGACCATGTTATGCTCAAATTAATTTCATGATGTTATTTAAATTAAATGATTAAAATTATGTTAATTGTTCATCTAAAAATTAATTTAAATAATCACAGACTAAGAAAACGAAATGTTTACGAATGTAATCGATAATGTTCTATTTAAGGAATGAAAATTCTTGTTTCTGCTCTTTAGAAGTAGGAAAAAATTAACGTTTGTCGATATCTATGCATCTTATTTTTCTTTCTTGAAATCTGTTTACATTATTTGACAGCATAATTGTTGGCTGAAAAGTGCATGTTTCTTTCGGGGGAAAAAAGAAATAAAGGAAGAGTGCCAACTAGAAAATAAACTTTTAATTTCTCCCTTGATCTGTGTTAATACTACAGTTCTCAAAATAATATGAGTGGCTTTTGTCTTTTGAGAGACATAATTTAAAGCGATTTTCATCGCGAAGTTTCCTCTCTCTCAGCTTCTTGCTGTGACGTCACGGTACAAGTAACGTGCCTTTTTATGTAGAAGGTGGTGATAGAAGTAAAACTTTTATTTTTTCTTACTTTCCGTTTTTTTTTTTTTTTTTTTTTTTTTTTTGCACTGTGAACTGTCACTTCAGTTTCTCTCATGCCATGCGTTCTTGTTCTTAATGTGTCTCTCTTTGGCATAACGACAACAAAATTATATATATTTTTTGTAAAAAATAGTTTCCAGATATAACCAACGAAAACACTAAACAATACTCGAAATTCGTTTTTTAATTATTGCAAAAATAATGGAAAATAATAATCATTATTAAGTTAATTTTGTAAATTAAAGTTAACAAACTTATTTCAAAGCTGAACATAAGCAATGTGGATTACGCTTTTAAACTGACTTGACATGAATCAAGTTAAACTATTTTTCATTGCTTTTGGCAACAATTAAAAAGCAACTACGTCACTTCCGTCACACAAAAAGGTTATGGATCCGAATTTCAAAGCCTTCGCATCGCATAAAAAGTTTTACTCCAAAAACCGAAACAACAGTGCGACAAATTAATCTTATAGGGAAAGCTGTTAACTGTATTCCCTCTAATGCCCTATAAATCGAAATTATAATTCAAAAAAGTATTTTTACAATTTCATTTGTTTTCCCATTACTGACAATTGGATTCAAGAAATTCCCAAAGACACGAAAGCAAATACTTTCGTTCACTTTATATATGATCGATGCTAAATAGCAGTCTTGGTGTCACGGAAGCTGCTTGCGTCACGGAACGGACTAGCAAAAAGAGCAAAGAGAAAAAATAATAGAATCAATGCAGTCAAATCAATCTTGAATCTTTGACCATTTGGGCAACAGACTCGAACAGTTTGTATTAGAAAAAAAATGATCCTAAATGAAAATCTTCTACTTTCCTGTCTTTTTATGCGTCATAAGAATTCATAATGCAGCAGGCTCGCATGAGGAGGAAAAGTAAGTATGTAAGATATTACTAATGTATGTTTGCATTTTAAAAATGAGCAACTATATATTTCAAAGTGGATCAGGGACACAAAAAATCTTTAAATTGTGCAATTTTTTTATTATTTAAAAAATCCCCCCCCCCTTTTTTTGTTTAAAATGACGTTTGAATCTGGTTTCTATCTTAATTGCAACGAAAGATATAATTGCACTGAGTAACATGATTTTTCTAACATGAATATTATCACGTGTATTGAGTTACTTATTTAATTGTAACCAAAATTGCCAAATGATACAGTGGTGGTAAAAAAATTGCATCATCCGTGCCGCAAAAGAGAGGAATATCATCCCGACTGCATTCAACACACAGTCAAGCATCCCGTATCCAGATGATTTGGGGATGTATTTCTGATCAAAGAGTTAGTGGGCTTCACTTTGTGCAAGGAACAGTAAACGCTCAGGTGTATATTGGCATTTTGGAGGACAAATGGCTTCCTACCTTCCGGGATCACTTTACTTCAGTTCCAAACGTCATTTTCCAGGATGATTCTGCTCCGTGCCATAGGGCAAAACTGGTAAGTAACAATTTAAAAACCTTGATCCTGCCATTAGACTTAAATTGACATGGGGTTAAGTATTTTTTTTCCTCTAAGCTCACACGCAGGTTCGAAAATGGAAAAATGAGCATGGGATCAGCAGTTAGCCTTGGCCAGGAGACAACCCCGATCTACGTAAACAATTATCGGATTCCTGCTGTATAATTAAATGTTTAATTCATAAGTTATGCCGAATTTCACATACATTCATCGTTAATCGGGCGACTAAAACTTCTCACATAATCCCATTGTTGTGAAAATGCGAGGGTGATGCATTTTTTTTTACCAGCACTGTATGTGTACCTAACACATATCGTTTCTTAATTATAGCTTCTTTAACATTTTCATGCACCCTTGCTAATAATGTGATAATAATAATTTAATTACATATATATTTCAATAATTGGAAGTATGAAACAGCCTATTAGTATAGGATATAGTTAAAATAACATCTGCAACAGTTATTGCTAAAAATAATAGATTTTTTTTTTGTTTCAATTAGAAACGCTGAAAGTTTCTGAAGTGGCAACAGTTCATTTTTTTTATTTACCTCTTATCCCATAAGAAAATTACTCTTCCGCCTTAACACATAAAACTTGCTTCCACAAAAACTTTTGTCAAAGCTATGTATAAAAATGGCAAAGGATTTTTGTATTTGAAAAGAATTTATCCCAAATTGAGTGATGCTTAATTAAAAGAAGACATTTTTGTCCGCCTACAAATAAGAAAGCTTATGAAGAACAATGACATTGACGTTAATCTCTCCCCAAAAGAACTAGCGGCTTGGTTATCTCTAAGAGAGGTAATTCGAGGATTTTTTGACAGTCATAAAATTGAAAATGCAAAGTTCTTAGTAAAACACTTGTTGCCAAGATATGAAACAATGGGGTGCAGAATGTCATTTACATTTCTTGCACTCTCTCTTCTATTCTTTCCCTTTTAATCTTGCAATGGTGAGTGATGAGCAAGGTGAACGCTTTCATCAAGATATTAAACGTATAGAATAACGTTACAAAGGAAAATGGTGTACGAAAATTTTGGAAGATTGGACATTATTCACAAGAGGAAAAGTTAAATTTTCATCATTTTCTTTTATATTATGTGGTCTATTTTTCTACTCAGTGATAAAACCTGCGCCATTTCTCCTCATAATACATGTATAAGTGTAAATTTTTACCATATTTGTGTTAAAATTCAAAATTTAAGCAGATAAACATGTTTAGATTAGATTCAAAATTTTCAGTTTTTAGCCATTTATGGAAATTTAATTTGTCATAACTTTAAAATGGTATGTGTTACAAAAATGAAGTTTATATATTCATGTTTAGCAAGCCCTACTTGACCTAAATCAGATGGATTTTCTCAATGTTATAGAAAAAAAGTAAAACATTTTATCACTCAGTGTTATTTTTGTTGCAAGCATTTAAGTAATATTATTTTTAACTGTTGTAATATTATTTTTAACCTTTAAAAGTTTTTTTTTCTCCATAATGCAATTTTTCCCATTTTTTTTGCATTCAACCTTTTATAAAGCAAGATCTGATAAAGTTAAAGTAATGAAATTTGGAGCATATCTTTTTCAAACATGTTACTTTTAATTTTTATTCGGCAAATTTGAAAAAAAAAAAAGTTTACGGCAAAAAAAATGTGATTAAAAAAATAAAAAAGCAAAGAATTTTTCGAAATTTTTCTTCAAATATTTTCTTATTAGCTCAGATGTTTGAGCATAATTTTTTGAAAAACATTTAAAAATTGACCAAGAATATTTTGAGTTTTAGCGATTTAAAGCAACCCTATTTCAAAAAAAAAAACTTAAAATTAATTTGTTTTAAAAATATTTATGTCATGATTTTGCTTATTAAATAGATGATGAATCAGTGCAAAAAATTTCAAAACTCTAAACTGTTTAATTTTTTTTTTTTCAAAATGTGCCCCGAACCCCCTTAAATGCGATAATTACTTGCAGTAATAACGTTTCGTAAAATTTTTAGAATTCTGTGAACTATAACAAAAGCTAAAACGGTAGTTAATAAAGCAATTTTCGCATAGTAATAAAAAAGAGATCATAAATTTAAGCTTAAAAATTAACATTTTCTGATTTTTAACATTGAGAACAGAGATATTTTTGACACCTCAACAGTCGTATTTGGTTCTTTGAAATACTGGAATATACCACAAACACTCAGCCGACTCCGACTTCACAGCCCTGGTTTTTACTGTGAAATTTTCATTATTGGTAATTTTTATTTTTAATTTCAAGTATTAATTTATTTATTCTGTTTTTTAAACGGGAAGTATAGGGAAACTCGGAGTCCTTAATGTTTAACAGAAAGAGATGTGTAGATGGTTATTCTTCTTATTATTATTATTTTTTGATGGCGAAAATTATTTAAGTGGACATTTTATTATCTTTTTTCTGAAGTATGTTTATTAATTTATTTATTTTGTTATTTTATGGCAACGGGGCAAAAGTAAAATCCGAGGCTCTTTAATTTTACCAGGATGAAAGAGCCCAACAAATATTTTATTATTATCATTTTTTTGATGTAATGCAGTAACTTTGATGAATTTTTTATTGTTTTTTCTTCTTTTTGAAAGCGAATGAAGATTTTTTTAAGGAAAAAAAATCATATTAACTGCATTGTTTAAAAGGTGCTACTACTTTATTTATTTGTTTATTTATTTTCTACGTATTATCACATGAGCGAGGCGTATGTTCAAATGCTATGTTTGAAATAATTTAGAGAAAAAGACACTCAAGAGGTAAATTTGGCTAAATTTTCGCAAATCTATCTTGTTGCTATTGTACAGAAATTATGCTCAATTAGTTATGGACAAACTTCTTGTTTAAACTTAATTATTGATAGACCGACTCCACAACCCTTCTTTTGGAATTAACAATGCTTTTTTTAGTACTGTTGATTATCAAAAAATTTTAAAATTCTGTAGAACTTAAAAAACCAGACAGTCAAAAATCTGAACGTACTCCCAAGAAGTTCTAATAAACTACTCGAAAATTGCTAAAGAACAGATATAGAAATCAACGTTTTTTTTTTAAATCTGTTTAAGCCAGTATTTCCTTACAAAAATTAATTCAACTTTCTTCCGGTGAAGTCGATTTTCCAGAAGTTTTTCCAATTTTCTTTGGTGATAGTTTCTCATAGAGTACATGCAGAAACTGTAAATGTTAAAAAATCTGAACGTACTCCCAAGAAGATCTAATAAACCACTCGAAAATTGCTAAAGAACAGATACAGAAATCAGCGGGTTTTTTTTTTTTTTTTAAATCAGTTAAAGCCAGTATTTGCTTACAGAAATTAATTCAACATTCTTAGGGTGAAGTCTATTTTTCAGAAGTTAATTCAAGTTTCTTTGACGGTATAGTTCCTCACGGAGTACATGCAATACTGTATATGTTTTTCATTTTTCCTTTGTGCTCAGTGAAGAATGAAGCTAATTTTTGCTAAATTTTGTTAAAATACGTACATATTGCAGCGTTATGCACTGTATTGTATGTTATGTAGAAATATATTGTATAAACCACGTTATTTGATCGAATAGCATATTATTTTCTTAAACGGTATTTTCTTGGTTATTTTCCAAAATCCGAACAGATTTTTGAAGTTCTACTGCAACATTTCTTAATTTCTTTCATTAGCCGATTTTTTTTAATGCCTATTTTTTTCGTGGAACCCGATTTGTCTTTAGTTATTGACATATTATATATTAACAGTGTATTAAATGCAATATTTCCAAACTGTTATACTTGCCACAAAGAAGGAAAATGTTTAAATTAATACTAAGGCTGTTCAAAAAGTTCGTAAACACTTGCAAAAAATTGAAATTTTACTTGTCAAGAAATAACAAAAAGAACAAAACTTTTCCCAAAATGCAAAAAGTTCTATTTTTAGCAAGTACGAACTTTTACGAACTTTTAGGACAACCTTATACTTATTGTCTTCAAAAAATACCGGAAATTTCTTAAAATAGCATTAAATTACTTTTTCAAACGAAGTTTTAATGAGATAAGTGGTACTTTTTTTATTATGGCAAATGTAGTTAATGTTTGCATCAAATGTAGTAAATGTAGCATCGAGTAGTCTTTTAAACTGCACTGGAATTCCAGTGGAGGCATAAATTTTTAAGATTTAAGATGAATCAATTATTGATATCTTTTCTATAAAAGATTTGCGCCCTTATATTGACAAAGTCGAAAATCTTATTATGACAATAAATGGGTTTTTAATCCACTCTGCATTTTGGCATTTCCTGTGCTGTTTGTAAGAAATATACTGATTAAAAGCAGCAGTCAGGCCTTATTTTTTTGTGTTAAGTGTTTCATTTTAATTGAAAGAATGGAAGGTTTGTGGAACCTTGAGTGTTCTTCATGGAACCCTGGGGTTCCGCCGATCAAGGACGGATACAAGGGAGGGGCGAGGGGGGGGGGATCGCCCCTACCTTGAGGTTCCCTGCACTGTAAAACTAAGTACTAATGGAAGTTCTGAAACACAAGTGTTGTCCATCTTTGACAACGTTAAGGAAAGGGAGTTCAAATCTTTCTCCCGAAAACCTTTAAGAATTGCAGTTTCAAAAAGGCAATTTCAGATGTTCTTTGGAGGGAGGACTTTAGAGGTCTTCCCCCGAGAATTTTGCAAAACTTAAGATTTAATGACGCAATTGTAAACATCTTGGATAGCGGTACAGGAAAGAATGGGTTCAGTGAACCTTTACCCTGGTAATTTTTCGAATTCTTCGAAATAAAAAAAGATCAGTGACAACTTTCGTTCACATTAGGGGGAAGTGGGTTTCGAAACATCCCCCCGGAATCACGACGAAATTGAAGCTGTAAAACACAATTTTAGAATACCTCTTTCAGCGGGAAAAGAACGGAATAGGTTCGGCTACCTCCTTGGATAAATCTCTGTATTTTTAATGTGTTACATAACCCCCCTCCCTCCACCTAGCATGTGTAAGTCAGATATGAGGTGAGGTAAAAAAATCAACCGCCCCCTCCTTGAACAATTTCTGGATCCGTCCTTGCGCCGAATACAGTTTAAGAAATGCTGTTCTACATCAAATCCATTAGGGAAAAAATCCTACGCTGAAGATCAATACAAAACCGTGTGAAACGTAATATCATTGATGCTGTTTTCTCACCAAAACTTTCCGAAATGTGTTGCGTGTATCAACTTAAAAATACGAAACGAAAACAGATAAATATAGGAATATTTGTGCTGTTTTCTAAGCAACGAAACTTGTTTGTTTATGAAATATTCGTGGAAAAGAATACTGTTTCAACTCTAAAGAAGAAAAATTATATGTTCATTGTATAAGCTCATTTGTACGGAAGTTTATAGTGAAAAAACAAACAAACAAAAACAAAAAGAGGGGTAGAAATGCATTTCTTTTTGTTAAATTCAAACTTCCACAATTTTTTTCTTTCATGCCAAAAGAACAGTGATGAATCGTAGTACTTTAAAAGCTTTTCCTTAATACATGAAGTAATCATCAAATAATGATCTACAACTACGTGGGAAGAAATGTGCTAGTAAAAAGTGTAGATAAAATAAAATATAGTTAAAAAAATTGTAATAATTCACACACAAAAAAAAGGAAAAAGTTTTTGGGAATACAGTCAAATCTTCGTACTAAGATATGAGCAAAATGAGATAGTGTGACTCGTATTATAGCCCCCCCCTTTTTTTTTTGCATTTTCATTTAGGATTTTATCTTCGAAAAACCTATTTATTTTAAAAGAGATAAAAATGAAAATGAGAAACATATTCTAAATGAATTCATTTAAATATAGTTGATAAAAGAAATTCTTAAGTTAGTATATGTGTGATTTAAGAATGAAGCTTTGATATCTACCGTATATATAAGCTTTTAAAGTTAATTAACAAATAATAGCATACGAAAAATGTCCAAGACGAGATAAATTTCCAAGAAATAAGGAATTTAAAACAAAGAATCACTAAGATGTAAAAAACTTTATATTTTGCAAAAAAAAAAAAATTAATGAATGAATGAAAATAAAATGTAAATAAATAAATATGAGAAATAAATGAATAAATAATATAAACAAATAAATAAAGCAAATAAATAAAAAAAAAACTATTTAAAAAAAACGATAAAAAGAAACAATATTTCAACACGTGGAAAAAAGCAGACGATAATATTTATTTTCTGATAGGCGATTTATTCCTCAACTAGTGGTACCCACACGGCTTTGCCCGTAATAGAAAAATCAAAAGGTCTTTTGGTTCGCCTGTATATTTACAAATAATGTATGGTGAACACTCCAATTGGCTTGTACCCATGTTTCGGATCCACGCTATGATAATTTCGTATCTCGCCAATTGGCTTGTGCCCATGTTACGGTTCCACATTATCATAATTTCGCAATTTACTCATCCATCTTATGATATTTTTGTTCTTAAAATTGAAATAGAAAAAGAACAAAATCGAATTTTCGAAAAATCGCTTCGAGGTGCACACCCCCATGCTACAAACTAACTTTGTGCCTAATTTCATGAAAATCGGCCGAATAGTCTAGGCGCTATGCGCGTCACAGAGATCCGGACAGAGATCCTGACAGACAGAGAGACTTTCAGCTTTATTATTAGTAAAGATAAAGATAATTAAGCGTGCATGAATTTTATCCGCCACAATGTATGACACTCTCTATCTATCAACGTCAGACTCTGGCAAAGTAAAATCAATAAGCAATCTTGATTGCTAAAAAATGAACGTTAAAGTGAAGTAAACACTAATGGAACGTAGGGGAACTGAGAAACTGAATTCGTAAAGACCAGATTGCAAAATATATTACATAGACATGTTTCGAGACTGGGAGGATTGTCATAAAGAGGCTTCACCTCCCCATGAGAGGAGGGGAGTAAAAACACCCCACGAGAAGGGTGGGGGTTCTTTTGCAAATCCAGTTTTTGTCAAATCTTTTGCTAAAATTGTCACAGAGGTCCTTTGATGTTCAGGAATTCTCTCCCTCTCTCTCTTTTTTTTTGACCTAATGCGGGTGGGGTGAGTATTTTGACCCCCCCCCCCTTCGATCGATATTTTTGCCATTAAATCCGTAAAACGGAATGTTTACGCCTATTAATAGTAATGACTGAATTTTTGGATTAAAAAAAATCTAAAGAGGTTTAAATTTAAATTTTGAGTCATGAAATTACTCATTTCTACACGATGAAGACGAATTTCTATACTAATTTTTTTTTTCCTATTGTTCACACTTGACTGTTAAACATCCATCACTTGTCACACATTTTATTTTCGAGGTAGACCCTGCAATGTAGCTAGTTTTTAATAATAAAACACGGATTGAAATCCTCTCAAAGGTTGTCAACAATCGTCAATATTATTCTTATGGTTTCAATTTATATAAAAACTAGCAAAAATACCCGGCGTTGCCTGGGTCAGTAATAATTATGAGAAAAAATCGTTACTTGCTTTTGTTTTCTGGTTTAAGTGAAAGAATTTGAAACACATCCTTTTGACGTGATTAAAAATCGAGTTTCTTCCTTACCCATAAAAGTAAAATAGCAATAAGTATAAAGAAAAAAATAGTATTGATTTAGAAACGAAAGCACTATATTTAAGCATATACAAATTTCCAAAACATGAAATTACTCTTCTCATGTTTAAAAAAATTAATCTGTTGATACTTTTTTTTTTAACATGGAGTCTAAAACCTTCTCTGTATTGCTATTGAAGTTGCTCGTAATCCCCTTATACTTGCTTTAGTTATTTTGGGAAATTTCAATCATTGTGGGCTCTTGGTGCGATTTTACCGAATTTGCGGGAATCGTTTTGGGATACCTTCGATGATGCTCCCTCCTTCTTTCCTTACTTTGTAAAACGATATGATATTAATTTTCGTTACAAAGATATTATCGCCAGGTGCTGAGATACACTTTTGTTCACCATAAAATGGCGCTGAAGAGTTTCATCCAAAATGTTTCCAAAATAAGTAGTCAAATTTGGCGATTGTTTGAAATTGTGCAAAAAGGAAAATTAATAGAAGTTTTTGTGCTGTTTATGGATTTGCCTAATTTAGTTGCTGGATTATTTAACACACAGTAAAAAAAGTTTTTTAAAGATTCTTTGATTGGCGATATTTTGTTTACATGGTGAAAGCTGAGAAACATTATGACATAGTCTTCGGCTTCAAAAACAGCGACGTTGAAAAAAACTGCCAAATGCATCAGCTACGGAAATCTTTCTGCAAAACGTTTGGCGATCTGCTGGTTGATTGGATAATGAGTAAGTGTTCAATCAGCATAAATAATAATAAAAACCATTAATTACATTAAAGTTCCGTTTAAATGGAAAATGATCAGCCAAATCATATATTATTTGCCAATCTTGTGCAAAAATCTTACTTCAAGATTTGACTTGAGAAAAGCCTTGAACAGTCACGAAAAGCAAAGATAGTCAACAATACAACAATTGTCGCTATCGATTGGGAGTTGAGATGATACACTAAATACTGTATTGAGTTTAGGAAAGCCTTCGAACATGGAACTAAAAAGCTCATAACTCGTTTTTTATTCTACTTAGAAATTTTGAATAGGTGCCATCTTCAGCCGAAAAATCAGAGCTTTCGATGGACATAGAATGTAAATATGTGCAAGTATTTTTTTATCCCTATATTAGAGAATTTATACGAAAATTGTATTTTATTGCTTCCCTAAGGGGGTTTTGCCCCCCATAACGGGACGAAAACTACCCTATGTGTTATTCTGATGCATAAGCTATATTATTGTAAAGTTTCATCAAAATCCGTTCAGTAGTTTTTGCGTGAAAGAGTAACAAACATCCATACATCCATACAGACAAACTTTCGCATATATAATAGTAGTAAGATATTTCTCAATTGTTAATCAACAGCTCTACTTGTGTATTCCGTGTATTCACGCGCATGTCTGTGCATGTGACAGAGCAGTTATATGTTCAGGTATTATCGTACTGAGCCCAATCAAATTCAGTTCAATCCAGGGGTGCTCATCCCCCCCCCAAACTCAATGGCGCAAATCTCCCCCCCCCCAATAATTTTCTCGCTTTTCAATTGAGGTTAAAGGTAACACTTTTTTGAGTTTCTAATTCCCAAGCAAAGTAACGGGGGGGGGGGGGGGGTAACGCTAACTACTGCCATCTGAACCGAAATAGTGTTGAATTGTTGACACGTCTCACCTCCCAAAACTTACAATATGGCCCTTAAGTAAAAACGTTTAGAGATATTTTTTTTTTCAAACGGTACGAAAAAATACAGAGCTGGATTCACCTTTCTGGTTTGGAATGGAGTCATTACTGGAACTGGATGTAAGCATATTGAACCTTGTCGGAAGTATATTATTTAGTCTGATAGGGGGTCCCGGGGGTTTCTCCCCCGGAAATTTTTTGAAATTGTAGTTATAAAAACGCAATTTTAGACATTGGGAAGGTTCGGTGGCTTCGATTGGAACGGTTTGGTGGTCTCTCCCCGATATTTTTTTCGAAATTGAAAGATTTAAAAAAAAAAAAAAACTGTAGATACTATTTTTGTTATGTAAGGGAGAGTGGGCGGGTTCGGGGATTCTCCCCCGAAACGTTTTCAAAATAGTAGTTTTAAAAACGCAGTTTTGAACTCTGTGGTGATGTTAGGTAGAGAAGAGATTCGGGAGGTCTCCATAGGAAAATTTTCAAGATAAGTCTTAAAATTGCGATTTCAGGCTATCTTTGTTTAGGGGACAGGCAGTTTTAGGAAATTGAAGCTCTAAAGTCACAATTGTATAAGACCTTCGTGACGTTAAGGTGTTGTAGTGGTGTCAGAGGTGGGATATTGACTACATAACTCGGTTTTTAGTAAATCACGATTTAATACATGAAATTACCTGTTCACTCTTCCAGTGACAATCTTTCTTTGACTCCCAGTGCAGATTCTCAGTTAGCCTTGTGGGAGTTCAAGTGGTTGCAGAATTGGGGTTTCCACAGTTGCGCAATTGGGATTTCTTCTTTTGCCGATGAATTTATGGATTTCCCACAAGGGAAAGGAGTCTTCGGAAGCACTCTCAGAATTTTTTTTTCGAGATTGAAGCCCTGAAAACCAAATTTAAGACAATTTTTAATGATTTTGATGAGAGTGGGGGAAGGGAGAGGGGCGCTCCCCTGAACTGGTGGAAGCTGTTGCTTAGAAACGCAATTTTAATTGACCTTTGGTAATGTTAGTGGAAAGAGAACTTCGGTGGCATTCCCCCGGCAATTTTTCGAAATTGAAACTCCAAAAAGAAAATTGCAGATAGTCTTTGATTTTGTTAAGAAGAGGAAGGTTCGGGGGATCTCCCCATAAATTTTTGGAAATTGCAGTTATGGAAAGTCAGTTTTAGATGACTCTTAATGGCAAAGAGGTCGTTTTTCGGACGTTACAGAGGAGAAGCTCTCCTGGAAGTTTACCGAAATTGAAGTCACATATCCAAAAAAGATGGGTCACACACAAGTTCACTTTCTACGTATCAGATAGAGAAAAAAATAAAAATGATTTAAGAGAAATAATTAAAATACACCTGAAGAACAAACTGTTCTACTTCCATCAGAGGAACCTAACAGCATTGAAAGTTTTATAAAATCCTCTAATGATAAATTGAAAGAACAGTCAATTTAAAAATGGTAGAAAAACGAGAGTAAAGTGAAATGAAAAATTTTACATAAGCTTAAGCTAATTTATGAAGAAAGTATATTAATTTTCAAGTGATGGACTAAAAAACATGTTATTCGAAAACTTCAAAATTAGTTTTTAACGATTGTTTTGTGCGAATGAATCCATAAAAGGCTAGAGCATATTGGTCAAATTTCTTACAAGTAATAAATAAATAACAGGGGAAAAAGAACAATTAAAAAAACCTTTTATTTTAGCCATTTTTGACCTCCCTCTCATCACTGTTACATGTATTCCTCATACAGAACTGTGCTACTTCCAGAAAATCTTATATAAATAAAATAAAGAATATATGTGCATATATGCATGCATGTTACCTATACAAATCCAGTTTATGTGGGATCTCGACCAAATTTGACAGGGAGATACTTGGGCACTCGAGAAGGAACGTAGAGGGATTTTCAAGTGGCAAAGAAGTACTGAACTGTTCAAATTTTAGTTTTAGGAGCGTAAATGGGATTAAAAGGCTCTTTCTACCCGAAATAATTATCCGATCGTTTCGATTTTAGTCTCATTCGAAAGCCCGCAAAAGTACCCCTGCAGCAGATTTATTTCCCTTGGATTTGAAAAACATCAACAAGGCTGTAAAATCAACAGGAAGAAAGCTGTACGCATTTTTAAGTTCTGGAACATCCATATCAAATCAGAAATTGATGATCCCTTTATTGAAAAAGAGACACGGCTAATATATATATCTAAATTTCGCGTTAAAAAGGTATTATTTATGCATGTATTTCTTGTTGAATCATTTTAAATATTCTTTTTCCTTCCAAAATTCAAAAAAATCCTTTCTTCTACAAAAAAAATTCCCCCCCCCCCCCCAATTTTGATGGCGCAACTTGCGCAATAATCCTCCTCCCCCTGTTGCACCCCTGGCTCAATCTGAAAGATATGAACCTTCTGGTTCATTCTTAGATGAATTTTTGTGCATATATATATATTTCTTTTTTTATAGTATCACTTCTAATTATTGCCGAAAGATATTTAATGCTATACTAGATTGAACAGACAATTGTTGCATGTTGTTCAAAATAAGTTTTTTTTAATTTATCACATATATTATTTTTCAACGCTTTTTTTTTCTTGGGGACGCCATAACTTTCTTATTACTTCATCAATCATCAAAATAAGGAGAGAAAATGACGGGCTCTGACTTCGACTCTTGGAATCTTAGAGCCTTCGACTTCAACTCCTTTACCCCAAAATCAGTCCAACTCGGCGACTCGAAATACGACTTCGCAGTTCTAACTGAATTGCGGGCTCGGAGGAAAAATGCTCGACTCTGACTCTCAGAATTTCAAGTTCTCCTGACTCCAACGCCTTTACCTCAAGCTTAATCTACAGCCCTACTTTTAACCCCACCCCGTGTAGCATCACGTTTAAAGACATTTTTGAATGTTAAATTCGATGCCAAAGGTTTCTAAAACTTAATGAAGTTGTTTCCTTCAGTCAAAAGTACTACTTTTAGTCACTAAAATTGATAGAATAAACAAAACGAAAAAAAAAAAAAAAAACATGGAGCGAGGAAAAACTTTTATTTTCCTAACGCTTAATTATCAATTATTTTTTTCAGATGTTCGATTTTGAAAATAAGGTGTGGTCTTTATGACGTCACAAATGATGTACTTTTGCGCATCTGCCTACCGTGTTTCCACGTTATGATAATCAAGAAGCGAATTAAATATTGCGCTCTACGCTTGCTATCAACCATATCGTGCTTCATATTGTGCTCTGGGAATGGTAACAGTGAATGGCATTTCATCATTTATGATGTCATCGGCAGAAACGTAAACAATAAAAACGCACTAATTCAAATAATTTTTTTAAAAATATTAAACTTAGTCAAATTATTTAAAAATGGTCAAATCCTATGTTTTTAAACATGCTCTTTCAGAAAAAAATACTTTTGAAATTTTGGAAACGACTTCATTGGGAAGTATTAAAATTTTAAACCGATTTTTTATGTTTTTTTTTCCTCGAAATTTTCATTTCAGAGTACTCAAAAGTGATGGTGAAGCTGATGAACATGGAGAAGACTCTGAAAATGGTGGCCATCACGAAGATCACAAAGCACTCATTGATTCTCTGTTTAAAAATTATGATTCCAGTTCTTCACCGACGCATGGAACAGGTAATAAAGCTTTATTAAACTCTTTAAAATACTAAAATAATATGGCTTTGATAATTTGACTGCGATTAATTAAAGAGATCTGAACCAGCAATTGATCGTTTCTAGTGGATAGGTAAATAAATTAATTTTGAGACCGAATACAATCCTGATTAACAGCAATTGAGTTTTGTATGTTTTTAAGAATTTTCTTCAGAAACCGTATTTCATGAAGACAATTTTTTTAGCTCATGCAGTTGTTTTTTAATGGTAATAAATCTATTTGTTTTGAAAAATGAAGTGTCACAATAAAAAAAAATTCTTTTTCTGAAGAAATAATTATTGTTGTCACTATACACTGAACATCATCACTGAAATAAACGCTTAAGTGACACATTTCCAATAAATCTATTTTAGCATCTAAAATTTATTCAAATATTCTTCCGTGACAGAACTATTGGGTTTTGAAATGTGCTTTTGTTATTCGTGATCAGCAGATAAGTTTTAGGTTACAGTATTTATTTATAAGTATTTAATCTGCCACATTTAAAACTAATAGATTGCCTATGGATATTCGAAAAATAAATATTTATTTTTTGTTTTGTTCACCTCTAAGTCATTTTGCTCCAATTCGAAACAATATCATTTTTTATTAATAAGTTTTAGGCAAAAGAAAACAAACGGCTCAGTGATTCTTTATCGTAGAAATTACTAAATATTTAAAGCTGTTCTTCGATAATGTCAAGTGGGTGCTCCAAATAAGTCCATGTAGACCAATGTGCCCCCCCCTCCCCCATTTTTCTATGTAACATAGCGAACATTCGGTAGATCATGATTTTGTCGTCATCCTAAAGCTTAACTGACGATAAAGCGTGATCCACAAACAGTTTGTTATTAATAGACAAAAGTGTAGCAATGGTTCATTACAAAAGTGTCTTATCAAAATTTTCTGATTATATTTTACAGTAATTTTGTTTCTTTATGGTTCACTGTGGTTTATTAGAACGAAAAAAAATTGATTGTTGTTCTAGAAAGCCTAATTTATGTAGCTGACGAGTTTAAAATGAAAAAAATCGCTGTGTACCGTCATTTGTTTCTGTGATTTGATAACCCAAGAAAAGTAGATTGTAGCTGAATAAGGTCATAGTTGGCGTTATTAGGACTCCAGTGTCCTAATTAAGACCGGGACTAGGGATATGATCCAGTGATACATATGCTGCACATATGTGGACCAGCTGTGCGCAGGAGTGACCAAAAAACTGAAAACAACAACTTATCAGTAAACCGAATGTGACAATGGATCATTCTCATTTCCTTTGAAGTAAATATGATTTCTTGATAAAGGTTTTAAGTTCATAAAATTGTTCTCTATGTTTTTATGTTGACAATAAAGAATTTTTGCAATTTTTTAAAAAGTTTAATCATACATACTTTTTGGCGTTTTTTTTTTTTTTTTTTTCAGAGTTGGTCTTGTTGGTGGATCCGTGCTCCAATGCGATCAAATCGCGCTTCTGTGTTAAAACTGCTGTAAAACACAATATTGAAACTTAAATTTCCACATACAGCTATTTTTTTTATGAGACATGTGATTTGAAGTCAATTGAATCATAAATGAGCGAGATGTTAGGCCATGAACCTTAGGTTGTCACATTTATTCATCATCCTTCGTAGATAGAAATTGCTATAACCCACAATAAGGCAGTTATGGATTTTATATGGAATTTATGATATTGGTTAGTAGTGGATAATCACGCTAGAGAACAGTGATTTGGTTGGGGCTTAGATCTATGACTTGTTTATGAGTGACTTTTAACCCTTGAGTCCGAAAATGATCTCAGTTTTTCTCCATTACGTCAAGTTTTTAAGCTACATCGATCTCAAAGAGACCAATTTACAAATATAAGACAATTAAAAAAAATATAGAACAAAGGAAAGCAATATTTGCATACATATTGCATACAGAACACAAAAAAATTACCTCTTTGTGTTTCTGATGAACACGGAATAGTTTTAAATTTCTTGCTGACTGAAAATTTACCTTTTTGCTGTGACAATGAAGGAAAGAAATTTGTCACAAACAATAACAATAATATTTTGGGAGAGAAACACTTTATTTCATTTTAAAAAGGGGTATTATCAGTCAATAAGAGGGCAGTGAGGCGTGTGATTCGCGCCCTTCTGCGGAAAGTGGTTACATTCATATTAAATGGAGTGGAAAAAAAACCTGACGTGGTAGAAGAAATTTAGCTGCAGTTTTGAAATGAGCATGACTGTTTCATTTTAAAAGAGCTCGAAAAATTTTCTCACCAGAAATTTCGTTAATAGTTCCCTTGTGTTATCTTAACGGTTTTATTCGTAATCGGTTCTTTTGAAAACGAAAATGTGATAGTATGGATTTTGATTACAAACACTAATTTCTATCCCAAACGGTTAGGGGGTTTCTTTACAAGGACGGATACAAGGGAGGGGCGATTGCCCCCTCCTGGAGCCGAGATGCAGGAACTCTCTCTCGGCATATTTCCCATACTGAAGTTCCAAAAAACGTAATTTTAGACGATCTTCAATACAGTTACGAAGAAAAGAGCTCTCCCTCGAATTTTTTTCAGAATTGTAGTCTTGAAAGCACAATGGGGTCATTTCCAAAATTTTAAAAGTATTTTTTTCTGAAAGAGCATGTTAAAAAATGTAGGATCTGACCATTTTTTAAATAATTTGTTCAAGCTTAATATTTTTAAAAAACTACTTAAACCGGTGCGCTTTCATTGTTTACGTTTCTGTCGTGTGACATCACAAATGATGGAATGCCATTCGGTGTTGCCATTTACGGAGAAAAATATTTAATTCGCATCTTTACTCACTTGTATTGGCAACGATATGGTTAATAGCAAGCGTAGAGCGCAAAATTTAATTCGCTTCTTGAGTATCATAACGTGGAAACGTGGTAGAAAGATACGCAAAATTGTATAATTTGTGACGTCATAAAGACCACGTCTTGTTTTCAAAATCGGACATTTTGAAAAATTAATTAAAAAATAACTGTTGAGGAAAGTGAAGATTTTCTGGGTCCATGTTATTTTTTTTACCCATTCTATCAATTTCAGTGACTAAAAGTAGTACTTTCGACTGAAGGAAACAACCCCATTGCAGCACATCTCTTAACACTTTAGGAATAGGGATTGGAACTTTGTACAAGAAGTTTTTCGTAGTTCCAAAAACTCCATTTTAGACGATCTTTAGATGATACTAGTGGTACCAGCACGGCTTTGCCCGTAACAGGAAATTAAAAGGTCTTTTGGTTCGCCTGTATATTTACAAATAATGTATGGTGAATTTTCTCGCCAATTGGCTTGTGCCCATGTTACGGTTCCACGTTATGATAATTTCGAAATTTACTCGTCCATCTTATGATAATTTTGCTCGGGAAAGTGTTTTTAAAATTAGAATAGAAAAAGAATTACATCGAATTTTCGAAAAATCGCTTCGAGGTGCACACCCCTATACTACAAATTAACTTTGTGCCGAATTTCATGAAAATTGGCCGAACAGTCGAGGTGCGCGTCACAAAGATCCTGACAGACAGATATCCGGACAGAGAGACTTTCACCTTTATTATTAGTAAAGATTAGATGGGGTTTGAGAGCTCTTTCCTGAAAAGTTTTTGAAATTGAACTTCAGAAAAGAAAGTCATTAAATGACACATTTGTCGACGTTAAGGTAAGGAATGGGGGGTTTAGTACATTCCTCCCTATTTTTTTATAAATAGAAGTTCGAAAAAGAAAAAAAACTGAATTTGCGATGATCTTCCATGATGTTGGGGAGCGGAGGGTGTAGATTTAGGAATATATAAAATTTCAAGTATCCGAAATCAATCACCCCCTCCTTGAAGATTTTCCTGATCCGCCCTTGTTTATTAACGAAGGTAAAGCTATTATTAGTATATTTTAAGATATGGGGTCAGTGGTTAGGTGACCGGGACTGAAGAAGTCTGTGTTCGATGCCCAAAGTCATAAAATAACCAAGCAGAGCGTCATACATCACTTTGATGGCGTTGGAAAGGGGAAAAGGTAAGTGTTACCACGTTTGAAAAATAAATCTTTACTAATAATAAAGCGGAAAGTCTCTCTGTTTGGATCTCTCTCTGTTTGTCTGTCAGGATCTCTGTGACGCGCAAAGTGCCTAGACCGTTCGGCCGATTTTCATGCAATTTGGCACACAATTAGTTTATAGCATGGAAGGGGGTGCATCTCGAAACAATTTTCCGAAAATTAGATTTTGTTCTTTTTCTATTCCAATTTTAAGAAAATTTTACCGAGCAAATTATCACAACGTGACCGAGTAAATTACCAAATTATCATAACGTAGAACCGTAACATGAGCAAGCAAATGAACATAGCAAATTGGCGAGAAATTCGTCATCCATTATTTGTAAGTATACAGGCGAAACAAATTACCTATTTATTTTCAATCTTTAAATTTCTTTTTTTTTTAATAATCGTTTTATACCACTTTCCTCACTTTGATCTCGAAAGAAAAGACGTTTTTTAATTCGCGTTTGGCATCATCAAGGTTAGGCTTCAGCTTAAAACAATAAATAAAATAAAATAAATTAAAATATACAAAAAGGAATTAAAATCAATGGTGAGATTTTTTTTCAAAGAAACTATTTCAGTGGAGACTGCAGATGAGGTGGAATTTTTTTTTTTATTCAAATATTTTGTCATATTTGTGCATTCTATGATGGATGCTTTCCCCCTTTTTTTAGGTCAACCAACTGTCATTCGAGTAAATTTACAACTTCTGAGCTTGGACGACATCAGTGACTCGAGGATGGTAAGTGGTTATTTATGTTACAAAAAAAAAAAAAAAAAAGAAAACTTCACAAAACTGCAAGTAATTTTCTTTTCTTAAGTGATATACATAGCACGAATATTCCCACTTTTTGATGAAAAAAAAAGACTTCATTGCTCTATTAGAAATTATACTACAGTCGAATTTGCTTATAACGAGCCCTGATTTAACGAGAACCCGAATTTAACGAGGAAATCAAAAAGATTTGGTTGTTATAACGTTAAACCTACAGGAGAATAGCTCGCTTTTAACGAGCAAACCTTGCTTATTGCGAGCAATATTTTGTGATTCATAACATTTCTATTGACTTCCAGCTCAGTTTATCCTTTCTTTGAAAAATTACTTTAACTTTCCGAAGGCAATAGAAAGTTAGTGATGAGTCAGAAATCCTGAGAACAAGTGATGACTGCACCTTTCTTAAACTTGTGGAGCAGAAGTGCATTTGAAAAATAGTTGGGGATTAGTTTCTGCCAAAGTTGTCACTTCTTTTATGCTTCCGATGTTTTGTAGAACTAACTCAACCTAAAGCAGAAGAAAAATCATGAGTAACAACGATTACGAAAAATGCGGAGAATCCCAAGCTGAACAACGCCCAATACAGTCAATGGCTTTTCGTATGCAGAAAAGCTTCAAACTACAGTAAAACCTGTCTACAACAATACTGTTGGGACCTAAACAAATATCGTAATAGACAGGTTATCATTATAGACAGTTTGATTACAGTGAAACCTGTGTATAACGATACTGTCTATGACGATAACCTGTCTATAACAATACTTTTTTTTTGGCCCGCAGCAAAATGTCAGCACGAATAATCAACTGTCTATAACGATAACTTGTCTATTACGATATTTTTTTTAGGTCCCAACATTATCGTTGTAGACAGGTTTTACTGTATTCATGCTGACATTTTGCTGGGGCCAAAAAAAAAATTGTTATAGAGAGGTTATCGTTATAGACAGTATCGTTATACACAGGTTTCACTGTAGTTTGAAAGTCACAGATGCAAATGACGATGTTTCTCGAACCATAAGCATTTCTCGAAAAACAGTAAAGCAAGAAAGATACAATAAAGGCACTTTAATCACATCAACTCGTTTCTTTAGCACTGTACTGGAAAAAAAATCAAATGAAGCAAGTGTGTTACAATTTTTATGCTTTTTTCATAAATCCGTTTTTTACGAGCAATCGGTTATAACAAGCAAATATCGTAGTCCCATCGCGCTCGTTATAAGCAAATTCGACTGTACTATTGAAAATTATGAAAAGGATTAGCTTCAGATTTATTCCGTGAAATGAAAAATTCTCAGAAAAGAGACAAGAAGTTCTGTCTAGAACTAGACGAGCCTACTTTCCCGTATACCCATACTACTTTCTAGTACCTGATCAATATACTCAAAAATAGGTAAAATCGCGAATGTTTTTCAAACATATTTTTAAAATACTTTAAGCTGATTTCTAGGAATAAAATAAACAAAGCAGCTAATACACTTTTTCCCAATAAAGAAATCTTTAACAGCTTTCAAAACAAAAAATTATAATTAAAATTCATAAGCTCATTAAAATAAATACATCATATCAAAATAATAGAAATATCGTTTCTTTTTCCCCTGTTGCCAAAAACAATTTTTTAAATGAATTAATGCACTTACCGAAATAAATAAAAACAATAAAATGTCAACTTAAAGAAATAATTTTCATTGTCAAAAAAAAAATCGTCTGCGCATATCTTTATGTAGAAACATAAATGACTTCGAGTTTATTCGCCGAAAACTGAATACCTAAATTAAAACTTTAGCGCAAAAATAAAAACAAGTCAGATCAACAATAATTATTTCACAGTCAAAACCATAGCTGCGAAATTGGAGTCGGAGTCAATCTCATTTTGAGATAAAGGAGTCGAAGTCAAATATCTAAGAATCGGAGTCAGTCATTTGTCCTCCGTGTATAAATTTTTGCCAAGGCTACGAAGTCAGAGCCGAAGTCGGGGAGTCGGAGTCCGATTAATTGTCGGGCACAGGAGTCGGAGTCGGAGTCAAGTGCCCCTAAATTCTCGGAGTCGAAGTCTGGAGTTTGGCGTCAAGAGCTATTTCCAACAAAATTTGTTTGAAGTAAATCCGCCTTCAAGTACGGAATCTACATTGACTTTCAGTTTCCCCGTAGGTGCTAATGTTAAGGGATTTGAACTGTTCAAAATTGAACGGAAAATAGTTCAAATCAAAAAGATATTTTATATGCAAGTTTTTCATCAAAATCATTTCCTACAAAGCTTGTTTGAAGCAAATTCGCCTCACAGTTCGGAATTGCCTTGAATTTCCCCGTAGGCGCTAATGTTAAGTTTTTTTGAACTGTTCAAAATTGAACAAAAAATAGTTAAAGTCAAAAAGTGAAATATGAGAATGAGGTGCCCTCGCCGAGATCTTTCGAACAAAAAAAAGTTTGTTCGAATCGGACGATTCATTCAAAAGTTATTAAGGGGGGACAGACAGACAGACAGACCGACAGACCGACAGACATTTTTCCCCATCTCAATACCCTACTTTCCAATTTTTAATTTTTCAATATTTATTTAATTATTTTATTTATTTTTGACTTTTTTTTGTTTTTTGCGATATTTTTAAGATGCATTAAGCCTTCTTTCATGCTTTTTTCTTCTTTTTTTGACTTTTACTGGAAAAGTAGGCTAAAAAAAAGGCGATAGTTTATCTCAGCCTTTCGGACACTAAAGGGGGCTGTATGCTGCTGAAATACCAAGTTTTGTTGAGTAGTTCGAGTGTCTGGTAATAAAATAATGGTTCTTAACAAGTAATCACATATATAATTTTAATTGTAAATTTGCTCCCTACCACGCTTGTTGAATCCAGCTGTTCACACATCCACAATAACTAAAGTATTTACTATGGTGGTTCGAAAACACTTTTGTTCAGCTGGAGTCCAGGACACTCCCTATTTTTTTAGACTTACTACTAGTATTATGATGGAAAAGTTTTAGCTTCTTACTCAAATTTTAAGAGGCTGCTCAATGACCCCTTAATTTAACATTAACCATAGCATAAAAAATTTCACAAATTTAGAAGCATTTAATTTTCCCAGCTGTTTTTTTTTTTTTTTTTTTTTGTAAATAATTATTTTTTTGCAGTGTATATGCATATTACTCGTGTATCTTATAATCAGAGCTGCCAACTGCTAAGAAAAATCGTAGTTTCTACGAATTACAGCTTTAAACTACGACGCTACAAAACCGGGTCCAAGAACTACGATTTTCTCTTTTTCTAATTTATAATCCCAAGAACGCAAAAAAAAAAAAAAAAAAAGGCATAAAAACTAACTGGTAAGTTCAGAAAATCAAACTTCTACACGTGCGCTGACGGTCTCAGCGCAACAAGCATCGCTCTTCGAAAGTCGCATGGCATAAAGATGGATCGGTTTATCGCGACGCTCATCCAGTCATTGAATCTTCGGCAAAAAAGCGGAAAAGCTGCCAAAAATTCCGCGAAGAATATACATTTTTTAAAAATTCCGTATTAATATTTACTCTATTATATTTGAAATTTGTTTAGTATCATTGTTTTTGTTCTTTATCTGTTGGCAATTCATAACTGTTTAAATCTGCGGCAGCGGCCACGTCCCCCCCTCTTTAAAAATGCTGCTACGATTTTGGATTTTCAAAGGTTGGCAGCTCTGCTTATAATATGTAGCATTGTTTTTTCAGTTCAATGTATTTTTTAACCCCTCTCCCCATACGTATGTAGTTTGGGAGAGGGAGAGTTGAGCACCCTATAGGAAGCTAAAATTCTCCCAGTATATTACTATCCACAAGTCTAAAAATATTTATACCCTGTTATCTAGGAGAAATTTTTTTTTTATATGTATTTTCGATTCACCCTAGTGTGTACTTGATGTGTTAATTTTTAAAACTGATCGAGGGGTATAATGAAAGGTTTTCTCTTTTTTAAACTAGGAATACATAATCGACACAAGGTTGACTTTTACGTGGAATGACCTTCGACTGATGACGCCAGAATGTCGCGATGAAAACGAAGACTGCGACGATCATTTTGACCTGAAGAGGAAAATCGGGGAAATGTGGACACCGGATCTGTACATACTGAATTCCAAAACGGCCAAGCATCATGATCAACCGCTGAGGAATGGGATGGTGTATTTAGTAGCTGACGGCCAAGTTTTTCTCAGCAAAAGGTAAAGAGACGAAACGTTTATTTAAAATTTAGTTCATTAAACTGAAAAACGAGTCAGCTGGATGGAATAATAATTGGGCGTTGGATTCGTACACCTTTGGTCGCCGGTTCTGAACCCGCAGCTCATGGGGTTAGCTGAGGGAGTGTCAAAATGAAGAAAATCGTCATGGGCATGTTGGACGATTATACGGCATGTGAAAGATCATTTGAGTGCCTATATGGCTCAGACACTCGCGACCAAATTAAATTTTTCGTGCAATTGAGCATCGTGAGAGCCTAGGCGTGACCATCTGGATGAAACTAGAAGTCAAAAATTCTCCTTAATGGTGGCATGAAAAACTGAATGCCTTATCGGGTATAGCCTTAGATCTACAAAAGGCATAGTAAATTTGTACTGCCCTACTGGAAAGGGGGGGGAAGGCTTTGAAAAACTAAGAGTATGTTATTTTTACTAATTACGATATTTTAAGTACTTTTTTATTTTATCTTTTGTTAATCCTCAAGAAAATGCGCCGTAAGTTAATACTTTATGGCACCCTCAAGAGAAGAGGATTGACTTTTTTACTTTTTTATTTTTTCCTTCATCAAATATTTCATATGTTTCATCAAATACTATTATTTTATATAACAATGGTGTTTAGAATAAACAATAAATAAAGTATTTTGAATTACAATATATTAGTAACCTTTTTTTCTTTTCTTTCTTATATTTTTAAGGGAAGTAGGTGGTGTGAGAAAAATTCTCACTCACGAGTTCTTTGGTCATTTGTTTTGTCGCGAATTCTGGAGGATTAAAAAGACACGTACCTCAATTTTCGATATTTATTTCCTTTTTGAACTTTTTCATATAAACTTTGCCTGAGGTTTTGAATGAATTTCATTAAACGTATCCTATTGAAGCCAAGAAATTATACTTAAAAGGAAGATGAGTGTTTTAGTTTCAAGAACAAAAATATATAGGCCAATATTTATTGCCATAGGATTTGGATTTTTTAATTCTTTTTGTATAATGCAGGAGTTCTCACAAGGAGGGGAGAGGGGGCGGGGGACTCTCGTTATTGGGGGGGGGGGCTCTTCATGGTATTTGGGTGGGTGTGAGCTATTGCTCCTGGGGACTTGTTACCTTACCTCATCTCAAATTTGATAATTTTCTGTAAAATTATTGCGTGTGACTTCTTTAACTTCTCTTAAAAGTAAATGCATTGCACAAATAAGCCAATGTGTATTTTTTATTTCCTTAGAATCACAATGACTTTAAGGTGCCCAATGGATTTAGTTTTATACCCCTTAGACACACAAGGATGTCCACTACTCATATGCCCTTGTAAGTATGTCCTGCAAGTTCGTTTCTGCTCATTGACGTTTGCATGAAGTGTCATATTGATGCAATTAAAACAGTTTAGTTCTTTGGATGGAAGTAAAAACCGTTTTTACTATGAATTAATATTGAAAAAAAATTGTTATTCCAACATTAGATGAAAATTTAGAGGAGGAGAATAATATTTCTATACTGTTGAAAATTCACGAAAAGTTTAAGGTAAATTTTATTGTAAAACGGTGTGTTTTCTAGACAGACAGACAAAACCTAATAGTAAGTTGTACCGGAAAAAGTAAACGATTGACCAACCAGTTAGTGTCCTAGGTAACTCTTTGTGGAGCATATATTTCCCCTTTCCCATGTCCCCTGGAATTCAAAACCATTCCGCATTTTTCTGCAGTTTGGCATCCATTCATATAATTGATAGTCTTTTTTCGCCCTCTTTCTTTGAACTCCTGTGGTTTTTGTGTTGTAAGTGTTTATTGTGTTATATCTTTCTTAATTACTATTTATCTTCAGTAAGTTACCGCCCAATAGCCAGGGCTAAGATAGAAATACATGAAATACACCGTCAGATCAGTCAATTCCAGCCGAGGACTGCAGTTTCGTGCTTATTAGTACCAAACTGCAGTCCTCGGCTGGAATTGACTGAGCTGGCGGTGTATTTCAACAATTTATCTGTCTTTACGTTTCTATTTCTTTTTTCAGTTGTAGATGTTTTGCATTTTGTGTAGTTTTTCCAACAGGTTTCTGTTTTCCTGTATTATGTGTATTCTTCCCTTTGCTAAATGTAACAACTGATTCGATACAAAATTTTTTTCTAACATGAAATTTATAGCTAATTTACTAATTAGCAGTTTCATTTCGAGGGGAGTCATGCAATTAATTTCAGCTTTAAGTTCCATTTTGTCTTGTTTGTTTTGTTAATTGCTATTTGAACTGTCTGCTGTTCATTCTTGTTGCTTTCACCGGCTGTTTTTACATCCAAAAGCTCACTGCTTTTGCATTGAAAAAGGGGTTCCTTGAAACCTAGAAACATATGTATCCAGCAATCTGTATATTTGTGCTATAAAACGTTGGTTATTTCTTCTTGTTTTTCCTGTTACTGGTAAGGTAAATCTAAATCCCATTGCTCGTATCTCGTTCTTTTTAGTCAGCAACACTTGCAATATCGTTCTTCCTTTTTTTTACCATAAAATCAGTGCCTGATTATGGCACAGGCGAACTAGACCTGGGCCTGAGGCCCCAAATTACTTAAAGAATTATGCATAGCATTACAACTATACAAAAAATACAAGTTATTTTTTAAATAATGTTTCGTTAATTTTGAAAAAAAAACTTCATTAAATGAGAACTTTTATAAATTCTGCCAGTAGCGAATTTACCATGTCTCAATTATGAGGGGCCCCGAAAAGGATTCATAAACGCACATAGTAAATGATTTATATAGTTCTGGGATAGACAAAGAGGTTCCCCAAAAATGCATTCCCATGGAGCCCCAAGCCTGTAAATCAACCACTGCATTCCGCTATAGTATCTTCAGGGGCCTTCAAATTATTGTGGGCCTAGGGCCTCACTTTTATTTAATCGGACCTTGCATAAAATGTTACTCTAGAAAAGGATTTTTACGTAAAAAATACTGGTAACATGAGTGTTTACAGAAAACTTTAAGGAAATTAAAAAAAAAAAATTGAATAGATGTAAGTGCATATTTGATGAAGAAACTGTATGACTACAGACTTTCCGAGAAATTTTCAAGACTCATATTTAAGAGTTATAAGGCGTTCCTTCTGTAGTGAAGTCATAATAGTGAAGTTCGGTGAAAATTAGTAAAAGTGAGTCCTTATAACGTTTCATAAAAACATCTGAGATCATTAGTTGAACAAATGAAACCATTTTTTATCCGAAGAGCTCTTATCGCCACTTTAGAAGAAGGGTAGGATATCTTACTTTAGTGCTGTTTCTAGGCTTAGATGTCTTACTGTTGATCTGAGGTGGCGGGCAACGATATGTTGGAAAAAAAAATAATCATAGCTTCATAAAATAAATTTTATAATAATAATAATATCTTTAAAAAAGAAACATCAGGAATACTCTGTTTCACAAAACATATTAAACTTTTAATCGAGTAAACCACCAGTAGTTAACACTGCACTAGTAGTTCACCCACCACACTAATAGTTCACGCCGCACTAGTAGTTCACACCACACTTTTTTTAACATTAATTACTTTTTATGAACTTTATAAAATGATAATGTTCCTGATTTTAGTGTTGCTTTTTGTTTCCTCTATTCTATTGTCTCAAGATATAAAATACCGTTTCATTTCATCAAAATTGAAATTCAATAAAAAAAGACTTTACTAAGTTTTCTGTGGTTAAAATTTCTAGCCTCACGTTTTCGAAAAGGAATTCATAGCCCATAGTCAATACTTAGATACGATACATTTCCTTCAAAAACAACATGCATCTTACAGGCAAGGAATAAAATTTGTGTTACGTTGGAAGATTTGTACTCAGTTCAATATGCAAGATCCGACAAATCCCGGGTGACTAAAAACAGTTCCTTGGCGACTTGTTCTATCAGAAAAAGAGCAAAATATCCATTACGGAATATAATTTTTAATATAGCGTATTTTGACTTTTTCGTTTGTTTTCAAACTTCCAAGTAAAGGTATATTTTACAAGCTAAGTGATATTTACACTTACAAGAGCTTTAGTTTTCAGAATTTTAGTTATCAGCATTTTCTAATTTTCTTCCGGAGAACAAATTATCAACGCCTGGTGTATGTGCTAGCTAATTTGGAAAAGTTAAATAACTTAGGATTTTGAAATTTAATTTAGGTTTGAAAAATTTGGTCAGTTAGTCGCTAGTTCGTTTACTTAGAAAGTTGTCCATTTGCTAGAAGACACAATGGTGTCTACCTGTATACACCTGTGGTCTACGTGTCATCTTCTCAAAGCATCCTTAACTGGGCAAGAAAATTTTCCTTAAATATTTGTATTTGAGATTTCAGAGGGAAAATATATCTTTTGAATATTTCAAAGCAAGGGTTAGTGTTTGTTTTTGTTTGTTTGTTTGTTTATTTATTGTTTGCTTCAGTTTTTCTTCTTTTTTTGAAAGATTATTTTAGTGTTATTAACTTGGCTTATTTTTCCATTGAAAAGTTAAATTGTTAACCACCAAATGATGCGTGGTCAAGTCACACCTCACTAAATTTTCTCTAAAAGCGATAAACTCTGAAAAATAATTTATCATGTATGGCGCCTAAAAAAATTCAGGCGCTTAATTTTCGTCGGACTTAGCCCATGTGGGACAAAATCTCATGGGACTCATACAGGTGCACTGAACTAATCATTAGCAAGATAACAGAATTATATGCTCCAACTAATCGTGGTCAATTTTTAACAAGAGTGTTTTTTTTTTTTTTTCAATACATAGTAATAAGCAGCTACGAATTAATAAGTCAGGTTTTGCTCATTTTCTGATACATTTACTTCAACAGTGTTTTGGAATTACATTTCTTTGTTCAAAGAAGCCACTAATCATTACGAACAATTTCATTCAGTGAATCACATTAAATTTCGCTTTTTGAATACCATTAACAAGTTCAGTTCTGTTTGAAATAGTTAATTCACTTCTAATGTAGCTTTATTTCTGTACAGATTCTTTACCCGAAAGTGAGTTGGAATTAAAGTGGGTGAAGCAAGGTGTTGGAATCTTGGACGATACTCAGGATGGACAAAATAAATTTAAACTTTCGTTGCCAGTGTTGACAGGAGAAATGAAACTTAGATATGAAGGCCCAGGTAAATTAAGCCTGTTTTGTTGTCAAGAGAGTTTGCTCCCTAAATTTTTGAAAGATTTATTCACAGAATTTTAGTCAGTTCAAGGACAGAACACCCTGTTACCACCAAAAATAAATAAATAAATGAAAAATAAAAAATCCTCTTAAATGAATAATTTTTGTCAAAATCGTCTGCACAACTCTTTCTTTCGGATAAAAAGTAAAATATATCCTTAAAATAATTAATTTCCTTTAAATTCGTCTTATCAAAAATAAGATTAATTAATTAAAATTTTTTAATGAAAATGAAAACACAACATATTATCAATAATTATTTCACAGTAAAAACCAATACTTTGGAGTCGGTCTGATTTTGAGGTAAAGTTAGTCGAAATAGAAGGCTTTAAAATTTCAAGAGTCGGAGTCGATCATTTTCCCTCCAAGTTAGCAATTCTGCCAGGGCTATCAAGTTAGAGCCGACTGGCTTTGGAGTACAGGAGTGAGAGACTCTAAAGTTCTAAAAGTCGGAATCGGGAGTTCGTCATTTCCCCACTGACTCACAGCCCTGGTAAAAAAAAAAAACATTTTTGCTTCAAATTTATATCATTTTGATTCACACGCACTAATCTTGACTTTCGTCAATGTTAAATCTATGAAATATGGTAAAATGATTTTTATTGGTAACTTTTGATATATTTCTTGACGCCAAAAATTTAAAATATATTCAGAATCTGCACATTGTTTTTTTATTTTTTTTAAGTCAAAAATAATTTTTCGCGTTGTCGCCAATGTTAAAATTTTTGAATTGTGTAAAAAACACCCTCAAAATAGCTTTAAAAAAAGCACTTTCTTCATCCAGATGTTTTTCGAACAAAATTTGTTTGAAGCAAATCTAGGTACCTTAAAGTTAGAGAGTTATATTTGCCTTAAATTTCCCCGTGGGCGATAATGCTAAAATTTTTTGAAATATTCAAAATTGAACAAAAAATGTTCAAATCATGAAGATCTTTTCTTTGCATGTTCTTCAACAAGGGCTTTTTCCAACAATGTTTGTTTGAAAAAAAAAATAAAGAAAAAATGTCCTTGTGTTCAGGATTGTTATTTGCCCTAATTTCCCCTGTCGGTGCTAATGTTAAGTGTTTTTGAGCTGTTGAAAAACGAAAAATTCTTCAAATCAATTGAACGAAAAATTCTTCAAATCAAAAAGTGAAACATGGCAATAAGGTGTCCTCGCCGAGATGTTTCGAGCAAAAAAAAAAAAAAAAAAAAACAGTTCGAATCAAACAATTCTTTCATAAGCTATTTGAGGGGGAAGGGTGGGGCATACAGCCAGGCAGACTCACATTTTCCCCATTTCAAAACCCAACTTCCCAATTTTTAATTTTTCGGTAGGTATAATTATTATTAGTAGGTAACTACTATATTTTTTAAAAACCTTTTTCTGTTTTAATGATATTTTCCCGATGCATTAAGCCGTCTTTCATGCTTTCTTCTTCTTTCTTTTACTTTCCCGGGAAAATAGAACAAAAATAACGACTGGTTGAAAAACTACAGTCGTCAAATAATCATATTTTTTAATAAAAAAAGAAAAAATGAAAGAAAAAAGAAAAAATATTTTGGACTGTCGGCACCAGAACCCATCAGAACTACAGGTACTCTCCCAAGTATGAACTGAATCCTGAACACATCATCTTCTTCCCTGCCATCTAGAGAAAGCTCTAAGAGATCACCGATTATTTCCAAACTAATCTCTATAAGATTGCTGAAGTTTGCTGATAGGTTGTTTGTTGTTTTGTGTCCTGAATTCCTATTGGTCGCTTCTCTTTGGTATAAATACTGGTGTCCACGTGGTTGTTATCAGTTCTCTCGCGAATTTCGGTTGCGTTGCACTGATGAAGAGGCTCCTTTGTAGCCTTGAAATAGTTATATGCTGTATTTTCTTCAAAATTTGTGCTTTATTTACGTTGGTTTTTCACTTTAATCATAATCTCTATAAGGAGAACTGCCTTGAAATCGCCTCCGAGCTGTGTCAAGACATTCGGTCCGATTTAGATACACAGACAAGATAAAAACAGCAAAAGATTAATTCATAGAAAATCAATTTTGTACACATATTTTATACTAATTAAACTGTAGCTATATTTTCTTAAGATTTTTTCCACTTCAGTTCTTAACTTCTTTCACACAGTTTAATGCTTATTCCGAGAACAATCACTTAACAATTCTAGTTGTTCTTCTTTATCTTCTTATTATTACGGTTGAATTTGCTTATAACGGGCCCGGATTTAACGGTAACTCTGGGTTAACGAGGAAATCAGAAATATTTTGTTGGTACAATGTTAAGTCTATGGGAGCAAAACTCACTTTTAACGAGCAAAACAAGAAATACATTTAACTTGATCTTTACTAATAATAAAACTGAAAGTCTCTCTGTCCGGATCTCTGTCTGTCAGGATCTTTGTGACGCGCATAGTGCCTAGACTGTTCCGCTGATTTTCATGAAATTTGGCGCAAAGTTAGTTTATAGCATGGGGGTGTGCACCTCGAAGCGATTATTCGAAAATTCGATGTGGTTCTTTTTCTATTCCAATTTTTAGAACATTTTCCCGAGCAAAATTATCATAAGATGGACGAGTAAATTACGAAATCATCATAACGTGGAACCGGCACATGAGCACAAGCCAATTGGCAAGAAAATTCACCATACATTGTTTTTAAATATACAGGCGAACCAAAAGACCTTTTAATTTTCTACTACGGGCAAAGTTGTGCGGGTACCACTAGTGGTTCATAAAATTTCCACTCCAGCAAAATGATGAGTCTTAAATACTTAAAACAAGTCATGACTGCAATTTTTGTTTTTTAAATTTGTAGTAAGAGAGCATTGAAAAGTTATATTTGTTGACGTCAATGTTATCACTTTCGATATATACTTATTTCTGATTATATTATAGCTCAAATACAAGCTACTTCAAATAACAAAATCAATGCAAGCGACGACGATAGCAAACATTGTGAAGAATTTGATATTGACGTACCATTAACATATTCAATGTCTCATGATATGCAGAAAAACTTCAACCGTTTAAGTCCGGGTGAATACTTCTCTAAAGACATCAATAGCTCAAGAAAGAGACAATAAGACAGTTCATAGCCATTAACCAACTTCTTTCCACTGTAGAGAATTTGAAAATAAGCAAAGCAATTGTATAAGAACTTTAATGGTTTTTTCACGAGCGCGTTTTTACGAGCACTCTGTTATAATGAACAAATATCGTGGTCCCTTCTCTCTCGTTTTAAGCGAGTTCGACTGTATTGTTATGGCCGGTCCTTTAATTTTCAGCTGTCCACATTAGAATTGTTTCCGGATTTAAAGAGAATGAATAAATGTGATGTAACAATGAGTACATTTTTATTGTGGTTTTTTTACACTAATACCATAGTTTTAGGAAGAAACCATAATTTCGTCTTTGAAAGTTTGCAACATTGGAGTGCTTTCACATTTGCCGTTTGTTACATCTGGAATATCGTCGACCTCAGAACAACAATAAGACATGTAATCCCTGAAATAACACTAAGATTTCCTACTGTTGCTCTGAGGTGACGATATATGTTTTGAAAAATTGTATTGGAATTTGCAATTTCATTTTAAAAATAATTTCCTATGTCTATTTTAAAAGACTTGTTTACTTATAGGAAAAAAAACTAATTGCTCGTTTTTAAGCTTAAATGACTTTAAATAAATTATGGTAAAAACAAACTTATGTAGTAGTTTTTTTAATACCTAATAAGAGGGTTTTTCTAGATTTTTGCAAAATAAAATGATTGATTTTCGAAACTTTTCACAAAGTTTTATTAGTTCTTGCGTCCACAAATGTTGAGAAACGTCGCTACAAACTGCTTGGTTGATAAACAAATAAATAAAATAATTTCAACAAATAAATACGTTTTCAGAAAAAGAACTGCAACCAAATGTTGAAAACGTGCATTACTTTGTGCTCTAATACACCATAACTTATCAATAAGGTACTTTTCTTTTTACTCTTGCATGAATTTGCATGCAGAATTTTCAAAAAATAAAAGGACGATAATAATTGAAAATCTATTTTGACAAATTCGAAAGTTTTAGTGAAGAAAGCAACTTATCTAAAATAGCTTTACAGTTAAAGTCCTACATCGCAATAATAGTTTATTGATAATTTGAAACAGTTGAAATATGCTGCCCAAAATTACCTAGCAGAACGATTTACAGAGTCTGCTTTTTTTTTTCTTTTTGGAATTGTCTGCACTCTTTTGAATTTGCTGTTTTTGTTACTAGACAATAGTAACTGGTGACTAGTCGATAGATTTGATTAAAGACTTACGGTAAAGAAAATAGCTTTTGCATCTTGCGTGATAAAAATGTATAACACATTTACCGCTTGTTTAACTCTCGATTTAAATTCAGAATCCATATTAGCGTGTACAAATGAGCAGGAAAAATATGTTTCGTTTTTACCCGTTATGCCTTGAAACACGTTCTATGCTCGATTTTTATTTTTCTACTTATTTCCGATTTCATTTGAGACTACAGAAGAGTAAATATTTTATAACTTTTGGACGGAAATACATGCTACGCTTGTAGTTAAAGGAACAGATATTACAAAATTCTGACGAAATCCCTTTTGGACAGGAGAAACGAATATATTTAAAATTTCAGCATAGAAATCATGTAAATACAGGAATAAAAACATGACTTTTTTCTTTCTAAGCGTGAATTTCTTTGTACTTGCCTTTCATACAGCCCCTTAAGGAGAACGTAATTATACTTTTTACTGATAGAGATTATTCCGGAAATATTTTCTGAATTAACAAAATGAAAAATAAACTTAAAAAAGGCGGTGTAGTAATGAAAGACTAGTAGAAAACAAGAGCATTTCACCGCTTGACAATTTACAACTAACCAAAATACCAACTAAAAACACGAAAAAATATAACTGAAATTTTGGAAAATATTTTATCATAATTCCACAAGTTACAAGTTGTGTCGACAAACATAATTCCATGAAACTTCAAAACTCGTTAAAAACTCGTCGTCGAAATCATTATATTGAATTAATGTAAGTTTTTTATGAAAAAAATTCTTTGAGTTTCTATATAAGTCCTTTAAAATATGGAAAGAGATATGTTTCCTGACAAACATTTTATAAACATCTAAAGAAAACTCATTGAAATATTTGCTATTCAACTATTTCTCTAACATTTAGGTATTTATTTCCAATATATTTCTCTTTTATCACAAATTATATTTTTGCAGTACTTTGTGTACCTCTATAATTTTAGGGAAATACTTTTTGCTACTCAGCTTTAATGAATTTTGAATTTGATTAAAGAAGGTTATGTACATGTTTTAACAAAATTGGCATTGTCTCCCTGTAATCAAGAATGTCATTGAGATTTTTGCAAAACCCAAGTTTGAGTACATAATATTCCCAAAATCGCGGAAGAATTCATCATGTAGATTTAGAAGTCTTAATCACGGTTTTGTGATTTCTCCTATTGTTAGTTGGTCAGTTATTAATATTAAATATATTAAAGTGAAAAAAAGGTGATAATAAATGCTAAAATTGATCCTTCAATAATTATTTCTTGAAAATAATTTTTTTAAAAAACGGTGTAAAAATCGTCTTCTGCAAAAAAAAAAAAAAAAAAAGAGTTTTTCTAATGTCTTGACTTGATACGATTGATGCCTTGACTTGATACAACTCCACTCATCTTCTACACTGTCCTTCTCTGCGCAAGACTTTTTTCGTAGAGCGTTTCAGGAGGCAAAAGATATGTTAGATCAATGATCTCTATTTCAACTTCTTCTTCTTCTTTTTTTTTTTTTTTTTGTTCCTTATACTGTTTTTCATTTTCATTTTCCTTCCCTTTTTTTTTTTTTGGTTTTTGTTGTAACTGTTCAAAATCTGCCAATAGGAAAAATAAATATATTTGTGTACTTCATCTGTATCCAAACTTAGCTTAATTTGTTCTTTTTCTTAGAACTACTTCTTGTCTAATTTGTGCTGTTTATAAATAAGCACTACCAACCATCAGTGTCTCATTACACTGTAAAAAAAAAAAATGTGTAGGGTTACCGGTATTAATGGGTGAAACGTTACGCGAATTCCGAAGTGTGTAGTATCATTGTATTAAAACTCATATTGTTGGAGAAACCTTGCACTATGATTGGTGTAAATTCCCGCCTGCAATCAGTAGAGCTCAAAGCGCATGCGTAAAGATCAGCATCAGTGGTGCAGATCTGCTCATCTCTTAATAGCGAAACGAAAACCGGCCTTTGTGGCCGAGCGGTAAGACTCTTGCTCTGTCTGACGACTTGTCTGTGAGACTCACGTTGTGGGTTCGGACACCCTGCTACAGTCAAATTATCATTAAATTACGCTATAGTTAAATTACCATTAAATTACGTTATAGTTAAATTGCCATGGTGTAACCTTCCACAAGCGATGTGTAACTTTACATATCAGTTAAGTTACTCCAGAGTAGTGGAGGCATCAATGCTGCCACCGATTTTATGGAGTAAGGATACACAAAAATGTTTACTAGTGTAAGATACCGTCTGTTATGTGTTCATTTACTTTTATTGACTATAAAATAAAATTTCCCCTTTCAGATGTATCTGGATACTTTTCGTGTGTGAATGCTACTTTTCGCCTGGTTCGCCAAAATGGCTACCACATGGGATACTCCTACACAGTGACAAGCTTAATAGTAATGGTTTCCTGGATTTCATTCTGGTTGCCTGTGACTGCAGTGCCAGCTAGAGTCACCCTAGGAATAACCACCTTGCTGACCTTGCTGACCACAGCTAACTATGTGCGTTCTGCACTGCCTCCTATTCCTTACGTCACAGCCATCGACGTATGGGTGGGACTTTGCATCTTGTTCGTATTCTTAGCTTTGCTGGTTCTTCCTATTTCCCATTTCCTGAGCCAAAAAAATAAAGAGCGCCCAAAATCCACACAGGTGCGTATGATCAAGTTCTTTTTTTATTTCCAAAAAACTGGTTTGTTGGTTTTGATCGAAAATTTTATTAGTCGTTTGAAATTTTCCAACTCACATCTTTAATGCATTGATTGGGCTCCGTGCAACTCCGAAACAAGATATGCAATAATTTTGCATAAATTACGCTGCTTTTAAACATTTAGCCTTTGATCATGTTTAGAGATCGGTACCTTCACGATTAGCAACTACAAAATTATGTCCTTAATGAAGTATCTTAAAAGCATTTACAAAAAAATTCAGACACGTGCGACGTGGTTTCTAGAAGATTGCTTTCCCAATGCAGAAAGGTGTGAACTTATGGAAGTAATATATATATATATATATATATATATATATATATATATATATATATATATATATATATATATATATTACTTCCATAAGTTCACACCTTTCTGCATTGGGAAAGCAATCTTCTATATATATATATATATATATATATATATATTGTTGTCTCTTTTTAGAAAAATAAAGTTCAGCTCTTCTATTCGAATTCGAAATGTTCCGAGTGTGGAGGGCGCAAGACGAATTCATCAGATTCAGAGAACAGCAAACCCAGTTTTGACGTGGATAGCTTGTGTCGAAAAATATTTCCTGTATCATTCCTCATTTTAAACATTGCTTATTGGTCTTACTACGTTTCTCGAAGTCAGGTAAGTTAATAGACGAATATACAGCAAACATCTGCTGTTGAAGGAACTGAAAACCTGTGAGGCCTGTCTGTGTGTGGGCCTGTAACCCACTCTCCTCTGGACAGTCAATGCCTAACTGGTCAACACTAGTGCCGTTGGATACATTACATCGAGGGAATTCCGCTAGGTCTTACCCCTCTTAACCTTAAATTGCTGGACATATAAGGGTAGAAGTATGAAAATCATCAATTGCTACCCGCCGCAGGCGGCACGGGCCACCTCAACAGGTGGCGAACGGGGGTGAGGAGGGGGTGGAACTCCCTACTAAATTACCTACTTGTCAAATTCGTTAAATGTTTTTTAGTCTTTTATTAGTTGATAAGTTAAAAAAGTCAAATAAGAGGAATTTAATGAGAGGAGAAATATCTCTCAGAAGATTGAGTACAGCAGATTGACCAGTGACCTGGAGAGAGCCGTGAATGTCCTCGAATTTTCATGAAAAGCTGCAGTTTTGAAATACATCATGAAATGTTAACAAGAATTTTTATGAAAATGTATATTTAATATGATATGCACAGTCTGCCCACGAATTGGAACTGGCAAACATCCAGTTAAGACGAGTCTATCTGAATGTTTGTGTGGGGGGGGGAGAAAAAATTTCATGCGCGTGTTCCGCTCATTTGAATGTGACTCTGTTTAATTTAAGGACTAACACACATCTGCAAAAACTAACATCCCTAAGAACTAATAGTTTGCCGCATGTTTGCCTTTCCATGTAATGAGTGGTCAGATTGTACATTGTACAGTCTTAACATCTCTCGGCTTCTTTCTTCAGTATCGTTAAAAATCCTTTAAATTTTCATTTCATTGACCATACCAATTAATCATCCTCCTTTAGTATTCGGTTCTGTGCCAGTCTTTCCTCTTCAGTGAATCCTTTGGGTCCCATTGTTTTGCACTAAACCTTGGCAATTTACTGCTAAAAATATACAGGTTGCATACAAGGTTTTGCCCCTCCCTAACAGAAATCCTGGTTACACCCATGTCTACGTGTACACCTTTCGTAGTCTTGGGAAGATCGAAACGATTTTAAATTTCACGCTAGTCACTAGCACGTCAGAATTTACTTCCTGGGGGAGGGAGGGGGGTGTTCCCTTATATGGATAAAAATTCACATTGAAATTGGTAATATGACTTGAAACCAAAGGTCCCTGGGGTTTGATCCTCAAAACCCCCCTTGCGGCGTCTCTGGGAGTTTTTATTAATTTATAGGTGACATTTTTAGATTTTGATGTTAGCGCCACCTACATGTCTTCAGATAACATTGTATCGATGAGAAAATAACTTGATGAGATAAGGATCAAGATGTAAAAAATAAAAAATATATCTAAAAATCTTAAATAGTTTTTTTTTTAAAGTATATTTTTGTCACTACAAGACTTTATGAACATCCTGCATATTAAAATGAACGCACTGTAAATTAGTAATGTTGCAAATAAAAATATTTTATTCATGTAGTTTCGCATTTTTAATGTCACTAATTAGTTCTCAATCATTCAATTAATTGCTGCTTTCACGTCGGCTATGTGGCGGGCGTGGTGGTAAGGCGTTGCCCTCATACGCGTTTTTACCCTGGATTTGACCTCTGCGGTCGAAGTGGCCAGTCAGTGGACTTTCAAGATGCAGAAAACCGTCAGAACCTATGTCGTATGATTATACCTCCTCTAATGGGTATTCATTTGGTTTTGAGTACCTTTGGCAAAATTAAAACCCTGGTGCAGTTTCGCATCAAAGAAAACCCAGCTACCTCCATCTGATGAGAAACTGGGTGCCAAAATTCTCCGTACCACTATCGTACACACCTTAATGATGGCACATCAAAGACCGGGTGTTATGGTATTGGGGAATAGCACTAGGGGTCTGCAAACATAAAGCCTCTAAAAAATAACAGTATTTCAGACCTGGAAAAGTCATGGAAAATTGAAATTTTCATTGAAAGTCATGGAAATTTATTTCAAGTCATGGAAAAATGTCCTATACAAAGAGAAAGGAACAGTAGCTAAAGGAGCATTAGAAATCTTGAGTGATTTAGCAGTATAGCACAAAAAAGCTATTAAAAGTTTAAAATTGAACGATCCAAAAATCAAATCTGAATTTTGAAATCTCATTGCATCTACTTCTGCCGCAGTTGCTTGCCGCTTTTTGCGATGTGATTTTACTTCCTGGACATCACTTATTTTGAATTTTCTGTCATTTTCAACACTTTTTATGTTTCATATTATGTAGTATCAAAATTTCACATTCTTAGTTTTGCCACGCCCACTCAAAAAAAAAAAAAAAAAAAGCAATTCAATTGCTTGCGAGTTCGATTCCATCACTCGTAAGGACTTAATTATTAAATTTATCAGAATTTATCTTAATTTGCTGAATGTTTTAGAATATAATTATCTTAAGTCAGGCGATAGAATACAGAAAAAGAGGAATTCTAATGCTCTAAAACAGTAGTGCCCAACATACAGCACGCAAAACTAATCCATGCGACCCACTGCTACATTCAATGTCGGGAATTAAACGTGTTCTAGAATTTCTGAACCTTTTAATTTATATGCATTTGAAAATATGCAAATTTGTAAACAAAACAAATATACTTTTGAATCAGAAGATTGATTCATTACTGAATGGTTTTTTCAAAAAAGATCTGGCTTAGAAACATAAAGAACTAAACTATGTGGCTTTACTTTAAAGAACCAAAATACTGTCAAGTTACATGGATGATTGAAGGCACTGTTGTTCACTAAAAGGTAACTTTTGAAGCAAATTTATTGAAACTTAGTGATGTCTCATTCAACTTTTATCCAATTCAATATCATTCTGCCTGATTTTTAAAAAAATATTTCACTTTTTAAGCATCATCATATTCACTTCACTGTATTTTTACTTTACTTAAATTTATATGATGAAGACAAATAAGAATAGTTTAGTTTTTTAAGTGTGCACTTATATTTTTTTCCATTATGAGTTAGTGCTTCAATGAGGCTGTGGCATTCATATAGACGTTTTGCTAATGCTCGTTTCCAAATACAGTAAAACCTGTAAAGTTGACCACCCTTGTAAGTTGACCACCTGTCTATGTTGACCGCTTTTCTCAGGAACAGAACTAGCCCAATCTCATATAATGAAGGAAAACCTCTGTAACTTGACCACCTCTCTATCTTGACCACCTGTCTATCTTGACCACTAATGTACGCCAAATTTGGTCTGGAGTATTGTAAAAAACCCTTTGTAAGTTAACCACTTGGTTTTTTTTTTTTTAAACTTTCTTCAGCAGATTATTTTATTTTATTATTTATTTATTTATTTATTTATTTATAATAATAGTTTTTTTTTTTTTTTTTTTTTTGACAGCTTTCAAAGAATGTTTTTAATGCTTTGATGACAGACTAGCATTTTACAAACTAAACAGCAGCATAAAGCTTATGCTTCTTTTTATTCTCCAAACTTGTTTTTCATTTGTTGTTCTATTTGAGATAGCTTTTTTTTACTCTGATGAAAATAAGTGTCAGTAGAAAAGTTCAAAGTCTTTTCTTTCAGTTGCAATACGTTGTAGCAACACAGGAATTCTGCTAAAAAGAGCAGGCCCGGATCTATAATACATTTTGGGCCCCCTGCAACAAAATATATAGGGCCTCTCCCTAGTGGTCAGCAGTGTCTATTTGAAAAGCGAATAAGCCTTAGTACTTTTTTCTATTTTTTTCAACAATTTCTAGGGCCGTTAGCCCCTTTAAAGACGCGGGCCCCTCGCACTGCGGGTACGCAGATCTGGGCCTGCTAATGAGTAATGAGTAAAGTTACATGTTTCTGGTGCAAGGGATTAAGAGATAGGATAATTTAATTTTGCCTTTAAGAACTGGGAGAGTCGAGCTTGTTGCTTTTTGTGCTATAAGTTTTAAATAAAAAGACTTCAAAAAGAAAGTTAGTGAAACTTGAGATTAATAAAAAGTATGAAATATTAAAAGTAATTAAAAATGGAGAATGCCAGAGAAAATTAGCTGGCATTTATGGAATTTCTAAAACTACAGTGTCTAATATAGTTAAAAACAAGGGAAAAATAACAAAAGTATTTGAATAGTATTTTTAATTATTGTTTCACTTTCAATAATGTTAAACAATGAAAGTGGAGTTGAACAGAAAGAGTAAGGGTGAATTCCTCAAAAAATGAATACATGGTGCAAGAATTGACAAAAAAAAAAAAAACATTACCTCTCTTTATAAGTTGACCACCTGTCTAAGTTGACCGCCAAAGTACTGCACCGCGAGTGGTCAACTTACACAGGTTTCACTGTATTACCAAGTTTGAGATTAAATAGTGCTATTCTCTTCGTATAACGAGGTCATGAAAATTTTCATTGAAGTCATGAAAAAGTCTTGGAAAAGTCATGGAATTTTTTCATCCAAATAGAGTATGAACCCTGAATGGGTCATAATGGACTCTACCTGACAAGTGGATAAAATGGGTAATAATGGGTAAAATCCACTTTTAGGCATTTCTATTAATCCCCCTTCCCCTTTTTCCGATGACTACTGAGGTTACCGAAACCTGGTAAGTTTAACCTTGATTCTTAAATTTACGCAATTTACTGGTTTAATACCTACTCTTCTTACTACTTTAGATCTACACTACTGGATAAAGCTAAAACCTGATTTTTAAATCTACACTATTCACTCGTTTAAATGAGTAACTAGACTAGTTTTGTTCGGAAAAAATCTCGTTTTCTTGAAACATAGCTTGATCTGTTTCGGTTAATATGTTTCCACAATTTGCTCGCTTATCTGTGTAAAGCATTGACCATAATGAGCAATCCTTCTGTAGCTTTTCAACCTCCGACACACAAAGTAAGGGGGCTATGAGTTTGACGTGTCTGTGTATTTGTTCGTGGCACTTTAAGGCTTAAACGGGAATGGTTTTGGGAAAAAAATTTTGTTCGAAAGAAGAGTTGATCGAGAGTGTTCTAAGCTAGGTTACGTCAACGGATGACATTAATTGATGAAGATATTAATTAAAAACCTCTAGAAGGTTTTTTGCAATTTTTGCAGTGAAAACATATCTAAATATTTAGTACCAAAATAAAGAGTTTTTTTTTTTTTTTTTTCGTCTCATAGAATATGTTTGAAACTTCCACGTTATATAGAATTCGAATTATAAAGTTTTTCAATGCAGATTTTAAATATGGCTAAGCCTTTATTCACGCGATTGGTAACCGAATTCATTATTGGCGGACAAGGAAAGAAAATGCAATGATTTGAAATTTTGATGTGTTGCCAGTTTCTATTGGTTAACAAATAAAGTACTTGTAATTGATTTTTAAAAGAAAGGGCTTTTAAAAGGATTGCCAATTTTCCCTCTTGATTTTACATTTGCGATTTAGTCGGGGTTTTTTAAAAATTTTCATTTTAGTTATTTGTACGTACATTTTTTACAAACACTTAATCGTTCTTGCCGATAGTTTAAGCGTACAGTTGTTTTATTGATTTTTTACAGTTTTTGCATACACTAGCCTTGTTTTTTACACTTGTTTCACAGAATAGCCGTTGCTACTGTGCCATGCAATTCCGCGGATAATTAGTGGTTTACTGCACTACTATGAAATCTTTAGGAAATTGCGACTCTATTGAAACTAACACATCTTTTTCTTAAGTAACATTACAACTTTACTTAAGAAGAAGTGGCATCGGTTGCTAGAAACATGTATGAAATTATAGTGTACTAAAGAATTTCTAGTAGTACATCAGTTATTACTTGTTTTTATTATTATTTTTTTCTTTTTAGTGTAGACTAAAACTAAAAAAATTTCGAATTATTTCCGACGAAATATAGTTTAATTTGGTACACAAGTGGGAATTTATTTAGAAAATGATAATTCAGGCTTACAGACAATTACAAGGTTACTTTTTACCTAAATACCATGAAACTTTGGGTGTAATTGAACGTACAGAAAGTGGTGAGAACTTGTACTTAAAAATGAGTAACTTTCCAAGAAATTGCGATGAAACTTTACTCCTATTAAAATGAAACATTACAAGAATTACCAGCATTTTATGTTTAAGCTTGCAGACAACTGTGGTGTAACCTTACACAGAAATCAGCGAAACGTTATGCTATAGTTACACTGTCGTTACATCCAAAGATAAAGAATACTAAGTCGGATCATTCAAAGAAAAATCACATTTTAATACTTTTCTTCTATTATTTACAAACTCTGGCTTAAAAGTAATTTCTTTTGAGTTGAACATTTTGTGCAACATTTCCATTGTGTGTTGAAATTACACTCATATCTCTTAGCTAGAACTTTAATTAAAATTTATAAAAATGAATATAAGAAGAATCATTTCTTATGTACTCAGTTTTTATCGATTTATTTACCTCATTATAATTAAAAAAAAGTTTTGTCGCTCTTTGGTGTTTTTACATTTAAGATTTTCCGTCTCTTACATAATGTCATGTCAACTGTCATCAACCGTTTGGCTTATAATAATCGATGTTTGCGCTCTTGCCAAAAGGCACAATTTACGCAACGAACTGGAAATTCTGCGAACTGACGAAAAGTTGGAAATGCCTTAAACATTATAAGGGTCTATTCATTAATTACGTAAGGATGATTTTGGCAATTTTTGCTCGCCCCCCTCCCCCATGTAAGGGTAAGTAAGATATCTCAAAAACCTTTCCTCCCCCCAAATCTTACGTAAGATTCCACTTCGTTTTTTAAAATGATAAACTAAAGAATCTTACATCACTGGAATTGTATTTAAATTCACTATTATTATTATTTTTTAAAAAACCTTTTCGTGTAAAGAAATATTTACTACAAGGAATCTATACTGAATGTTTTTTCGACAAATAATTTTTGTATAAGATGCGGTACGAATTAAAAATAAAACATGCCACACACAGTGCTATTCTTTTATTATATTTTACACTATTCATCATTTGGAAAACAAGTAAAAAACACATGAAATACACCGCCAGCTCAGTCAATTCCAGCCGAGGACTGCAGTTTCGTGTTTATTAGCACTCATCAGCCCGACATAGGAAAACCTCTTAAGGAAGCCAAGAGTGCCAAACAAACTGGTAGCTAATACAGAATTAGCACTTACCAGACGAGTGACCGAAACAATGGTTTGGTTCAACTCGAATATTGAAGGCAAGGCAGGTATATTCAGTAAGTTACTGAATAGAGTAAGTTACTTCTTACTTAGTTCCAGCATCGTACTACGAGAGACTGCTGACAACTCTGAAATTTAATTTTAAGAGCTTTCTACACTGGAAATGAAATTTGCCGCGATTTACAGCTTACAAAAAAGTGGCGCATGAGTGTTGTTTTGATTTGAATTTTTCTGACATCAGAAAATAGTTTGAAGTTGCGGGGATAGCAAAAACAGCGGATAGCGCGGCTAGCAATAGTTTAAAGTTGCGCGGATTGCGCTACGCAAAATAACAGCTATCAGCCAAAAGATGTAACTTTTTTTTTGTGTGTGTGTGCACCAGAAGATGGTCTCCCCCCCCCCCCCTCCCTTAACATAATAATAGCTTTGACTCGATTGAACAGGTTTGACTTTTTAAATTGAAGGGCTCCTGGCAAGAATGTGATAAGCCACACTTTCGAAAAAATGAGTTTTTTGTTCTAAGTGGATTGCTTTTTGATAATTGAAATAAACATGACAATGGATTATGTTATCGTCAGAAAACGTATCTGGTTTTAGTATTGCAGAATATAGAATGTATAATATCTATAAAAATATTTGTAGAATTTTCCAAAAGTTGGAAATTTGCCTACTGGAAAAAATTTATGTGGCATATCACATTCTTGCCATGAGCCCTATTCATGATTCCATTATCAATATTTAACTGATGGATCACCACTTACGCAGTCACATCAACGTTTTTAGCAAAATAGGTGTCATCACAGTGTACTTATCTACAATGGGTCAAAGATACACTCTGGAGTTTTTTTCAAAATCGATTACGGTCAGATTCACCAGCCGACTCGAACTTCCATGAGACACCCAGACTGCAAATTAAAGTTTTCTCATCAGTTGAAGAAGGCCTCTAACGGGCTTATTCATTAGCCAACTCGAACCTCCGTCAGACATCCGAACCGCAGAATGAAGCCTTCTCAGAAATTGAAGAAGGCTTCGATCGGCGGTTCGGGTGTTTGATGGAGGTTTTAATCGACTGGTGAATAAATTAACAGAAGATGTTCGAGTGCCTGAGGTACAAATTGTTCGCAAATCCGGCCGTTAAAGATTTATATGAAGGAGCTAGTTTTCGCAACGAGTTAAAACGCCATCAGACTAAGCAGATCCATTTTAAAAAGCAGTAAAATTTAATTGAATTACAATTACAGCTATGGGGAAGTATAATATCGTATCCAGTTAGCGAAAAGGGAGACATCCGTGTATACACCTGGATGCAACGGTTCTGCACATCCGATGCCCCAAGATACGACGCCAATCAGGTATGCTGTTTTCTTCCGCCATTGCATCAAAGGCCCGCCAGAATCACCCTGATAGAAAGAGAAAGAAGAAATAAGCACGCAATTGAACATTAAATGCATTGAATATTTACCTTAACAAAGAAGACATTAGAATTAAAGCGCTAAAAATATATGAACGTTTGAGGCAGTGAGAAGCAAAGGGATGTAAGTGGCAAAATCAAAAATTTGGAGATAACCAGTACAAATGGTAGGTGAACCTCTCCTCTGTCTTGGGGCAAGAGATAGTACTAGTAACCGTGGCAGGTACTGCTATATAACATAATTTATAAAAACTTTTTAATGAAAGCCTACCTAGGACCTTATCTTTAAATACGTTTTACTCAAAACTTGAAAATGTCCACGGACATCCCTTTGCTTCTTATTGCCTCATTTGTTGTCTAAAGTTGAGATCCAGTCTTTAAACGAGTACCTCCCCCAAAAGTACTCGTTTAAGGACTGGAAGCTTAAAAAATAAGTTTGATTCACTATTTTTTTGTATGGTGGAATACACTGAACGCTGTAACGTACAAAGCATTGGTTTCCTAGAAGCGAACACGCTTAGCGTCGGCGTCGTTCCTCGTCGAGGCGAAAACTTGATTCTTCTGCTCATGCGCGCCCGAGCCAATTCGGCGTTCTGAGTGGTCACGTCGGAATCCACTTGACTTTGATTTCAGCGTTACGTCGATGAGCGACGTCGAAGATCGGCGATTCGCTTCTAGGAAACCAAGGCTTTAGGCAGCGGTAGGCAATCCGTCGATCGCGATCGACCGGTCAATCTCAAGCCTGTTTTCAGTTGATCCCGGCGACATTCTGCACCTTGCTTATTTTTTTTTTCTTTTTTTTTAACAATTATTAAACATTATTTTCTGGGGAAAAATCAGGCTTAACTTCGAAATCAAAAGGGTTTCGAAGATTTTTTAGAACTTTTTTAAATCGTTGAAAGGGCCACTGATTTCAATATTTAAGAAAAAATTTCATTTTTGCCTTTTGTTATTGAACAATAATGTCCGCAAACGCAAATGTTAGTATGGATTTACAGACAAAACTTGGTATGAATGTTTTATAATTTTGCTACCAAGGAAAACATTATTTTGAACATAATTTTATCAATTACGCAGCGAGGTGAGATCAGCCCCTCCACCTTCCACCACCACCCCATCACTCAGTGAAGTCGATCCTGGTGTTTGGCAAACTTGGAAAGTAGATCGGCAGTTAATTTAAGTTGCCGATCGCTGGTATGGGGGATGAAACGTAGCACTAATAAAATTAAAACAATTTCTTGGTACAATGCATGAAGTATCTGTATGGGTAGAGGAGAAATGCACTATTAGCTTTCAAACAGATAAAATAAAAACATAGAGGTGTAGAGATAAAACTAGTAGTCTATCACAATCCTAGGTGCTCAAATATAGGATGTATAAACATTCAGTATCTGGTTAGTAAATGCTACTAATGGTTACTTTGAAATATTATTGCAATTTATTGAGTATTACGAAGACAATAATTTTCTTATGCTTTTATGAAACTAAAAAAAAATCATTTATAGTGGTAACTGTTTTCTTTGTAACACAGTTTCTCGTTAGTTTTGTTGGCAATAGCTATCTTGTTTCGAAATGCTATTAGAATATTGATCTAAAATTTTGCACAATGCTTTCATTCGCCCTATAGCTCTGTCGGAAACTAAAATTTTATTTATTTGCATGAAGTGGTACGTTTAGACATTTGGGGGGGGGGGGGTGCTCGTAATAGATTTAGGGGGCTTTTTTATTTATTATGTTTAAAGTAAGCGTTTTTGCGAAGCAAGTTCAGTCAAGTCGGGTTAATGAAATAGCCAATTTGGCAAGAAAATTTAATAAACGGGATATTGTATTATTCGGAAAAAAATAAACAATTCCATCGGTTTTTTTCCAACGGTATTACACTAAAAAGGGATATTCTTTTAACCGATATTTCAATACGCCGGCTGGACCGTATTATTTAGTAAGAATTTTTTCCACTAATAATTTTCAGTCACGAAGACATTTCCTAGCAGTCTTATGAATAGATTTTAAGGGGGGAGGGGGCAATTTAGGAGGCCAAAATTTTAACGTTTGTCGTGATTTGTTTTTAGCAGGGACAAAATAATCAGAATTTCTTTAAACTTGGAGGATATTTTATTCATCTTTTGAAGTACACCTTGTAATTTTTTGAAGTCATTTCCACCAGAATTAGTGGAGTTAGAAGCTAATGTCCATGGTCGATCGCCATCAGAGCTTGTTGCTGGTGGGCATTACCGATGCCACATTTTTTGCCTGTAATTGTTACAATTTTTCTTTCTTGTAAACAACATATTTTTAAGAATATTAACCTAATTGTGATCAAAAAAAGTTGAAAATTACACGTTTTTAGATGTTTGATTTTAGTGTTATGTTTTTTTACCGTCTTTTCCCATTTGTATTTAAAAAAACATATTAATAATATCATCGAAGAGTTAGGTACATATGGAGTATAATTAACTAAAAAATATTCACACAAATGTTCGGAACGATTTGTCAATAACTCTTTGAGCTAGAATGCCCACCGGTTGAACAAAATTTGTTTCGAGAAAAACACGCTTAAAAAAAATTATTATGAGCGTTTTCGAATCTTCACTGTCACTTTAAGTGCTCATAGCATCAGAACTAATCGGAAATTTTCACTGAAATTTCGGCAACATATTCTTGAATAGTTTTACTAACATTTTATGACATAAAAAAAGTAGATTTTTTGACCCGTCTAAACTGGTTTCCCCCCTTGAACTAGTTTATCTTTGTAAAAAGTGTCTTTTCTAGAATCCCACTTGTACAGACAATCATTTTAAGCTTTGACGAATGGAATTAAGAATATCTTTCTGACTGCAGGTAACAATTAGTCATAAAATAATAATACGTTAAAATCTACTGTTCAAAACTCTGTGACATCCAATGACGTCACTATATAGTATCTGAGAAATTTTCCAATCTGGAAGTTCCACAAAAGTATAGTAAGGTAAAAATTAACTTTTGCATTAGGATTTGACACTGCACTAGTAGTTGGCACTTATAAAGACAAAATAAATTAACAAGAGAAACGCAGGCACCAAATAATCAGCTGAGAATAAGCTGAAAGGTAAGTTTTGCAAATTTAAACATCATTTTATAATTTTGTTATTCTTTTAAAACTTTGCAATTTCTCTTGTTTATTTATTTTTTCCTCACTAGGGGGCTCCGTCCCCTGCTCGTTGGTCTATTAAAAAGAAACAGATTAAAAACGCATTATGACTTGGAACAAAAAGCATGCCTCAACCGGGTTTCAAAATAAATTGTACCAACTTGCAGAGCCGTAAAGGCTAAAGAGCTGCTGGACATTGCAAAATTGCAGTTTTTGTACGTTTGAAAACTCACTTTCATATTCGTGGTCTCTAGTAATACATTTTGCTCTTTAGCTCGGGGCTTGAATTGAGTTCAGCCTAAGATTTTCCGCTAAAATCGGAACCCTTAAAATTTGTGATTGAGAAAGAAGAAACAGACGAATCTATATAAAAGACGTAACTATGGCAACGCCAAATAAAACATCAAAAATTTGAATGGAGAGGAAATTTTTTGAACTTGATTAAAACCGTTTGTAACTTTTTTCCTTTGGAGATAGAAGTTTGGTTTTTCGACCAAAGGTCGAGTTAGATCTGGAGTAAAAAAAAGTCTCTACTTCCAGTGGTATCAAAAAGAAAACTGTGGGATAATTCCTTCACTTTTTACTTATAGATTTAATGAAGAAAATAGTGCCTAAATTTCAGCTAAGCATAAAAGAATTCGAGCTAAAAACGCAAATAACTCCCGCCGGATTTAAGTTAGATGATTGAAACAAATTGCGTAAAACGCGGAGAATTCCGCCCTTTCCAACGATATATAATATGTGCAGGTAATATTCACCCATTTAATAGGTAGTTTATCCGAAGTTTGAGCATAAAAAATAATTACAAAACAAAAAACTAATTCGAAATTTAAAAAAAAAAAAACCCGCAGGTGCAAACCACCGGGACTCGAAGTGATTTTGCACAAATTTCAAAGCTGTCGGTGCTTTGGTATCTCCTGAACGCAGGCCCGCCACAGACTTTCTTTCAGAATTTATTTGACCTTACTTTTTTTCAATATAAAGAAATAAGTAGTGCTTAATTTCTAAAGAAAAAAGTGGGAGAGCTCCATAGTCTGCAGTGCTTTTTTTAATACATAATTATTAGTCTGAATCCCAGTTAATGTTGAAAAATTCTTATGCAACAAAAAAGGTTCAGGAGCTCCTGTACGCTCCCGTGCTCATTAGGCCCTGCGTATATATGTTATATTACTAGTGCAGTGGCAAATACTAGTGCAGTGACACTATTAGTGATGGTGTCAACTACTTGTGGTGGAGTGAACTACTGGTGCAATGTCAACTATTAGTGGGGGTGGTGTCAACTACTAGTGCAGTGTTAACTACTAGTAGTGGTGTCAACTACTAGTGGTTTTACCTTAGTTGAATTGAAGTATGATTTATGATAGGGATAAACAGATGACCAAAAAATATTGAGAGAAAAAAAAAGAAATGTTCTTACTTGGCAGGCATCGATACCCCCTTCGGAATAACCAGCGCATATCATGGATTCCAACAACAGATCGTGATAGTATTCCAAACACTCGCCCCGAGGAATAAGAGCTACTTCTGCCACTTGCAATTCGTTTGAAGCAGAACCCCCTAAAATATTACAATTCTTTTACCAAAAGTATGTTTTCGGAAAGATTTCACATGTGCATTCTTTGAATTCCTTGTTTTATCGAAGCATAAAACAATGTAAGAGTATAGTAGCCGTTTATTCGAACTAGAAGAACATTAATTTAAGTAAATTATTACGTTTGCAGTCATTTTTACAGACCTTAATCTGAAACACGATATTGCGATAAGAGAAAAATTTATAGTGATTTTATCAAAACAAATAGATGTTGATATGAAGTGAATTATTATGAGGCTCTGAGAAGTTGAGCTCCGACTCTGACAATGTTTACCTCTGTTTTGGTGAACAGTGACGGGTAATTGGCGCTAAGATGGGTTGAGAAACTTTCTTAATAGTTTTTCGAAAATGTTCCAACTAAAATCTGAGCCAATAACCGTCTATTGATCTTGAAGCTCCCCCAAAACAGCTTAACATAGTCAAGGTCGCAGCTCAACTAATCAGAGCTGCACTATAAAATGCTTACAATAAAAAGAAAATAGTATTTTTTTTTTTTTAATGATGCTTCTTTATTAATTTGTATGAGTTCTAGTTTTGTGTTTCTGGTCTTTTGCGTTAAGGAATTTATTTGGTTTACACCTTTTAAGTTCTTTTTTCTTTTTAAATTTTCAACGTAGTACTGACGAAAAGTTAAAAGTAGAAAATTATTTTCCTATTGCGTTTCAGTATTTCGAATTAAATAAAATAAACTGCATACAAACCATCAGTAGTTGCTCCCCAACCAAGAACAATAGCTGAAATATTAACATCCGGAGGTGTATCTTGCAAACAGATGAAATCAGAAGTTGCTGCTTTAGGAAATATTTGCAGTAGTGCAATATCGTTATGAAAAGTTTCAGGGTCGAAACCTTGCTTGATTACAATCGTTTTTACCTGAAAATGGGAAAAGGAAGTATTTCTTTCAGACAGGTCGAAAATAAAAATTCTTATACTGTTTTTGACATCATGTTCTTTTAAATTTTAAAACAACTAAAAACTCATTTCAAATTAATCAGGAGGAAAATGCATAAAATTACACTTGCAGCCGTTTGAACTAGATAGTGACAACAGTTAAGCCACATACATATTTTTTTTTCTAAATTTTATTTAATGAATGCCAGTCTGTGTTTACCATCAGGTTGCACCATGTGGAAACCACATGACTGGGAGCGGAAGTCGGAAATGGTCTACGGTTGAGGTGCTTTGCGCCTGGGAAGGTCTCTCTCTAAGCGTCAGCCATGCTTAAAGTTCACCAATGTGTCAACTTGACTCTCATTGACGTATGGTAGGAACCATACCTCGTTGGTGGAATGTGGCTCCCTACCATTAGGTTACTGTAACAGAAAATATCCAACGTTGTTTAGCACAAATAAGCAGATTACAGAATACACGTGTTTCGCGGTTTCAAGGAACCCCTTTTTAACACGCTTTTACTAGCTTCACTTGTATGTTTGTGAGTAACTCTCCTTTGGACTAAGAGCTAGTGGCTTATTACTGTTAGTACATTCCACCACTTGATGAGCGTTCGTGGCCGTGCGGTATAAAGCCCTGGTTTTCTAGAAGCGAATTGCCGAAATTCGACGTCGCTCCTCGCCGTGACGTTGAAATTAAAGTTAAGTGGATTCCGGCGTAGCCATTCACGACGTCAATTTAGCTCAGGCGCGCATGCGCAGAAGAATGAAGTTTTCACCTCGGCGAACGCCGACGATCGGCGTGTTCGCTCCTAGGAAACCAAGGCTTAATGCACGGGTCTTCGCTGACGTCCACCTCCGGGAATCATTGGGCGTGCGTTCTAATCCCGTCTACACCGAAATTAAATTTATAATCTTGCAACTCAATTTTCGTCCACTTTTTGTCATCGGATTCTTTTAAAATTTGGAATGCAATCTCAGACCCGATGATAATGCAATATTCTATAATCAAATTAATTTATTAACGATAAATTATTAGTTTATTCTAATTAACATGCTTTTATTAGCTTAACTTGTATGTTTGTGGGTCCAACTTTCCCTTGGACAAATAGCCAGTGGCTTATTAGAATTACTTACATCGTACGCTGTTAAAACTACAGGATGCATTCGGCACCTTTCAGGGGAGAAACGCTTGTTCACCAGCTGCACACAATACGGAGCCGAATTGGCACTTCTGAATAGGATGAAAAACAGGTACCTTTTAAAAAAATAGGCAGCCGGGGTGAAAAAAAAAGGAACCTTTGGAGAGAGAAATGGCACCCTTACTGTAGATCCTCCTTCCCCCTCCCCCGTATTGTGTGCGTTTTTGAATACAGTTGTGTGTGAGTGTGTGTGTTTTTTTTTTTAATAGTTTTCTTTTGATTCATGATATTCTACGTTTTGGACATTTTTCACATTGAGCTCAGTACTGGAAATGATTAAAACTGGTAATTACAGCATTTGATCATGTTTCAGAGTTTTCAACATAGTTAAGAAGTGCTCATCATCTGATCGTGCTCTAACTCAGTGTTTCTTAACCTCTTTTGACCCACGGGCTGGTAAAAGCAAATGAAAAACTTTGCGGACCAGTGAAATCTTTATCGTTTTCTTAAAAAATCATAAAATAAATAATAATAATAACTCGGGGGCCGTTACAAACTTGTGAAAAAATTCGGCGTTTTGATGAGTTTTTTTTTTTTTTTTTACAACGTAACGTTAAAAATTAATAAAGCAATAAATATCTACCCCGTCACTTGGTATCAAAGAGCTGTCACAAATATGCGGCGAGTAATTATTTAAATAATGTGAGAAATTATACATTTACCAAAACATGACCCGTGCGGAAAATGAAGTATAGAGGTACTTATGAATTATTTACATGAAGAACCAAAAATATTCTGGGATATTACAGTTACGGAAAAACAAAATCGTTTCATGAACGTTAATCAAGAGTAACAAAATAAAATGCACATGAAGTTTTCGCTAGTTTAAAAACCAAAAGAAACTTCTAACGCTACCGAGACATTAACCGCTAACAGGAAATGATTCAAACACTTGAATGAAAAAAAAAAAAAAAAAAGCCAGACGGAGAAAGGTTTTTTTTCTGTTGTTTATGTTTTCACATGCTATTCTGTTATATCCTACGAAGGACAAGAATCATTTTTATTCTGGTTCTCACTTGTTGATTATTGATAATCTTATTGCTGGTTATTTTGGTGATTAAATGTTGCTTATCGAGTACTCAAGAAAATAATGATATATATTTTTGGTAGAGTTTTGAATGATAGTAATTTCACGACAGTAACAGTAAACTGAAACTAAACTACAGTAACGGTAACTGAAAAGCAGTAAATGCACTTTTAAAAACTTTTAACTATGTTTGAAAGCCCTAAAAGCTACAAAGTGATCAAAAGCTGTAATTACTTGTTATTTCGGACAATCAATCCTAGAAAAGTTGTGTTTTAATCCAATAGTGTACTTCATTCAGTGTAAAAGACACATAGATGCAACCATCCATTGTCCGCCATATTGAAGTGGTTGAATGCATGTCTAAGGCAAAAGCGCATGCGCAGCGAGTCTTTCTATGATTGCATGTTGTTTTGGCTCCTCGGCTCTATTTCCTGGCCAACATGGCACCTTAGGGCACCATGCTTTCACCTTGTAGGGAATATATTCACTCGTCTGGAATCCCTGGTTATAACAGTGTACAAATCAGAGCTGCGGAGTGCTACAATGTTTGCACATAAATTAACCAGAAAGCATTCAAAATGTCTGATGCAAATAATGCAGTAGAATTCTAAGATACATTCCATTATAAAAATCGAATCTACAATATATTACTAACAATTTCGAAACATGCTTATCTGAACACTCACGATTGCATATTGTTTTTACTTGACCATAGTAGATGTTCCTTCGATTTAATTTTTCTATGTTTATAATGCAAACTCCTCTGGTCCACGGGCCTTCACGAGCATGTCCCTCCTCCCTGGTGGTAGCGTTCATGTCTCCCGGAATCGATTTTATTCATACCCGACCTTCTTGACGTTACACAATCCACTTTAGGCAAAAACAGCATTCAGCACGCAGCATCCAGTATCCTGCTCCTTGTATTCAATTTAATTTTGACTTCTTGAAATCAAATTATGTTTTTCTAATATGATTACGATAGCAGCCATCTGCAGAAACAAGAAACCCAACGAGTAGGGTCTTATCGCGGTTCGTGATTACGAAATATATAATTCGAACTCCAGATGTTAAAATTAAAATAAATACCAGGGGCTAGATGTTGGATTTTTTTTTTTTTCTATTGAGTTATTATTAATGAATGGGGGAAAATATGGGGTCTAGGATATATATAAAGTTTGGGCTCTCTAGAAGACTCTCATCCACCAACAGGATTACAGGATATCCGAAAAGACCACCAATTTTTGAATTAGAACTTCAATAATGACATTAGCAGCTTGTGTAGTAGAAATGTAATTTCGCTCATACTTACGAAATGTAATGATTTTAGTGATCCATTCAACGTTGTCAAGTTGTTGCTTCCCATTAGCACCCGGTACATTTTGACAGAGCTTCTGAAAGAATTTCAACGAATGATTGTAACGTAATACTGATTCGTAACGAAAACTAATTAATTAGTTTTTTGGCTTGTGCAGTTTAATGAAATATTTCATTAAACTGCACAACTGTTTTGCGTAAGTTAGATAGTAAAATTTTACATACAAGTGTTTTTACTTTTGAGTTTCAATTTATTTTTTATCAACTGAATGGGATTGTTTTGATCCGCATTGAGTGACCTTAAAAAAATCGTTAAAAACTTATTTATACAACAAAGCTATCTTTGATATAGGCACCCGGTACATTTTGACAGAGCTTCTGAAATAATTTCAACGAATGATCGTAACGCAATACTGATTCGTAACGAAAACTAATTAATTAGTTTTTTGGCTTGTGCAGTTTAATGAAATATTTCATTAAACTGCACAACTTTTTTTTTTTTTTTTTTTTTTTTTTTGAGGATTTTAAAAGTTTAAATGTAAACTTCTCTCATGTTAACTTTTACGTCTTCTTAAAAATTAATAAAATGTAAAAATATGACTACACTTCTCATAGTTTACTTAATTAAGTAAACAGAAAAAGTGCAAATACGGAACCTTTTTTATTGGGACTGTCCATAAATGATTTCACACCTTTTTTCTTTTAATTTGACCCCCCCCCCTTGGTGCGACTTCGTCTTACCCCTCTACTCTCTTTCTCACATGTCGAACTGCTCGTCACGCTAAACGGTTACAGTTTTAAATTTATGAAGGAGCATTTCTTTTTAACTTTCATTTCAATTTTCTCAATTAAATTACTTTCAGAATTCACGCTAATCCTTAAATTCTTTGGAAACAACCAATCATGCTAAAATTAAAATGCATGCAAAAAACATAAAATATAACTCTTAAACCTGTACTACGAAGAGTAACTCTGATTTTAGGTTCGGAATACATTTGTAACTCAAAAGACTTACTTACAGGGTTATGCAGTGAGCTGCAGTAACTAGCCACTCTGACGTAACTAGTGTAGCACCACATATATGATAAAATCCACTGGGGTATCTTCGCTGTAGTGATGCCTAAACAATAGAAGATAAAACAAAAACAAAAAAAATAAACATTGCTTTAATTGATAAATTATTTTCAAATAAAAAAAGAACCGACTTCAGAAAGCAAAGAGGAACTAAAAAGTAAAAAATAATTGTTCATACTTACATACGATTTCCTACCCAAACGTTTAAATCAAATTTATTTTACAGTTCCAGTACAAAAAATCAACTAAACACCCAATTATAAAATAAACACTGATTTTAATGACTATACGATGAATTATTTTAATACCTAAATAATTATATACGATCTCTTAATTTTAATTAACCTTTTGAACTCGGGGCCTCCTATAAACTACTGTTGTTGTTGTTGTTTTTAATCTCTGACGTAACTAGTGTAGCACCACCCTTTGGTCTGACTCCGTCAGACCAAAGGGAGATATTGAAAGAATTCATGGTATAGTAATTAAAATCTTTTTTTTTAATTGGGTGTTTAGTTTAGTTGATTTTTGTACTGGAATTGTAAAATAAATTTGATTTATACGATTGGGTAGGAAATCGTATTTAAGTATGACCAATAATTTTTTACTTTTTAGTTCCTCTTTGTTTTTTGAATTCGTTTTTTTTTTTAAATCATTTATTTTTTGCTTTTTGTGGTGTAAATATAAAATAAGTACGTAGGGTAGAGTATGTGGTACACTACGTACATCTCGAGTGAGAAAGCGTCTAGCACAGGAGTCTGAAAACAGCTAAGATGAGCAAAATAGAGAAGCACAGCGTCTCGGAGACTTCAGAAGACTAAAGAAAAGCTTTTCAAATGCGCAATTATTTACAAAAAAAAAAAAAAAAAATTGTCTTCATCGTCAGTTTGACATTATCAAAGTATGCTTTCCGAAAAAAATTCACTAGTCACTAAAAAAGACAACAGAAATCGCTTTGAATTTGCCCATATAATTTGAAGAATCTTCTTGATTTTTCAAGGATCCCATCTTCAGATACTGACCTGATGACCATGAGATCACCTGGGAAGTATATACCTTTTCAAGCGAGAAAAAAAAAAATTCCCAAATTGGTCGATGAGTGTTTGAGCTTACAGGGGACATACATAAAAAGATTCCGACTAATTGAGAACGTCTTTTTTGAAGTCGATTAAAAAAAGAAAAAAATTTATGCGCATAACATTTTATACGATTGGCACTAAAAACTGATCTTTGTTCCTCTCTAGAATTTATTTGTGCGCTAATTTAATTAGAACAATTTAAATGTCAATGGTTTTCCTACCTTTCCAATATTTCACAATAATACGTGTCACGAAGCTCGTGAAAAAAAGTCACATTTCTCTTTACTTGGCCTCGTTATAGATCAACACTACACCAGAAACAGAGTATCTACTGTGATGTTGTATATATGAAGATCAAAATACTACTAAAGCAATGATACTAAATGAATTTCCTGTTTGCTTCAGAGAAGTCTTTCTTCAGAATTTGCGATATGACTACTAATGATTAATACAGAGGAAATAAGACGAAAGCATACCCACAGAGAGTGAAATTAAGCTCCAAGCCACTAAAAACCGTGAAAACTGGGTTGCCTATTGTTGTATCACAACATTCCTATTTTCAATAAATGTTGAGAGCTTGTGAAAACTATGAAGCATTTTCAGTCAACAAGCGGAGTAATTCATAACTGACAAATTCGTAAAGCAAATCTGAACTTACCAGATCTTTGAAAACAGTATAAGTGGTCTGCTCAAAGGAGACTTATGACTCTTCCACGATTGAGCCGAATTAACGCACGAAGAACGACTAACAAGGAGACGGCACGACCGTGGGGTCGGAGATTTGAGTTAATTTTTTGGGGGGTGAAAGAGGATCCTTAATACCTTACGTGGTTAAAGCAATACGACGCAATACTCAGAAAATCATAAGAAAAATCGATTTCAAGTCGCCATGAAGTCTCCTAGGCGCCTTATGATTTTAAAATGTCAGTCTCTTGACGAGCCGCCGCTAGCCTAGTTGGTTAAAGCACGATCTTGTGTTCCAGCGATAGTACGTTCGAACCCACTCTGGACCTTTTTTTTTTTTGAGCAATCACGATTGCTTATTGTTCTCACTTGACTGTTTTTGACGTTCCTTTGATTTTTTCCACCGCCACCCTCCGCACCATCACCGTCGACGGGCTCCTTACGATGCTGCACCTCTAGCGAAAAGCCGTCTCCAGGTTGCATCCATGTCCTACACACACGCGCATACATACACAACTACACACACACACGCCTACACACACATACACCTACATACACAAACACATACAAACACAAAAACATACACACACATACACACAACTACCAACACATTCATGCCTGCACACAGACACAAACACATATGCCTACACACACATACACATACCCCCCCCCCCCCCAACCGCAGACGCAAACACACATGCCTACACACACATACACATAACCCGTACACACAAACACATACCCACACACTCAAACACACACGCCTACATACACACACTCGTGATTGCGAAAAACACAATTTGAATTCAAGATGTCAGAATTCAAATTAATTTTTTTTTTCTTTCTCTTCTTTTTTTATATTTTTTTTTTTCTATCACAACAATTAGTGGAAACGCTTTTCATCCCTATATTACTTTTTGAAATTTATTTTTGCCAAAGATCGCAAACTTTTTCATTCACTAAAAAACATTCTTGTTCGTTATTCTGTACGGTTTGTTTTGCATAGTAAAGGTTTTTGACCTCAGGTTCCCTTACGATTATAATGCACATCTGCGCATAAAACTGCATGGCCCTGTGAGAATTGCACAGAAGTTAATTTTTACGTTCTTCTACATCTAATATATAGAAGAAAGTATTGGATTCGTGCAAATTTTCGAATTTTGACGGATTCGAACGTTTTGAGGTGTGCTGAGTCCATTTCGACTATTTTTGGAAAATGTCTGTCTGTGTGTGTATGTGTGTGTGTGTCACGTGTGTGTGTGTGACCAGTTTTTTGTGGCCGCTCTACAGCAAAACCACCGCATGAAATCGAACGAAATTTGGTACACATATGTGCCCCTATGTGAACTTATGCTCATTGGTTTTTGGCGTGAATTCCTCCAAGGAGGGTGGAGCAATGAGACGTTTTTTGATTTAAGCGTGCTTGCTATTCCTCAGGAAGTAACTGGCGGAATCAAAAAAAAAAATTTGGTCCATATGTTGCCATTAACAGGGACAGGTGCTGATTCAATTTTGGTGACAATAACTCAGACGGGGGTTGAGCTATAGAACGTTTTTTGTCGTCAATTGTGACTGCTGTATCTCAAGAAATAATGAACGGAATGAAAGAAAAATTTATCGGCAAGTAGCCCTTAGTGGGTATATGAGCTGATTTTATGGAGCTGGAGTAGCGCAATCGCCCGTTCTTTTTTTCCATGTGAGTGCCCTATCTCAAGAAGTAATGCTACGTTCTGGTTAAAATTTGGAATATATGTGAATCCATATGTAAACAGGCTTTGGTTCAATTTTGACTCCAATTGCTCTAAGAGGTGTTGATTTTTTTTTATTTATTTTTTTTTTTTTTTTGCGAATAAAAATAGCTTTATTAATGTAACAATAAGGAAGATAAATCGATATAGATTGTCGTATTTTGTCGTGTTGCGTATTTCTCGTGATTATAATTGTATGGAAATGATCGGAAAAATTCCTATTCAGAGTCACAACTGACTACAACTGTATTTATGTCGAGGACTGCATACTAAGTGCTTTGCCTCCATTATTTTATATACCGATAGATGGCAGCACCATCACCGGATCGAACAGTTAATGAGAATTTAGAACTAGTCCAGGAGCTAATAGCTACCTGGTGCTAGCACCCCCAGAGGTATCGTTTCACTTGGAGGACTTTGAGACCACGAACATATTTAACGTCGCCCAGTCCCCTTTAACGACGACGGTGGGTCTTCGACCAACGAGGTTCGAATCCAGGACCCTCCGGCCCCGAATCCGACACTCTACCGATCGGGCTACCACGGCCCCATCGGAAATATTATCTCAATGATTTAAAATTTTTAACTGTTGCCATCTTATGTTTGTTAACCAATAAAATATTTGTAATTAATTCAAGCAAGGCTTTTAAAATAACTTTCAATTTTCGCTCTTTGCTTTGCTTTTGCAAATAATTCAGACGATGGGATGGTCGTCAAGTTTTGCATGTGTAATTTTGTTTTTGCTGGGAATATTGCTTCCTCGTCAAGCATGGGGAAGGATCAGAAAAAAAAGAAAAATATAGAAGAAAGTTTCGTGATGGCCACAACATACTAGTTCTATTTCGTGGTGAACGTGAATCTACGTGTCTATTCAATTAAACGCAAAGTTATCGTACAATCAAAATGAAAAATGTAGGCTGAAGAAGTTGCTGGCTCTTCTGGAATAGGAGAGGAAATTCCCGAAGAATCCATGTACAATGCACTCCCTTGGTAAACCTTGTAATGTTTACTTCTACCAAAGCTTCACTTGATACGCGTCTTATCAGGCTCAGTCATTTAAAGAAAAGTTGTAGTATGAAAACAATCAATCAAACAAAAAACCTGGTCAGACTCCAGCGACATCTGTTGGATTTTGTGGCTAACTATATAAACATCAGATAACTTTTAACTATATAAACATCAGATAAGTTTATTTTTAAAGAGAATAGGTATTCAAAATTGAGTTGAAAAGTATTTTAGTTAATTTAAAAGCGGATTTTTTCTTCCTGAGGAAAAGTGTTTGTAAAGATATTTTAGGTAAAAAGTGAAAAAATATGAAACCTTGTTTTTAAGAAAAATTAAGTTTTGTAACAAAATCACATGAATATATGCTGAGAAAGATGTTTATCTAGTTAAATCAATGTAAATTCGGTGTATGAAAAAATTTTGTGATAAACTATTCCAACTTTTCGCAATGAAGCATTTTCAAAATTATTTGAGTAATACCTGCAAACCTTCAATAAATATAAATAGGAGTTAGCATTTATTGCAATTTATTCATTAGATAACAATTCAAACGAGCTTAAAAAGAAGTTTGCTGTTTGAAAACCTATGTGAATAAAATGTTTTGGAAATACTGCTGTTTTTTGGCGGGGAGGGGGGGGCAATTTCTGTTTCCAATTAATAAAAAACAAATATTGAAGATTTGGTTTTGAATGAAATTATGCATAATATTATAAAATTAATCATTACACTTTATGGACGAAACCATACTGTCTATTAAACATATGAACTATGCTCCATAATTTGTATCAAGAAAAAAAAAATTTTTTTTTGTTTTATTTTGCAAAAATTAATTATATATGCTTCATCAAGCACAACTCATAAATATATTTGTCAGTTAAAAGAGAAAATAAATGTAAGTAGCGATTGTTTCTCATAATTATTACTAACCCAGGCAACGCGGGATATTTTTTGTTAGTTGATAAATATATTTATGGAAACATTCAAAAAAGCTTTTAGTAATTTTTTTTCTTACTTTAAAGTTTGATTCAAAATTAGTTATTTTTTAGGACATATTCGGAAAATGGTGAATAGCTCAATTTGATATCTTTATTTTTTTCACAATAAGAACTAATAAAATGCACAAAAAATGCATAGAAACACAATTATTTTAAAGAAAATGATGTAGAAAACATATCAAATAAAAATTTTGCCATGAATCTCATCGTTAGTATCGATCATTATACATTACAATTTATATCATTAAGGAGTACGTTGTATGTTAAAGAGCAAGAAATTGAAATCATTTAAAAGTACATTGAAACAATGAATTCACCAGAAGAAACATGCCAATAAAAATTGCAAAAAATGATAAGATGGTAGCTTTTTATTTGAAGATTTTAATAAACCTACATCCAGCCTTTGAAAAAATAATAATAAAAATTCCTTCTAATATTTTTAGAATAAAACTTTTGCTTGTTGAGAAAATAAATAAATAAAAGTAATAATAACAGTTAAAAAATAAAAACAAATCTGTTAAAAGGTAAACGGTATTCCAATGTTTACGCATTGTGAGGAAATTTAAAGGGGAGAAATTTCGCCACATAAATAAATTATGCAACAAAAAAATATAAAAAGTTCCAAACTTTTAAATTATTTGCTAAAAATCAAATTTCGAAAAAAAAAGCCTTTAAGTAGCATAAAAAGTGACATTAAAATGAAAAAAAAAATATATTGGAAAATTAAATTAAGCTATTAAGTAGTCCTCTAAATCAAAACTAAATAGTATTAGGAAGCTACCAAGTTACTGTATTCAGCCAAAGATCCATTAAAGTGTAAAATAATTTGCCAAATAAATGTATCAATTAATTTAAAAACAATAAAAGTTCAATCAAAATATCAGAAGAACAAACATTGGCGGCAGTAATATTAGCAACAGAAATTTTTTTCGCCAACTTCTCATGTTCCGCGAGGAGATAATTCTCCATTGATTGTGAATATTAAATGGCAAGAAACATAATGCTGTCAAATTTTGTGACGCCAAAGGATTACATATGTGTGCGTCACGATGTTTTTCAAATCTTGGCGATTATTTTTCATTTTATTTGTTGCCCCCGTATTTGGGTTTTTGGTTTCAATGAAATGAAGTTTTTATTGCTGTCAAATATAGGTTGTTCAGCGGATTTTTTAAAAATATTTTATTGAAACTTTTAATGCAGTTTCCTGGGTATTTTCATTTACTGGGAGGATTATTGAAACCTTTAATAAATATATAAGTAATAAACTATACATGTAATAAAACTTTAAATGCTTTCGATGGTCTAATATATTTAGACATCCGTATTTCGTCAAGGTAAAAAGAAAACTCACCAAGCCAAGCGACGTACCTATAACGAAATAATATCAAAAGAGAAAATATGTATTGCAGTCTTACCGATATGGTGAGAATAAAACAATTTTGTCGAAATCTAGACGATTGTGCCATTAAATACCTTCCTTAATCATGCAGTAAAATACTACATAATTTATAAACAGCAAAGTTTCCTTCTTAGACATTTTTTTTTTAAATTAGAGAACTAGTAATGTTTGAAACCTTCTCGATATCAAGTCACATTAAATGTCTCAAAAACTTTATACGTAATCCCTGGGCCTGATTTACTAAAAGTGAGGTCCAAGGTCCACAATGCATTGGAGTCCCCTGTGCTTCAGGGATGCATTTTCCCAGAAGTGAACGCCAATGAGAAATAGTTGAATTCTAAGTTGGGACCAGCTTTACCTGAAACGAAAAAGAAAAAAAAAATCCCCTGAAAAACAGAACTGATACGCCGTTCTGGCATCAATTCGCCCTGTACTACTCATTGGTTAACCATGTCAATGAAATTTTACGTTAAAGATAGAAAATACGTCCCGTTTCGCAGCAGAAATAATACGCATAATACGTCAAATAATGTAAACAAAGGATCGCCCGGTTATACTACAGCGCACTCTTGCGGGCAAGTCGGTGCCTTTGACCTTTTGAGAAATGACTGAGCCTGATAAGACGCGCATCGAGGAAAGCCTTGCTTCTACAAACAAGTCAAAAATTTCATAAAGCGCTTGCAAAATTGCAGCGAGTTGTTAGAGCAAAATAGAGAAATTAATTCCCGGGAAGATTGTATAAAAATTCTTTCAATTATTCATCATCAATTATCGTCACCAATTTTCCAAGACATGATTCAATGCGCCTGGTTTGCGTCTAAATTATCCACTATTCGAAATATTTTCATGAATGTTAATGAAGTATGTTTTTCTACTGATATATTGCAAGTTCCCTGCAATTGTAAAAAAATACGCTTTCATTTGTTGAGCAAGATGTCTTAAAAATTATTGCTTTGTTTGTTTCTATGATAACTACCACTGAGGTTTTTGTAGATAATCATTAAAAAAAAATTGAATTTTTCCTCATAAACTTGGTTATTCTTATTAAAACTCAATGTTCCTCCGCACATACTTTAGAATGAAAAATATGAATTGTTTTGAATTGTTTTGCTGGAAGAAAAAGAAAATTAAAAAAAAAAATGATGTAAATAAATTCTTAAAAATTATGTAGGGAAGCGAAACTATTTCAATCATTGCTGTGATAACAAAAAAAAGAAAAAAAGATCCAAATGTCCTATGAGCAGATGCTCTTATAACCGTAAGGGGACCACAGGTCAAAAACCTTTGCTAGGCAAAACAAACCGTACAGAATAACGAGCAAGAATGTTTTTCAATGAACGAAAAAGTTTGCGATCTTTGGCAAAAATAAATTTTAGAAAGTAATATAGGGGTGAAGAGCGTTACCACTAACATTTAGTAGTAATTAGTGTGATAGCAAAAAAACAAAAAGAAGAGAAAAGAAAAAGGTCCAGAGTGGGATTCGATCGCACTACCTCTGGAGCACAAGATCGCGCCTTTACCAACTAGGCTAGGGGCGGCACGTCAAAAGACTGACATTTTAAACTCATAAGGTGCCTAGGAGACTCCATGGCGACTTGAAATCGATTTTTCTCATAATTTTCTGAGTATTGCGTCGTATTACTTTAATCACATAAGCTACTAGGGGTCCTCTTTCACCACAAAAATAATTGACGCAAATCTCCGACCCCACGGTCGTGCCGTCTCCTTGTAAGGTACAAAAAAAACAATGTCAATCTGTGATAAAGCGTCTTTAGCTACCTAAATGGTTATACTAACTAGTGATTTTTTTTTGGAGCTCGTAAGTTCGAAAAAGAGGCCACTTTAGTGCAAAATAATCGGCATGGCAACAGTGGCCCATTGTTGCCCCCTTGGCACAAAGTTGTACCGTATTAAGGTATAGTTATAAGTTTTGGTTTGGAACGGCAGGGTAATAATAAGAGAGTAGGACAAGGCTCAACATTTCTATACTGTAAAACAACAAAAGTTTAAATTACGTTACCAATTTGCTGCCTCATAGCTAATTAATTAATTTTCAGATTGGCAAAATTGAATGAACCTTTCCGATTTTTATTCCTAAGTATCAATACTTACCGTAATTCAATGGTTAAGAAATATTCAACTATATACTGATTGTCCGTAAGGTTAATATCATTCAAAAATCAATATTACATAGCAAAATGAAAGTATGAATACCACTTTAAAACAAAACCATGACTTTTACATTCACCAATTCCAAAGCACATTTAAAACAGACAGCGTGAAAATGACGAATAGCAGGGAAAAAAAATCCTCTTTTGTGTAGTAAATAAAGTTTTAAAAATTTCTAGGAAAAATTACCTGCCATGGAAACTCTCCTTGCACTGCTTTTCTTCCTCCAACTATTTTATCTTCTAGATCGCTCTTTAATCCATTGCCGCATTGGGCTATCGATATTCTTGTAACTGAAAGATTAACACCATAGATAGTCCTCCAAATTCTCGAAATTATTAAATGCTATAATCTAGCCACTTTCATCTACAGTCGAGTCCCGACTTACGCGAGGGATGCGTTCCTAGATCCCCCTCGCATAAGTCGAAACTTCGCGTTGTGGAAAAGTATATTTTCGAATGCTTTTAGACATTTTTTAACGCTCCTCAAAGCATTTTAGACCATTTCTAATTTATATATTACAGTTTCTTACATAAAGAGCAGAATCTTTACTGTATGTTTTAAAAAGCTGCGTTATTCAACCTAAAATACTGTTACGATGCACAAAATCAACAACACAGCTTCCAAATTCATACTGTTTGCTTAGAGACTACTCTGCGAGCTTTATATTAAAAATGAGTTCTAAACTTTTACGGATTGCTTTTTCTTAACTTTCAGTTGTACGTATGGAAGATTCACTCATACCTAATTCTCGTGCTACCTTCGATCCACTGTTTAGTTGTTCAAGCGTATCAACAATTTTTGTCTTTTCTTAAATTGTCATAAACTTTCAGTTTCTCTTTCCATGTTCACAATCTTTAGATGAAATAGTATGCTTAGATGCCACAAGATTTCATCACTTTCATATTTAGCTGTTAAAAAACAAATGAAAACTGTGGAGTGGTTATTTATGCACAGCACACTAATAAAGCAATGTTTAGACTAGTGTGGTGTGGGAACTTAAAGTTCACGAAACCAATATTTAGTAGTCAACTAGAGGACCCGACAGACGTTGTTCTGTTCAAACTTTGTAAATTGAAAAGTTAAAAAATTTCAATAAATTATCAAGTGTTTGAACCGTTTTGTTGAAAAAAATAAGTAATAAGGAAATATTTTAAGCTGCTTGGTGTCAGAATGCGTATATTTATTACAACTTGATTTATCTAATGCCGACTGAGCAGTTATTTCATTAACTTTTTTTTCTCCCGTACGTGATGGTTTGTTCCTTCAGCTATACTCAAAGGATAAAAAGCGTCCTCAGATATTAAGTGTAAAAAACTAACTACGCATCTAGAACAAACGGGGAATCCCGCTGCAACATCCCCCCATATAAAAAAGAATAAAAAAAATCGAAAGGATATCGTTTAAAAAATGATAAACGTGAAAAAAGTTCTCTGAATAAGCGAAAATCACTCATCCCCCCCCCTTCTCCCGATGCAAAATAAACACATTCTTCAACTAAAATGACTAAAAACTCTTTAAAAACGAAAAGCAATTCTTTGCAATTTGAAGTGATTCGCCAAATAAACAAAAAATACAATAAATTACATTAACAGTAGCTTTAAAATGCAAACAAATGATCACGCAACTCTATTGTTTATAGCCGAAGTCGCCAAGCCACCACGTTACTGTAATCCAGCCGATCAGTGAGCGAAGCCAACTCCTATCGATTAGCGGTCCGATCTTTTGAACAAAAACTTTTAAAACTTCAAATATTGTCTAATTTGTTCTTTCCACCAAAGATAAAGATCTTCCACTGCACTGATCTTTTGTTTTTGTGTATAGAACTACCCTGTTGTAAATTATCTGGACGAAAATAAAATTTGTTTCGTCTTTAAATTCCATCAGCTTTTCCTTTAAGGATTATCAAACTAATCAGTTTATTAGTAAAGTATTCTTAACATTGGTGCCAAAACTCAAATGGATTTGAGCCGAGAAAGAAATGTTGCTGGGGACGGTACTTTCTCATCATTTGGTTAGGATAACCTAAAGCACCGATCCGGTCACATGGTTCAACTACGACGACAGAACACGCGTTTTGCGTGAACTTTACTTTACCAGTACTTTAGTTTAAAATATATATCGGGACCTAAAATCGTTGCTTTCAATAAATGAAGGCTTCATTCTCTCTCTCTACATTTTATCTATTCTCAATTGACATATCACAGTAGGAAATTTCATTACAGAAAGCAGAACTGACTTTCTTACTGTCCTTTGGCAACGGGTTAAATATTTATTTCAGTTCTCGCTCAACAATAGGTTAAAATAAATATTAATCATTTGGGAGATTTTACCATCCAATGTTTAAATTAATTAATTCATTAGCAAAAACGTTTCCGATTCGATCCATCGCGCTTCGAAACCATGCTTGCCACAACTTAATTACACACAAAAAATTTGATCAAAATCGGTCCAGCCGTTTAAAAGCCTTATGGTGACAAACGTCCGCACTGAAGATTTTTATATATTAAGATAACGAAGCCGACACTAATCACCACGATTCCTTTCCAAATATTTTCTCGTTGTGCGCGAGGAATTCGCTTTGTCTCTAAAATCTGTTACTCGTGGACAGCTCGCGTTATAGCCATTTCGCTTAAGTCGCATCGCGTTGTAGCGGGAGTCTACTGTATACGGACACATGTAGGTATGTATCTCGAATAGTTCAAAAACGGTGAGACGTAGAAGGTTGAAATTTTTAATGCAGTGAATACATAGGATCCAACTGTACACCTTACTTTTTGACTGTAATCAAATATTCATTACTTATTTTTGTTCTGAGAAATCAATGAAAATGAGCATTGAAGTAACGTCACAAACGACACTTGGCGATATACTGCCAAGCGCTTGTTGCCAACAATTTAATATAACGCCGACAAATTTTTACCAGAAATGAAATGCCAAATCTAGTGACAATTTGGCGGTATTGTTTATGGATATTCCCATAGAATTAATGATAAGCTTTGTCCATATCCCTATAACGATTCTTTGTAAAACGGCCTTTCCTTCATCGGTTCCCAGCAGTCTAGGGATTATAAGCGATTAATATATTATTTTGCGCACTGTAAGTCATTTTCGGTCCTTTTTTACACGTTCTATTTCATTTTTATTGCAATTTCATTTCTTAGACACCAGCAAAAACATTAAACTTATTAAAATTTGAAGAGTCATTCTCTTACCATACTTAACCCGAGTAGGAAAAGGCCTAAAAATTCATTAAAAAAAAATAAAACTCTTGAAGAAACATCACTTATATAACGCGCATACTATGGAGTACACGTACTCATTTCCTTTGAGTTAATCAAAATCATTGATTATTTAATAGGCATTCAAGAAAGTCGTGTAGTATCCGCATCAGACTGTAATGTAAAGACGAGGATGGTTTTTAGATTTTCCACCTAAAAGTTGATTAGAGGCGTTTAGTACATCTATGAATTTATTTTTACGAGATATAATCTACAGGAAGCATATACTAGTAGTTTTTAAGTTTAGCAACTTATTCATAACCCTTAAATGCATGTTTTTTTAAAACCACTTTGAAATATGTTCCTTAGTTTTAAATTTTTGTTTAAATCATGAGAAAAAAATGTGAATAATCATAGTTTAATTTAGGTATGGTTTATGGTTAAACAACCACTTGGCAACATCAGGCTTCAACTGAAAAAGAACAAATAATTGACCGTCAAATTTCCCAAAACATTGATATTAAGAAGTTCCATCCAGAACTAAACGAGCCTTTTTTTGTGTGTGTTTCCAATGGGGCTATATAAGAGACCTCAAGAGGCGTCTGGGCCTTAACCAGACCTAGTGCACTCCCCTACGATGCATCAGTCTTTCATGTGTCACCATTAAGGCGCTGTTGCATGACACAATAATTTTTTTGACTCCCAGTTTCCACCAGATGGCTCTCTTTTGATGCGAGGCATGATGAGACCTAGGCTCTCTTTTGATGCGAAATTGCACTAGGAATTTTAAAATTCTGCCCATGGAATTCTAAGCCAAACGAATATCCCAGGGATCTTTTACATGCCGCATAATCATACGACATGGGCGCTGATGATTTTCTGCATCTCGAAAGGCGGATCAGAACCCGGGTCCACAGGTGTACAAGGCCAACACTTAACCATCACGCCACCAGCCGGTCACTAAACGAGCCTACTTTCCCGTGTACAATATCAACTTTCTAGTATCTGATCAAAATTATCTAAAATCGCAAATTATTTATACCATATATTTTTTAATATTTTAAGCCAATTTCTAGAAATAAAATATGCCTTGCTCATCTAAAGAATTAGATGCGTAAAAAATAAATAAACGAACAAATAAAGTAGCATCACCTTTACCTTTACAATAAAGCAGCAAATACATTTTATTCTATTAAAAAAAATCTTTGTCCTCTTTCAAAAAGAAAAAAAAAGAATTAAAATTAATAAGCTCATTAAAATAAATAAATCATCAAAAAAATCTTTTGTTTTTCCCCTGTTGCCAAAAAATAATTTTAAAAATGAATTAATGTAATTTCAAAAATAAATAAAAAACAATAAAATGCCAACTTAAAGAAATCATTTTCATTGTCGAAAAAAAATCGTCAGCGCATATCTTTAAGTAGAAACATAAAGGACTCTGAATTTCTGTGCCAAAAACTGAATGTACATACATAAATTTAAACTTTAATGTGAAAATAAAAATCACAAGTGTTATACAAGTGTTACACTAAGTAATTATTTCAGTGTAAAACCATGGCTGCGGAGTCGGAGTCAATCTTATTTTGGTGCAAAAGAGTCAGATTCGGGAGCCGAAGGCATTTAATTCACTCAGAATTAACTTTAGAATCGGTCAATTCCCTTAAAGTCCACAACTCTGCCAATGTTTGCGGAGTCGGAGCCGGACTAATTTTGAGAAAAAGGAGTCTGAGTCAAATTTCCAAGAGTCAGAGTCAGTCATTTTTCCTCCGCGTATAAATTTTTGCCAAAGCTAGGAAATCAGAGTCAATGTCGGAAATTCGGAGTCCGACTAGTTTTCGGGCACAGGAGTCGCAGTCGGGAATTTGTCGTCAAGAGCTATTTCCAACAAATCGTGTTTGAAGTAAATCCGTCTTCAAGTACGGAATCTACATTGACTTTCAGTTTCCCCGTAGGCGCTAATGTTAAGGAATTTGAACTGTTCAAAATTGAACAGAAAATTGTTCAAATCAAAAAGATATTTTATGTACATATTTTTCATCAAAAGCTTTTTCCTACAAAGTTCGTATGAAACAAATTTGCCTCCAAGTTCGGGATTGCCTGGATTTTCTCCATAGGCGCGAATGCCAAGTTTTTTAGAACTGTTCAAATTTGTACGAAAAATTGTTCAGATCAAAAAATGCAATATGGAAATTAGGTGTCCTTGCCAAGATCTTTCGAACAAAAAAAAATTTGTTCGAATCGGACTGTTCATTTAAAAGTAATTGGGGGGGGGGGGGGCAGACAGACAGACATTTTCCCCCATCTCAATACCCTACTTTCCAATTTTTACTTTTTCGATATTTATTTAATTATTTTATTTATTTTTTTTGTTTTTCGCGATATTTTCAGAATGCATTAAGCCTTCTTTCATGCTTTTTTCTTCTTTCTCTGACGTTTACTAGGAAAGTAGGCTAAAAATTGTAAAACTGCCTTATACATTCGAATCTCGATAATTCGAAGCTTATAACTCAAATATTTCCTTAACTCAAAGTTTTCATCAGGCCCCCATTAGAGACTGTTGTGGAAACTTCCCATAATTCGAACTACCAATAACTCGAACGTTTTAGCCGGTCCCTTGGGACTTCGAACCATTGAGAGTTGACTGTAATTTAAGTAGTATCTATTAAACTTGATTCGCCATAAAATTAAAAGAAGCAGGGATTTTCAAGCGCACTAAACTTAAAAAAATAAATAAACTAAAAAAAAAAATACATTTGCAAACAAAGGAATTCATTTTTGTTTTCCATCAGATTGGGGCAAGACTAAATTGAGTGTGTTTCCAAATGGTAACACGTTGCATTCAAGGATCCTAGCAGATTATTTTTGGGTTTTTTAATCTGCATCGCAGGCTTAGATTCTGTTTCTGGGTCTGTAAGTAATTAGACAACTCTGCTAATTTAAAAAAGAAAAAAAAAGAGTCGTACCGCAAAGGTTCAATCACCTTTGGTGTACTGGTATTCATAAAGGAAAAAATTTCACTTGGGAAAACTAAATAGCAACGCAGGACGCTCCCCCCCCCCCCCCCCCCACTCGTGTGATTTTTTTTTCAAAAAATGAATAAAGGCGATTCCAACACTGATATATTTTTTTCACATAAAATGAAAACAAATCTCTTTTTTAGATTAAAAAATATCTACAGTTTTCAATTTCAGCACCAATTTTATGATAAAAACATTTTTTCTATCCGATTTCGACCATATTTGGTAGCACACAGACAGCAAAAAAAAAAAAGCATAGTTATAAAGATAAGTTCAAAAGCCATATTTTTCTAAATAATTAATTTTTTCTTGGAAAACTTTGAAATAACATTAAAACAAATGTTCTACTATAACTATGAGTTAAAAACTTAAAATTAAGACTTTTAATGAAATTTCAATCCTAAAAAATACTCAGACCATTTTTTTTTTCGGTAACACACGTAACGCGTAAAGTTGTATTTTCTTAAACTAAATTAGCGCGCTAAAAGAAAAATATCTCATATTATAAATTAACTTGATATGTTAGCCAGATACCTGAAGTTTCATCTTTCGACATGTGGTAGGAATTTTTTATTAGCGCTTCATAAAGGAGGTAACACAGGTAACGTTTTTGTATGATTTTCTTCAAATGTTGGATCTTTACATTTGAGAGTTAATGTGAGGTTGTTTTAAATGATTCATCTAAAAATACTGTGTGCTGATTTTAAAAGTATGCCTCAGTGAAAAAATCAAATACTTTTTAATGTATTAATTTGAGCTTAAAAAGCTTTGTATTTTAATAAAGAGAATAGAACTTAAGGGAAAATTATTTCCACACGTAAAGAAAGATTTTAATTGAATATTTGTTATCCACATGCATGGAAAAGAGGTTAGTAACAAAGTGAAAGAAAAGGTAAAATCTTTGGTTTAGACAGAAAAGTATCAGTAAACTGATAAACATAAAAGTTCAGTCATCAATTGATTTCCTTAATATAATAAAGGATCCTGCACAGTCAACCGAAATATTTTTATTCGATCAACTTAATAATGACTTGAAGATAGCCTGTGCAAAAATATTAAATATACTCCAAGTATCAAAAGAATGAATGTTATGTCAGCTATGAAGGGTAAAATTATGGCATGCAGATGCAGATGATCTGCACCAGATTTGATAGTGATTTTTGATGAGTGATCAAATAAAATGCTGTTACTGAGATACAAGTAGGTGACTGGTGTTATGCGGATAGGAAAAATCCAAACCACATAACTTACCACAAAGGATACCATCCCTCCAAAAAAGATGGCCCATCCCCCTGGAATCCTACAGAGCAACTCTCTGCCCCCTAAATGGCATTAAAAAAAAAAACCTATAAAATGCATTCCTCTAAAATAGTCAATGGCGCAGTCTGTACCATAACGCCTCTCCTCCTGGGCGCCCTTAGTCAACAACTTTGGGAACTTTTAGTCCACGTGATTTGAAATTGACTTAAATAAATCATATTTTTGTACTAAAATGACTTTTGAATGAAAAAACATTTATATGCTGCCGCACTCGTAACACTTCAGGCACATTTGTACAGAGTGTATTTATTTTGAACTGGAAACGTAAGAGCTTCAAAAAAACATATTTACAAATAATATTAACCCATGTAACACATAATGCACATGTAAAAAAATGTAGTTCATTTTACTCTCAAAGCTTCAGTTCATTCCATTTCTTTCATTTTCTGAGTCTCAAACATAATGCTTTAAAATTTGATGAGAAAATTTAGAATTATCCACAGTAAAAATATTGCCATTAAATTAACCCTTGATATTCTTCGTTATCATGCTAAAAGAAAGTAAAAGGTATTTTAATAACTTCATTGAAATTTTTATTGTTTGCAAAGAAATGTACTGCCCAAAAGCGTAGTGGCAACAGTTGGAAATGACGCAATGGATATAAGGCAGTACGAAAGAGCTAAAGTTCCTTTTTTTACGCATATTATCTCGCCTTGCGTGCGTGGCTGAAACAGCCTCTCGAGTTTTGTTCAAATAGTGAATGTAAAGATGGCCCTTTGGAAGGTTAAGTGCAGATAAATGTTCCTCGCTAAGATGTGAAGTCTCGGCATCACATAAGTGAACCAAGAAACTATCAGAATCTTCTGCCAGACTAAATTCATCGCTGTGTCGGAAGTAGAGGCCCCATGGACCAGACCTGGGAGCTAATGAACGCATCGGATGGTTGGAAATTGTAAGTCTTGTGACCCGTGAAAATAGTAGCAGGAATCGGAGTTCGGAGCTACCGGCAGCGGGAAAATCCTCAAATCATTCAGCCTACGCTAGATCTTTGAAGCAAGGTCGAATTGGTGCCTTTTGTACAGCGTGTGAGATTTTTAGTGTTTGATGCCTCGTCGTAGAATTCAACCCCTGTGAAGTAATGTTTTAATGTATTACATAAGAACTTTTTAATTTGTGCAAATTGTGGTATTATGTTGTCATAGGCTGATGTTATTTTAATGTGTGTGAAATGCAAATTTCATATTAGTTAATTTTAAGCAGAGAGTTATTTGGGCTTGGTACTTTTGTAAATATATATAGGCGGAAACTCTGGCCGTGTGATAACTAATGTATTTTAACTTTTATTGGGGGTTAATTTTAGAGTTAGTATTTGATCAAGGAGTAGTTTTAAATTCTTTTAAAAGCACTATTCTTGCAATTGTATTTGTGTTATAATGCTGCATCTTAACCATGCCACCTAGTAAGAATAAAGCTGTTTCTTTCTTTAAAGAATTGTAATTAATGTGATCTTGGGTATGTGTTTTGGTGTTTCGCGTACTGTACGTTTCGACAGTACAGAAACGGCGTCAGAAAGTCACACCCGTCACAGTGGAAAAGTCCGGTAAAATGGTCTTTCCAAGCCATGATCTGCTTCATTTGTTAAAATTAATTGGTTTCCTTCAGTAAATTTCAAGTAATTAATTTTTTCGTGCAGTATTTGTGACTATTCAGTTGTAATATTTACAAAGGGTAACACACGTAACGCACCAATATCACCAAATTAAAAAAATATTTACCACTTAAATTTTTTTTAAAAAATCAGTAAACACCTTTGATTATGTATCTTTCCATAAAAAACAAATCTTGATTTTACACATTTATACTTCACAGAATTAAACGAATATGTACAAAGTTTCCAATATCTAGCTTTATAAAGGGTTACACAAGTAACGAAATTTCAGAATTTTTTTTTTACAACAAGAAATTAATATGAATCTTCAACTTTTTTTTACATACTAAAAACACATGAAGATTTAACAACTAGTTGAGAAGACTATGAAAAGTAGCCTGTAAGTTTGTTATAAAAAGGGAATTAAAGTTGAAAAATGTTGTGTAAAAGTGACATACGTAACGAAAGAATCGCCTTAAGGTGGTGTTTACTTTAAACGCTTCACTTCTAATCCATATTTTGATAAGATGGTAAGTTACAATATAGCAAAAAGGATAATCTTTTGAGTAGTAACAGTTGCATTAATCAAAAGAACTTGAATTCGTCAATTTGATCAGGAAACCACATTTCGTATGTTTACTATAACAGGAAAATCTTTCGCTCAAGTGTCAGGATAAAAACGTTCTTAACAAATTGATAGCTTGTCTAATCTGCCGTGGGCAGCTAAAGAGCAGTAACTGCAACTTTTTTATTTTATTTGCATTTTTGTCGTCTATTGTAAGTTAACTTATTGTACAAGCTTGCTTATTTGGTTTCCGCTGAGAAAAAGGTCTAATTGCAACCTTTCCCTATTGTTAGAATTGAATCCAACACACATTTCTTCAAATATCTCCAACTCATTTCTGCAGATACTGCCGTTTACCTGCACACGACAGTATTATGCAAATTCAATATAACTAAGAAAAATTCAAAATGATCCTGACCTGTTAGGAATACAAGCAGTCTTCCCATCCATAGCATTTTTATTCTCTAAAATGCTACTAAACATAATAATATCCGCAAATGAAAAACAGAACAAAAGAAAAGTAGGAAAAACTTACACCAAGGGTCGTAAATATTTTTAATCTAAATCCTAGATGTTATGTGGTCAATGTCGAAAGAACTGATAAGCAATCACGGTACTTTTACCAGAAAAAGATATCTTCGTGCTTAAAGTGAAGTAAATAAAACAAAAACTGAAAAGCGTTTTTTATTAGATTGTTTTTTAATAGACCTTTTTACTTCTTTGTACGGAATAAACGAAGGATTGTCATCACAAAAAAGTTTTTACTCAAATTTCGGTCTAAATTTTCACTTCGCTTACTCCAAATGAATGTTTGTTTATTTTTTCTGAGCAATCTCGAATTGCTTATTATCTTCACTTGACCAAAGCTGATGTTGCTCTGATTTTTTAGATTACCACTACGATGGTTGTTTTTAATACAGTGGACGCCGGTTAACTGAATCAGTGGTTAATTGAATCAACCGCTTTAATGAATCAAATCGACAGAAACAGAACAAGACACAGCTTCATTGACTTCGCCGCTTTATTGAATCAGCCGCTTTATAGAATTACTAGTGGTACCTGCACGGCTTTGTCCGTAGTTGAAAATTAAAAGGTCATTCGATTCGCCTGTGTATTTACAAATAATGGATGATGAATTTCTCGCCAATTGGCTATGTTCATTCGCTCTCCCATTCCACGTCACGATGATTTCATAATTTACTTGTTTATCTTATGATAATTTTGCTCCGGAAAGTGTTCTTGAAATTGAAATAGAAAAAGAACAAAATCGAATTTTCAAAAAATCGCTTCGAGATGCACACCCCCATGCTACAAACTAACTTTGTGACAAATTTCATCAAAATTGGCCGAACGGTCTAGGCACTATGCGCTTCACAAACATCCTACAGACATCCAGACTGAAAGACTTTTGAGTTTTATTATTAGTAAAGAAAACTGTTTAGAACAAACATGATTCATATAAGCGGAGGTTAGTATTTATTTAGAGAGCGAAATTTTAGTTGTTATACTTGCAAATAATATGTGGTTTGACTTTATTCCCATTTTTTTAGGGCTTATTAACTAAAGCAGACTTTAAATTAAAAAGAGGGGGTTTTGTGCAAAATTATGTTTTTCAGGGGAAAAAACACCTATATAGTAGAACTTAAACAGCAACACTTCAGCTTAGTAAAAAATTTCCAGATTACTAATTCCCATCTTTTAAGATTGAAAAAGAAAAAAAAACACAATGTTATACATAGTAAATATCCTTTAGGATAAGTGTACTGGTATATATCGGCCATAAATTCTTTACTTAAAATAACCACACCCAATCGCCATTTCCTTTTTTGTGGATATACCTCCTATTATCTTTTCTAGAAAATCACCATTCACAATATGACGGGTGCAAATTTCTTGACTGTTTCCATTTCATTCCATTTGTAGAAACAAGAAACCCAACGAGTAGGGTCCTATCGCGATTCATGATTGCGAAAACCATAATTTGATTTCAAGACGTTAAAATTCAAATGATTTTTTTTTTTTTTTTTTTTTGAACTATTGCTTTTTTAATTTGGCACTTCCATATGCATTATGTAGATGTGAGGAGAGTATTATGCAATAGTCGGTCCACATTGAATAACGCGGTTTTGGCTCTGTTTGCTGCGCCAATATCACGTGGGAATATCATCAACTATTTACAAGGAAACAATTGAATGGGTGGCGGAAAAAACGTTGTATGTAGGTTTTCAATTTTTTTTCAGTGGAGAAACAATGAATCTTTAGTTCAGCGAATGAATTACTGCACTCTCAGAAATGGACTTTCATATTCGACGAAATTTTCTTAGTTTCTGACGAAATCGCTTCCAGGGATATGCTCCGAGCGAACATTTCGTCAAATTGAGGAAACTGCTTTCGTCTCTGGTTTGAAGATGCGAATTTCGTCAAATGTAACGAAATATTTCTTCATTCTAGTTTCGTCAAATCGACAATCATTTTCGTAGTTTTGAGAGTATTAGTTTCGTCAAATTAATTTCGTCATATTTGAGCATGTTAATTTCGTAATTTTTTGAGTTTATTTCTTTTATTTTTATTTTTTCTTTTTTGAGCTGATTAGTTTTCTTTCTTTCTTTTTTTTTTTCTTTTTTTTTTTTTTTTTTGACGATACTGACGAACCTCGTTAATTCGAACACGCTTTAAAAGAATTACTTCTAAAACGGACTTTTTTGTATTCTCTGTCCCATTGTTTTTTGTTTTTCGGATAAGACGAATTCTGTTAAGAGTAATCGATTTTAATGATCCATTAAAGTTCGTTTTAACGAGGTTCGACTGTATCTTATAAGATTTAGTCAAATCTTTACTTCAGAATCTTACCACCATAATTTCCCACTTTGATGCGCATAGTCACACTCACAGGCCCGTCATTTACGGGGGGGGGGGTCATTTATGGGGGTTGACATCCCCCCCCCCTTTGATTTTTGAACTTTTATTCTTTACGTACGAAAGGCCGTGTTTTTAGTTGGTTCTCTATAAAAATTTTGAAGAGTGTACACCTTTTTCCACAATTGGAAAAAAAATCGAAATGACTGGCCTGCACTCCCCCCCTCCGCCTAAAGCAAAAGGCAAGTATTTGTTGAAAAAAGAGACACATAAAAGATGTTAAAAAAAATTTTATTAATGTAAAAATACAAGCAGACAATTTCTTTAAAATGTAAAAATAATTATTGCAAATTCAAGTTAAAGAACGATGTGAAATGATATCTGGGAATTAGGGCTTTACGATGCATCGTGAAATACCGATGTACAGTACACTCTACATCATTACACCGGTTTAAAATAAAAACCTCTAAACCGATAGATCGGTGTGCTCCACAAGTTTGCTTACATCCAAGCTTTTTTTTTTCATCCAAGCAAAAAAAAAAAAAAAAAACGGAAACCCGCATGTTAGTCCGGTCCCATAAACTCCCCATGGTATCTAACTAAAACCCCATAAAGGGGATTTAATGCAAAAATCTATTTTTTGCCGGATCTTTTCCATATTTGGCACAGAGGTTCATTCTTGATGCTCAGGAATACTCATTGAGCAGTTTCCTTCCCGCTATGGGGGGGGGGACAACTCTCATAGGGGATCTCCTTATAAAAGCCAAGTTTTTGTCTGATTTTTCCAAATTTGGCACAGAGGTCCTTTGGTGCTCGGGAATGCACACACAATGGTTTCAGTCCCTCCATGGGGGGGGGGGGGCAACGCCCATGGAGTTTCTCCTTACAAAAACCAAGTTCTGTCGGATTTCTTCTAAATTTGGCACAGAGGTCATTTGATGCTCGGGAATTCAAAAAGTAGTTATCGTCCCTGTATTGTAGGGGGGGGAGGGAACCCCATTGGGGGGTGCTTCTTATAAAAACCACGTTTTTGTCGAATCTTTTCCAAATTTTACACAGAAGTCTTAATGCTCGGGAATTCAAGCAGGATAATTTTCGTTCTTCTATGGGAGGGAGGGGGGCAACCCCTCATTGGGGTTATTCTTATAAAAACCAATTTCTGTCGGATTTCTTCTAAATTTGGCACAGAGGTCGTTTGATGCTCGGGAATTCAAGCAGATTAGTTTTCCTTCCTCTATGGGGGGGGGGGCAACCCCATTGGGGTTCTCCTTATAAAAAGCAAGTTTTTGTGGGATCTTTTCAGAATTTGGCACAGAACTTTGATGCCCAGGAATTCTCATTGGGGAGTTTTCGTCCAGCTATTGGGGTCTTTTTTTTTTCAAAAACCAGTTTTTATAAGATCTTTTAACAATTTGGCACAGAATTCCTTTGATGCTCGAGAGTTTCCCCATTTTAGTCCCGCTATGCATGGGGAATCCCCCGCGTGGGTTTTTGTCGGATCTATTCCAAGTTTGGTACATTTGTCCTTTGATGTTTGTGAATTCCCATAGGGTAGTTTCGTGCCAAATTTGGGAAAATTCTGACAAAAGTTTCGATTTTTGCAAGGAAAACTCCCCTAATCGGGGGTTTACCACCTATAGCGGGAAGAATAATTCAAACTGCTTCAACTACTCGCGATGTAAGTTTGGCGATGCATCACGGTGTAAAAATTCCTACATCGTCCAGTCCTACTGGGAATATAGAAGTGCTACTTCCTCAGCAGACATTGGGTTCTGGAAGAATAAGACATAGGTTACTTTTATGCAGAGTTACATCAATATTTGCTCAAGAGAAAATTGCTGAGGATTTACTTCTTCATTGCATCGCATACAAAATTCCAGAGAAAAAAAAAAGATTTTTTTAAAACTAATACCATAAATTTTAAAGAAATAGTGCAATAAAATGTACAGCTTTAAGTTTGTATATCTTTGTTCGAAAATTAGATACAGAAAATGAAATTAGATAATCTTGAAAAAAAGCTTACCTTTTTCTTTTATCAATCGATTATTTGTCTTATTAATTTTGCTTCTATGTAGAATGCTTGTTTGGCAAAATTTATGTTTAATACAGGAAGTGTATTATTGCATGCAGTACATATTTTATACTTTGAAGTACTTTGGTACATACTTCATATGTACCTGTCTGGAACTTCAAGGGAAATTAGGTACCTTTATATAACATAATTGATTAGAACTTTACTGATTTACTAAGATAGCTCCATAGGCATTAATGCAACCATGGCCAACGCTAAGACAGAATTGCAAGTAAGAGATTCAAAGGTATGTAATGAAAATAGTGACTAGCGTATCGAGAAAAGTTTACTAGTTTTTATCATATACTTTTTATTTTCCTTTCAATTTTTCAATTGAAATTTTACATAGACATTTTACTTTGTCTGCAGCAAAAACCATTACTCTAACTTAAATTTGGACTTACTAGTAGTTTATCTATGAAATGCTTCCCTTTATTTTGCTGATAATTCCTTGAGGCAGCAAATATGGCAATATAATTAATGCTGTATTTATTTCAGCTGTAGAAACTATGTATAATGGAAAAATTCATAATTATCACAAATCAGGTAACACAAATTAACATAGAATTTAGCGTACTAAATGTGAAAATAAACAACAAAGAACGCTTTATAATTGTTATTATTTTCAAACATGCTGCTAACTTACATTTTTTTTAAATCAAGGTTACCTTCAATAAATTATTTTAAATTTGGGAAAAATTGAAAAAATATTAAAAATATTTAGCTGCAAAGCACAAATATATAGTTCTTTATAGAAATTAATATTTTCTTTGTAACTTAAAATGCTTTGTTTTAAATTAATACTTACTTTATTTCATGTTTTATTCTGCAAGTAAAACCATTCAAAAAGAAAAGGAAACAGACTCAACAAATAGTGAAGTATTGATACAACATAAACAAGAGACAGCTGCAGAAGGGGATGACATTACATAAACAACATGGGGTGCGACTTTAATAAGACCGGTCAACGAGCCTAACAAAAAAAAGGGGGGGGGGGAGATAGCATTTCCGAACCCTAAGCTGATAGCCAATTTGCATTTATTTTTAATTGCATTAAGCGCTTTTTTTCCTCGATTTTTGTGGGCTTGTTTAAAAGGTTGCTAAGCAATTATTAAAAAATATTTTTATGAGCACTTTTGTGAGATAAAGTTCTTAATACTTTCTGATTATTAATTTCTTCAAAATCATATTTCATTTTGCTATTAAAATATTTCATGTAGTTTTGTTAAGAATTAACTATAGAAGATCTATTGTTTACCCATTTCAAAATATTAATCTTACCTACCGGGTAGAGCAATATTTCATTGAAAATGATAAGTGTTACGTACACTTTTGTGAGAGAACTGCTGTATAAATTATTATTGTACTGAATAAAATATTACATGTAGAGTAGAAGAAGAAAAAAATACCAATACTTAGAGAGGAGGGGGGCGGAATATTTGTTTAAGAAAATAAAAATTGCAGAGGAAAAAAATTTTGAATTATTAAACAAAAACACTTCGTTCACCAGAATTATATTAGTAAAATTCATGAAGAAGAATGAAAACACATAACCATGTAACATATTCAACGTTGAGATTAAAAGCGTCAAAGTTCTATGCTATTTATCAAGGCGCTGTATTTATTATCTGCGTTGCTGTAGCGACGGTGGAATTTTTTATGTAAGTTTAAATTCGTAAAAATGCTTTGATCATCTTTGTCAATTGTCTAACGGGGGGAAATAAAGGAAGTACGTTTTCGAAAACAAATGTCAACAAACACACATTTTCATTTGCAAATAAAAAATAACGCTAGTTAAGCCTAACGTGGAGGCGACTCAAAGTTAGTTTATACAGAATTCCAAACCAAATCGAACAGGTCGTTTTCAATTTTAATGTGTTTTAAATCCAACAATAAACACAACACTAAACAAAAATGTAACAATATATAAAAGAAGGCATATTGCACATACAAATTTTAATAAATACTAACCTTCTTTATGAATCCTTTAGAATAACTGCCGTAAAATATTTTAACGAGCAAGTACAAGACTGAAACGAAAACTCCCAGACTGCACTGCAATGTAACGAAATCGGGACGAAATTATTTCGTGAAAAATTTGAGATTTCTGGTTTCGTCAAATATCACGTGATTCGGTGACGAAAGGATCGTAGAAAATAACGAAATAGTGCTCGAGGATTGCCGAATCGTTAAAATTGAGCGTTTCATTTTTGACAGTGTGTGTTATTAATTCGTTTACATGGTTAGAAAATGCGCTAGTTGGCATTGGCCTAGTAAAAAAAAGTGTTCATAATTCATGGAAGAACGTTGTATGTTGCAAACCTACTTCGAGGTTTCCTTGCAGTAGAAAGTGAGTAGGTAATTGAATGGAAAAACGTTGCATATTGCTCTCAGTGGCCTGTTTATTATATTGTACTAAGCAGATTCATATTTTGGTTGTAGTGAAAAGTTGTTGTTTTCAACATACAACGTTTTTCCCACCACCCACTCAATTAATGACCTATAAGGGTCATTCTTCAAAAAGTAACTTTTTTGTCACACGTCTTAAACTGTAAAACGTTTAATGAAATTAGAACTTTGAACAATGCTTTTTAATTTCATCAAAAATATATCCATTTAAACCTGCCAACAATTTTTTAATAATACTTTTTATTTTAATATATTTTTGGTTCACAGCATGTGAATTCTCACCTCCTTGGCATGTCACGCACCTGGTGTGACTGTTTATGTTGCTTAATAACTTGTTTAATTAAAAGTATTTATTTATTTATTTATTTATTATTCCTTTCATAAGTGTCTCAAATACTAATTTTTTAAGTATATTTAATTACTTAATATTGTGTTTTTGTTCATTTTAAGTAGAATAAGTTATCATGTCACACAACAAATTTTCACCTCTGTTACCTAAACACAAAACGCCATTTTTCATTAACACGTGGCAGTAATGACATCACATTTTATTTTCCATGATACAAAGGAGCCCCCTAGTTTATTTTCAGTCATAAAGAATGTTGAATGTAATCGCTTTCTCCATTGGTTTAAAAGAAAGAACTGTGCTTATATCTTATTGGAAGAGACATTTGCAGCTTTCCACGGAGTTCGCGAAATCTCTTCTTTAATCCACCATCGGACTTTGGAGAAAGCTTATTGCTATTTGAGAAACTTCATTGGATACTGAAAATCTGCCCTCTATTCTATTTAAAGAGCCGCAGTCTTGTTTATCGGGCTTCACTACTTTTCTATATGTCTTGCTGTATGTGTGTCCCCATGTTTCGTATTAAACGTATTTGTTTATGTTCAGCTGTCTGAATCTCTGCTTTACACAACCTTTCAACAAAGAAGGTGTGAGATTTTTATCGAAAAACAAGAAGGTAGATCTTGTTTGAAAAAGTAAGTGTAGTTATTGTTAACTCTCACCTCCGAGAATTTTAATTTCAAGGAGGTAAATTAATGTAAAAAAAGAACTGAACATTTTTCCATCTGTTTAATATGTGCAGATTGTAGCAACGAAGAAAAAAAATCTTTCCCTGAAAAATGTATCCATTAGGCCTATATTAATGGAAAATTCCTCACCTCCGTGACGGACCTTATCAATGTCATTATTTCTGAGGCGAAAATAAGTGATGGAGGGGAAATACATCAATAATAGGCATTCTACAAAATTACAAATTGCCAGTATATTCTCAAATTCACTAAATACTATTTTTTAACGCACTTTGAACTAAAAGGAATACTAAAAATTAAGCCGTACTTTAATTAAGAGAGCTTAATATTAGCTTCCCACTAATCATTAAAATAGCTCATTGTTTGAACAATTAACAAAATTACTACTTTGATAATAAATCGACCTCAATTTTTAAGCATTAACAGTTTTTTCTTTTTTTTATTTCCATGAATGAGGCATTTATTTATTTATTTATTTTTATTTATAAGTAAAATAAATGTAACTTAGCTGGACCATTGTTTATGGTTACTTCTAGTAGGTAACATTTTTACGTAAGAATGAAAAAAAAGAAAGAAAACAAACGTTTTCTGAATTGAAAATTATTTGAGTTTAAAAGTTACGTTTTTTGGAGAATGACCCATAAGAAGTAAAAATTACTTTTTCGAAAACTATTGATTTCAAAAGTTTTATCTAAATGTTAAAAGTAACAGCGGCTATTCGGACTCTTTTCTTTCTTTCTTTTTTTTTTTTTTTTTTGACACGTTCAATATGTTTGCAATCAATGGCATGATGAGGTACAGACGAAAGAGCAAAATTCTGCAAAGCTCGCCGAAATGTCAAAACATCGATGCTCCAATGACCTCCTAGATGGTTGTTTTGAGCTCATCGATCGTTTTGTGGTAATTTTCACAAAGTATTTTTTCATTATGCTTCAAAAAAATGAGCCACAAGAGTGGAAAATTTAGAGAATAGGGCGGCTAAGTGATTCCCATTCCTGTAGTATTTGGGTGGTGTTTCGCGGAACACCCGGATGCATGTAAACAACCTTTACTTTGCTAGAGACCATGTAAAAATTTGAAGACTGCTGATTGGCTACCACGAAAAAACGTCATCCATATCTTTTAATGCTTACTTTGCACTGTCTAATTTTAATTAGTGTTTCATTTTAAAACCAGATCTTCCAGACAATATTCGAGATATTCGAGGGGGAAGAGGGGTATCAAAAACATTCAAACTTCAATTCAGAATTTCTGAGGAACGAAATTTGTTCACGTGCGCTGGAAGTGGGAAAAAAACATGGCCGACGCATCTTCGTCTGCTGGCCAATCAGGAATCCCCAAAATATTACAACGTCCCTAGCTGAGTAAAGGTTGTTTATATGCCACCCGCATGGTGAAACCTAAGGCGAAACGCTAAGAAGTGAACTTTGGGTGTTTCTAAAGTGCTCTTCCTGGCCTTCACACCTCTATTAGTTTGATAGGGTCGTGATCCGTCCAGCATGAACCTCATATTTTTGAAATTAGGGGACTTAGAATATGCGGATGAGATGGTTTTTAAAAAATTTTGACATATCGTCATATGATAAATTTTTGATTGGCATAGTACTTGGACCAGTTGTCTTCAGATTGTAATTGGTTAGCAGGGCTTTATCATCGATCCAAAATGTCTTTTGATTCACAATCAGGATGTTATTGGCCAAATAGTAATAAACTGTAAGACTTGAGAATCGATTATACTCTTAGAAACGTAGTGTTTCAGTATTTTCACAAAAATAACGAACAACAATAATGACAGCGTTTTAAAAAATTCCCGCGTCCTCTGAGTTTTTTTAATCGTTAAGTTTTAACTAAATCTTGCCTACGGTTGAAAAGTTATCAAAGTTGTCTTTTTTCATATCATATATATTATTTCTCGAAGGCGTTTTTTGTTGGAACTCCGTAACTTCCTAAATACTTTATCAAATTTCATAAGTAAGACGTAATTTTAAAGATTTTTTTACGGACAAACCGTAGACCGATTCATACACATTTTCCCATCGCAAAATCCTACTTTCAACTTTGCATATTTCAGTATTTATTTAATTCGTTTTTGTCTTTTTTCTTTCTTTAAATTTCATTTGTTTTATGTCTTTATTCACTGTATTTTTTACTATTTATTTATTTACTTTTACATTTACGATAAAGTAGGTTCAAAATGATTGATTAGGTACATTAACAATTAGGAATCATGCGTATGTTCCCGAGCAAAACATTACAGGCTTTTCAACAGATTCGCTTCAGACATCGACTGAAGAAATACAGAAAACTGTCACAATATTTATAAGCGTAAAATCGACAACATAATGTTCCAGACTATTTTCTAGCAATGGCTGCACATTGGATGTAGACCGCGATTTTCCCTTCGTCATCTTTCTCTAATTTGAGAGAGACCATCGCCATTTTATCGGGGCAACTTGTTTTCTCTGGTTGCTGTGGCGTGTTGTTGTCGCCCTTTATGTCGTCCCTCTTTACGACGAATCCATCTTGCACTGTCGTACATTCCACGGCAATGTACTTCAAGTCACCTTCGAAACAAACTTCGATCCCTAAAGCAAAAAAAAAAATCATAAAAAACGGATAGAAAGTAAATTATAAAGTGCAATTTGAAATTTTTATAATTGAATCAAGTTGTAAATATAACTGATATGCATTTCACAGTACTTATATATATTCAGATACTAGAAAATCGCCCGTCAAGGTTCGGTGGGTGAAGATTTCTTCTACATTTGAATGAAGCAATTACCTGTTTGAATAATTGAAATTTCAACCTTAACTCCAGTGAATTAACTCTAAACTCCAGTAGATAGCGTTCATTGTTGACCACTTTTTCGTTTCTTCATTCTCCTAAAATACGTCTAAACAGTAAAACAGTAAAGTGACCGGATCCAGTTCAGCCTTGTCAAAATGAAGCATTTCCCTGCATGTCAAACATTGCCAAAAAATATTATGAAATTATAAATAACTTATCGAATTATTGGTGACGTCAAAGCATTACTCGATCAGTGATTTTGGCTATTATATACATTACTAGCTTTTACCCGCGGCTTCGCTCACGTTGATGTAGTTTTTTTCAATCGATTTAAGTTAACGGTCAACACAGGCAGAGGTCAAATAGTTACCAAAAATGGTTTGTCTCCAGTTTCGCTAACATTTCAAATTGCTTGCTCCTTTAAATGTATCAAAAGGTATGATTAAAACTGAAAATCGGGGGAAGGGGGGGGGGGCAAATGAAATGTCGGAGAAACTGGGAAGACACACAAAAAATCACACAAAATAAATCACGAAAACGTTCAGGAGTTCTAAAGAAGTTCGTTTGGATAATTCTCAAAAAATTCAATTCGAGTGAGGTCAACTATTCTTAAATAATGTGAAACAGTTTCCTTATAATCCCGATCTCCGTCAAATAATATCCAGCGCTACACCGACTATCTAAATTATTGTATAATGTATAGCTTCTTACCGGAGATATCGTCTCAAAATAGGGTCAACAATCACTACAAATCCTCATTGTAATAATATCCCTTTAGAATGAGAACATCAAACCTTTAAAATCCTCATTAGAAGGAAATCAACTGTTCCTAAATAACGTAAACGGTCCTGATTACAATACCAAAAAGATCAGAGTGAAAATACCATTAAAATCAGAGTAAGGACAACAGTTTTTTTTAAAGTTCCCATTTAAATGAGGACAATAGTACAAAAAACTTCTCATTTCGCAAAGAGAAAAATTCCCAAAAGTCTCTATTAGAATGGTCTCTATTAGCGTTTTCAAATAACATTTCCCTCTGTTGATCTCAGTCATGACTATTTCCAAAAATCTTCATCAGTACAGGTCCGATAGGATAAAAAACAAATAAAAAAACAAAAACAAAATAAAAGAAAAAAAAGAAAGAGCAATATTCTCCATTGTCGCCATTAAAATAGACACATTAATTCCACAAAATCCCAATTAGCATCATTAACCCATAAAAATACACGCACAAAAAAGGAAAAATAAAATGAAAAGTTTCACAAAAATTTTAAATAATTCGCCAATGCACTAATGTAGTCGCCTGGTAAGACTGGAGATAAAAAAAAGGATTTGGTGGATTAAACCATAGGTCGATAGAGATCTGGAGTAAAAAATCTCGCTTTTTCCAATGGTGTCAAAAGGAAAACTGTGAGACCATTCCTTTATTTTTTATTGATAGTTTTAATGAAGAAAGTAGTGCCTAAATTTCAGCTAAGCCTAAAAAAGTTCGAGCTAAAAACGCAAATTACTCCCGCCGTAATTAAGTTAGAGCATTGAAATAAATTGTTTAGAACGCAGAAAATTCTACCCTTTTTAACGATACATAATAGTGATATGTGCAAGTAATTTTTCACCCCTCTAATAGCCAATAATAGGCAATTTACGTGAAATTTGGGCTTAAATTTGAATAAAAAAAGAACTACTCAGTGGTTGGAAGTAGCGCGCTACAAGTAGCGACGCTACTGTAGTAGCTACATTTTTTAGTAGTTTATAGTGTAGCGCACTACTTTTTTAAAAAAGTAGAGTAGCGAGTAGTTAGCTACAAAAAAAAGTAGTTTGTAGCGATTTCTGGAAACTACTTTTGAATCAAGTTTCAAAAAAAAACGCATTTTCAAACGAATCTGACTGGTGCAAGTCTTACGCGAGTAAAAGTTGCACCAATCAGATTCGTAAGACTGAAAAATTCGAGCTGACCTCTAACATATAATTTTGACGTCATGTGTTGTATCTGTTTGACGCCATTACTTTGTTTGGCATAGAAACTTTCACATTTTCCCAATATTCGCCTTGAATAGAGCATGGCTTAAAAAGAAAGAAACGATTTTTTCCCCGTTTCCTGCAAACTTTGCCCGTTAAGCAAAAAGCTTTCGGTATTAATGCCATTTGCACATGCAGTCGAACTAATATTTAGTACCCAAGAAAGAAGGTGATATAAGCCCTGCGCTTCCGTTAAGAAAATTTTCGTGTAGCGGGTGAGGAATTCGTGTCAGCTGCAAAATTCGTTCCTCGAGTAAAACTCGCTCTATATAGACATTTCGCATTAGTCGAATTGCGTTGTAGCCCTAGTCCACTGTTGTTAAAAATTGCACATTGAAGTAAAGTAATCATTTTTAGTTATGTTTCATGTTTCGGATAATTAGTAGTACCGATTGGGATATTTTTCATTTTTCTTTATTTTGTCTTTTTTACTGATTGAGTGTTGATATATTAACATATTAAAAGTCAATTATTAAATGTTGTGAGTTTTTGAGGTTATTGGCAAAATAGAAAAATGCTGTTATTTCATTTTATCAGGGGCGTAAGAAAAGAGATGGTGTCCAGGTCTGGAACCCTAGCTTGAAGCTCAAAAGCAATCAATTCCTATGAAATAACTAATGTTATCCTATGAATCCCTAACTATGAAATATAAGTTCCTTTAAAATTAACTCATATAATGAAAATTTAAGTTTTTCTCTTTTGTTGATGCACTTCATCATCTAAATCAATTTTATGTATATGTATGTCTAGTCTATGTAAAATTTAAATTAAATTACGATTGGATTTATCTCAATTTCAAGTAGCCGAGTTGCTCTTCTTGAATGAAATACTATTTACTGTCAGGAAAGGATTAAAAATTTGAAGGTTGAATTCCTTCCCCTTTTAAATCCTTTCTTGCAGGGAATATTCGTGCAATTGGTAAAAAAAAATGTTTCGATTGACGAATCGTTTCAGTAAAGGAAGAAAGAATAAATAATTTATAGCAATATTCCATGTTAAAATGAGCTAATATATCAATCTGAAAATTTTGTTAATTTTTTCCTTCAATCTCAAACGGTGTGCATGTGTATGTTATTTATTTATTTAATTTTTAAAAAGTAGCGAAGTAGCGACTACATTTCAAAAGTAGTTTGTAGTTGCTACATTTTGAAAAAAGTAGTTGTAGTTGTAGTTAACTACATTTGTGCTAAAGTAGTTGTAGTTGTAGTTCGCTACAAAAAAAAATGTAGTTTTTCCAACCACTGGAACTACTTATCGGATTTTTTTCGAATTATAGCCTATGTTACTCAGTAAGAAAGCACCTTTCATATAGTGAAGGAATTTTTCAAATAAGTGCAGTGGTTCCAGAGATTACCTCGAACATATAAACACACAAAAATCCGCCCTCTCTCTTTATAGTATTAGTAAAGATTTCTAAATGTTAAAGATCAAAATATTACGCATCTCTTCTTTCCCTACCATCTCCCAGTTTGCCTTAGAAAGTTTTTTTCAATCACCATTATAATAATTGTAATCGCCAGGCTTAAGACCAAAAAATGTCTAAATTACTTTTTTAACTCTAAATTATCTCCCATGTGATTGATAAAAAATAAATAAATAAATGTAAAAAAAACCCAATCCCTAAAAGCAAATTAAGCAAAAATTTGATAGTCGTTGCATAAAAACTCTATCACTTATACAAATTAGTTTGATTTCTCAAACATTTGACTTTTGGACTTATTCCCTTCTTAAACCTGACTTGTTCACTATACTATTTTCGTATATTTCACTCCCAGTATATGAATTTCACTCATTCAAAAAATGTCAAGATTTATTTTCAGACTCTGAAAAAACTACTGCATTTCTGTGTCCAGTTAAGTGATCTTGAAAAAAAAAAAAAAAAAAAAGTGTGCCTACTGACACTGAGTAAGAAAAGTAATTGATTAACCCGGATAACGCGAAAAATATGGAAGGATAGACGTAAATACCAATTCTGACGTCATGTCATTTCGGGGTTGTATTATGGGACAAAACTAGGGCTTCATTTTTACCAAAAGACGTGGAGGGACCCGGCAAATCTTATAACATATTTTTACGCGTAAATAGTCTGAGTGTGGCCTAAACAGTGGTGTTCCCATAGAGTATACTCCATATACGCCGTATACTCTCAAATTTTATTTAGACACATTGCGTATACCCTCAAAATTGAAAAATTTTCATATATATGATATATCATATACATAATATCATATTAAGAAATTTTCATTTCATGATTTTTATATATTATTTCTGTTGCCTGTTTTTTGTTCCTACGCGAGAACTTTCTCGTTTCTTGATCAATTTCTTTGATTTACCCCTCATTGTAAAGCTAATAGTGCAGGCTAATGACGAAAAATAGACCCACGGTCTAAAAATTGTTTTTTTCTGTCAAAAATCCTGTTTTAAAGCACCGGAATGAGGTTTTCGGTTAAATTTATAAGTTTAACTTGCGCTTTGACCGTTAGAGCTGAATAGCTCGATCGGCAGAGCGTTCGACTGTTGCACAGAAGAACGAGTGTTCGGGCCCAGCTCGGATGATCCTGCATCTAAAAATTAGACAAATATCACGATTTGCTTGAAAACTTCAAGTAAAATAAATAAAACAAGTGAAGCAATGAAATACTTGGGATGGGAACGCTTCTTGCTGTTACGAAAACTTGATGCAATCAGATTTTTTAAATGTTAGTATCAGGTTTAAGATTTTAGACTGCAATGGAATGGTTTTTTATTCAGAAAAAATAATCGTATACTGAAATGTAAATTCTTTTAGTGACAGTTTTTGACCTTGTACAAATAAAAAAATTACTACTCCAAATTGAAATTACGCTTTTCATTTAATTAACCTATGAATATTTATTAGAATACGAAGTAGAACATTAAAATTACTAACAACTTGATTAATTAATTACTTCAAGAAATCTCCACCCCCCCCCCCTTTAAAGCTTATCGGGCCGTCTGATAAATAAACCTAAGGTCTAAAAAATATAACACGGTCTAAATTATAGCTGATATTGATTAATATAACGCATTACATGTACTCATGAAATACAACTGATAACACACTTAAGGCAATAAAATAAATGCCACGGGAATGCTCCTTGGCGTTTGAATCCCTTTATGCATTATACAGTTATTATTCAGATAAGTTGACTATTAATCGAAGGGTGTTCTTTTTTTTAAGCTTTGACTCCGTTCAGATAACTAAGCATAATGTAAGCTTAAAAAAAGTATTAGATTAAAAATTCAGACCTAAAGGGATTTTTTTTTAATGCAGAAAAAAACTTTTTCATTAAATGCTGAAATGTAGATTTTTCAAATAGTAGTGTTCGACCTTTTGTATAAATAAAGAAAAAGTCCTACGCCAAACTGAAATTACGAGTTTCATCCAGTCAATATTTAACTATTTATTCGAATACGACGTAAAACATTAAAATTACTATCAACTTCATTAGTAAGAAATAATATTCTACTCCTCTGCTTTCGGCGAAAAAGAAAATGCATTTTCTCTACGTTCGAAAAATTACACTTAAAAAAGGGACTCAGTTCAACTGGTTTTGGTTTTGAATTTTAAGCGTTCGACTAAAAGAAAAACATGTGCTGGTATTCAAACCGTAACGGTTAAAACAGCCTGCTACGGGAAATTGTATCAATTTTCAAAAATAAAAACACTTATCTTCAATCTAATTTATTGTTCCTCCAGAATGTTTGTTTCCATCGCTACGCGAGATCTTCCTCATTCCTTAATCAAAATCGATTTTTTTTTTAGCAAAAAGCTTTTTTGCTGTTTTTTATTTGCTTCTTTTTTATTTGTTTTTGCTTCAATGAATAGCATTCGAAAACGAAAGTGCAGTTGCTCAGTTGGATGGAGTGTCGTGCTGATAATCAGAATGGCGCCAGTGCGAATCCGTGTCAATAAAAAATATCTCTTTGATGTTTCCTTCTTTTCTGTCAGAGAATCACATAGGCAGAATTGTATTTGCCACAACCAGTTTTTTCAGATGCACAACTACTGCTTTTTCACGAGCAATGATATTTATGTTTGCATTGAAAATACGTACAATCAAAAGGTGAGCGATGCTTACATTATCACAACGTTGTATTTAACGAAGTTTTGTTGCTGATGTTTTTAAATTACATGCCTTCTTTTGTGCGTTTAATCTTCTTCGTTTACTTTAATCCCTTTACTTTTTTCGATTCTTCTTTTTATGTTCCTTCTTTGAAACTTTTTAAAAGTTTCATATCATATAGAGAAATGCCACATTAAACGATTCGAAGCATAGTGCGGAGTCCCGCACGGGTCGACCAGTATGACATATTATGTATATGATCGCCTATAAATATAGTGCGTATGTAATAGATTACTGTTAGTATACCCTCAGAAAAATTGTTGGGAACATCACTGGACCTAAAATGCTAAAATTAGCATAAAACTGAAAAGAAGTACGAAAGTTCAACTCCTGTGTGCTCTCCTACGCTAATTAATCTCAGGACAAAACTCAAAACTTGACGTCATTGTGCATATAGTTTTATTAGTATAGGAAACCAGAAAAGGTTGTTAATTAAATGCAAGTCAAGAAAAGGTGACTTCACTCCCGAATGGCAAATTAAGGAAATAATAAAGAGAAGTATAACGATATATTCCTTCCATTTTTCGCCATCTTCCCGTTTTACCTTCCAGTCCTTATCCTCAGCCTAACTACTCAAGCGTAGAATTCGATAAGGCACTCAGGTCACTCGAAGTGAAATTGAAAGCGAAGAAATCTCATGCTCGTGCAGAATACTGCAGTGCAGGAATTAAAATAGTGACGTGAGATTGAAATGGTAAAAGTTTTGAACATGGTTTGATATTTCAGTCTCGGTTTTCTGCCGTTTTCTACCCCGCGGAAATCTTTCCGGGACGCCTGCATCCCCGTTGCAAACGAACTAGTGTAATCCTCTCTTTCTTTTCGAAGGTGAAACGGGAAAAGGTAAAACGGAGAGCCACCAAAGAGAAATTGGGGTCGGGGTGAGACGTTCTAAGGACTGCATAAAGAGGAAAATTTGTTTATTCTTTGTTTTAAAAACTATTACACAAACAGGTTGTTTGGTTAATAGTATATTCTCACTCTAATAAGTTGACTTCTGTTTGACTGAAACTTAAACGATTCCATTTGTTGAAATGGGGGCGAGTAAAGCTGAGTTTTTCATTGTCGATAACTCTTAATGTTGTGTTGCCAATCTAAAAATTTCTCTTTCAATCCAAAAAAAAAAGAGATCTTAGAAAGTCAAACACCTTTTTGCCACAGCTGCGCTATACAACACTTCTCTTAAAGACAGTGGCCTACCTAGCATGGGTGATACCCGGGACGATAATTTGTGGTGTCGTCCCCCCCCCCCTATAGACGTAAAAGAAAAAAAATATGTAAGCATAAAAACATGAAATCCGTACAATTTTCAGAAACAACTACATTTGTGTTATAACGAAATTTTAAGTGGACTAATGTACAAAAAACAAAAAATGTGAGGGGAGTCCGGGGGTTTACCCCTCGGAAAATTTTAAAATTTGTAGTCCTAAAAAGGCATTTTAGCTTCATATTTTTCAAAAACTTGCAATTCCTCTTAGGATTTTACCCCCCAGACGGGTGACACCCGGGGAGGACCGCCCCCCCCCGTGATGACGTCATTGCTTAAAGAATCAAAACGTACCTGTCATAACCTGGTTATCTTCACAGGGGAATAGTCCAGAGAAAGGCTTGTATGCAGTGCGCTCTGACGTGCTTCTTTTGAAAATGTCTTGAGTAAAAGGATTTTCGCACTGAACTTCCATACTAGCATCAGAAAACAAGGGGAATTTCCTGTTGATAGCAAAGAGATTACTTAAATTTTTTTTAAACAGTTACAAATGAGTTTTAAATTTATTCTACACTAGCCGCATTCGCTGGTTAGATTATTCGACATTTTGCACAATAAACTTTTTGTGCCATTCTAACCTGTCACTTTCCACGCAAACAACTTTGTCGGTGGTATAAAAAAATATTTCAAACAATATCGGTACTATGGATTCACCGATAAACTAATGTGCCGAATACTGATTAATTGGCAAATGGTAATCGGATGATTACCGATTAATCGGGAAAAGATAATAGGGCGATTGCCGATTAATCGGCAACTGATTAGTTACAATGATAATGATTTCCAATATTGCGATTTCTCCATCACCGTTTTTAGCCTACTTTCCCAGTAAAAGTCAGAGAAAGGAGAAAAAAGCATGAAAGAAGGCTTAATGCATCTTGAAAATATCGCGAAAAACAAAAGGTAACTAGTATGTTGTGGCAATCACGAAACTTTCTTCTATATCTTTCTTATAATTCTGATCCCTCCCCATGCTTAACGAGGAAGCAATATTCCCAACGAAAACAAAATTACACATGCAAAAACTTGATGACCATCCCAATTCCTGATTTATCTCAAAAGCAAAGCAAAGAATGAAAATTGAAAATTATTTTTAAAGCCTTGCTTAAAATGATTACAAACATTTATCTGTTAACAGACACAAGATGGCAACAGTTAAACATTTTAAATCATTGAGATAATATTTCGGATCATTTCCATGCAATTAAAAGCACGAGCTGAACGCAGACGACAGTCTGTTACGATTTATCTGTCTTAATGTTGCAATTAAAAAACTATTTTTATTCACAAAAATAAAAAAAATCAGCCCCCCATGGAGCGATTGGCGCCAAAATTGAACCAAAGCCTGTTTACATATGGATTTACATATATTCCAAATTTCAACCAGAACGTAGCATTACTTCTTGAGATAGGGCACTCACAATGGAAAAAATGAACGGGCGATTGCGCTACCCCCTTTTTAGCTGTTGACACCAAAATAAAATCAGCTTTTATACCCACTAAGGGCTACTTGCCGATAAATTTTTCTTTCATTCCGTTCATTATTTCTTGAGATACAGCAGTCACAATGGACGACAAAAAACGTTCTATAGCTCAACCCCCGTTTGAGTTATTGACACCAAAATTGAATCAGCACCTGTTCCTGTTACTGGCAACATATGGACCAAATTTTGTTTGATTCCGCCAGTTACTTCCCGAGGAATAGCAATCACGCGTAACTCAAAAAACGTCCCATTGCTCCACCCCCCTTGGATGAATTCGCGCCAAAAACCAATGGGCACAAGTTTACATAGGGGCACATATGTGTACCAAATTTCGTTCGATTTCATGCGGTAGTTTTTGCTGTAGAGCGGTCACAAAAAACTGGTCACACACAGACGTGACACACACACATACACACACACATACATACACACACACATACATACACACATATATACATACATACACACACACAGACAGACAGACGTTTTCCAAAAATAGTCGAAATGGACTCAGCACACCTCAAAACGTTCGAATCCGTCAAAATTCGAAATTCGAAAATTTGCACGAATCCAATACTTTCTTCTATGTATTAGATATAGAAGAAAGTAAAAATGAAAAAAATCGTTAAATAAATATTGAAAATTTAAAAATTGGAAAGTAGGATGCTGAGATGGGGAAAAATGTCTGTCGTTCTGTCTGTCCCCCCCCCCCTTAATAACTTTTGAGTGAATAGTCCGATTCGAACATTTTTTTTTTATTTGAAAGATCTCGGCGAGGACACCTCATTCCTATATTTCACTTTTTGATTTGAACAATTTTTCGTTCAATTTTGAACAGTTCAAAATAACTTAACATTAGCGCCTACTCCGGGGAAATTCAAGGCAAGTCTGAACTTAAAGGCGAATTTTCTTCAAACAAACTTTGTAGGAAAAAGCTTTTGATGAAAAACATTTATATCAAATATATTTTTGATTTGAACAACTTTTTCCGTTTAATTTTGAACAGTTCAAATCCCTTAACATAAGCGCCTACGGGGAAACTGAAAGTCAATGTAGATTCCGCACTTGAAAACGGATTTACTTCAAACAATTTTTTTTTTTGTCGGAAATAGCTTTTGACGATAAACTCCCGACTCCGACTCCGAGAATTTTGGGGCACCCGACTCCTGTGTCCGACAATAGGGAAGTTTTCGATTTTTCAATTTTATTTTTTTATGATAGAGTAACATGTATGAACATCATAGGTGAAAAAAATTTTGCGATACGATAAATAGTTTTTTTTTAATTAATTTTTAAAGTTCAAGTGCTTGTGACGTCAAATGGCATAGGAAGTGACGTCATGCGCTCTTCCGGTAGGGGAGAAGCCGAAGGTCACGCATTCGACTTCGAAGCTTCGAAGACGAAACGTAAAAGGCTTATCTCCTCGCATTTAACTCCTCGCGTTTCTGGAACATTAAACCTATCATCCCTCTCGGAAATATTCGAATATCATCATTGATGTTACATGAGGAAGATTATTTAGATTGTGCTTTAACGAATCCGGTCTCCATAGTGTGTTCAAAGCTATTATTGAATTTCTAAAAAATAAAAATATCAGCGCGCTCAAAATGTCCCTAGCGAAAACAAGGGATCTTTGGCGAAAGGCTGCCCATTCGCGCCCTGTGACCTAGGCTCGTGACTTTTCAGAAAAGCGCACTTTTGCACGTGGATTTTTAAAAATTCATTAAAAATCAACCACGGTGTTTTACAATTCGGCGATGGTGAATTTTTTAGTTTTGACGGTCAATTAATAATATCCAATAGCCAAAATATGAACATTTAATAGGTTGCAACTTCCCTATTAGTCAGACTCCGACTCCCCGACTTCGACTCTGACTTCGTAGCTTCGGCAAAAATTTATACACGGAAGAAAAATGACTGACTCCGATTCCTGGATATTCGACTCTGACTCCAATTCGTTTATCCCAGAATAAATCCGACTCTGCAAGCATTGGCAGAGTTGCGGACTCTAAGGGAAATGATCTATTCCAACTCCGAACCTTTGAATTAAATACCTTCGGCTCCCGAATCTGACTCTTTTATCCCAAAATGAGATTGACTCCGACTCCAACTCCGCACCCATGGTTTTAACTGTGAAATAATTATTGTTAATATGACTTTTTTTTATTTCCACTCTAAAAGTTTTAATTTATGTATTAAGTTTTCGGCGGATAATCTCGAAGTCCTTTATGTTTCTACATAAAAATATGCGCTAACGATTTATTTTATTTTTATTACTTTTTTTTTTTTGCTATGATGTATTTATTTTAATGAGTATATTAATTATATATATTTTTTAAAGCGTTTAAAGAATTTTTTTCAATGGAAAAAATTGCATTAGCTGCTTTGCTTAAAAGGTGCTGCTATTTTATTTTTTTATTTATTTATTTATTTACTTTTTTACGCATCTAATTTTTTAGTTGAGTGAGGCATATTTTATTCCTAGAAATCAGCTTAAAATATTAAAAAATTATGTTTGAAAGAATGTTCGATTTTAGCTATTTTTGAGAATATTGATCAGATACTAGAAAGTAGATATGGGTATACGGGAAAGTAGGCTCGTTTAGTTCTAGACGGAACTTCCTGTTTAAAATTATTTATTTCAACTTTTGACTTTCCAGAAGCAATGTATAGTGTTTATTTTCCGTAATGATTTATTTTTCTCCATTTTTATGCTTGTTTATAAAAAATATATATTTGAGAAAATTTATTCAAATTCTGTAAGCCAACTTTCTTATTACTGTTTATAAAATTACATTCTGTAAAATAGACATGCAAATTCAAATATTGAGTTAGTTACCCATGCTCGATAGACACTTTTGATTTATGGGCAAATTTTATTGTTGATACATTAATTAGCCACTTAATTTAGGACTTTTTTGCTTTATGAAAATCAAAAGGAATTTCAAATGATACATGAGACATGGTTACATGAAACATTACAGCACTTTAATTTCCGCTATGCAAGAGAAAATACATGTTTTTGTTAAAACCTGAAATTGCAAAACTAAAATAAGCAAATTCACAGAAACTTTAAAATAAGTTAAATGAATTTCTTGAATGGTTGCAGATAGAGCCAAAAACATTTTTTATGAAAAGTAAGATGTGGTAGAAGCTTAACGGCTAAAGCCTTGGATTCCTAGAAGCGAATCGCCGATCTTCGACGTCGCTCATCGACGTAACGCTGAAATCAAAGTCAAGTGGATTCCGACGTGACCACTCAGAACGCCGAATTGGCTCGGGCGCGCATGAGCAGAAGAATCAAGTTTTCGCCTCGGCGAGGAACGACGCCGACGCTAAGCGTGTTCGCTTCTAGGAAACCAATGCTTAAGGTATTCAGAGGGAGAATCTTCAAGGTAATACAATTGTAACGCCTACTGTTCGACCACCGATGAGATAGAAAGGCGAACATCCCGGGCGCATCTATCATTTTGCAGGTATGTCAGTTTGCCGAATTTGATGCGAAGACACATCGAAATAAACGAAACAAGCCATTGTAAATCCCTTCGCTATTTTTCCATTTCCCTTCCCTGAGTCATTCAGACAGAAGAGATGGTCGCTTTCCAGTTTTCCATGCTAAACGTGATCATCGTTTTATTAGTTGCGAATTCGTTAGCGTTTGCTTCGATGGTTGAAAATGAGATGAATAGTTAAAAAACTTACGAAATTAATCCATACACAATATTTTGTAGCTTTGGCTCCGTACAAACAATATTTCCTGGTGGTGTTCTGCATTCTGCTGGAACAGTTTCAGGCTCTGAATAAAGAAACAAGCGCATGAGAAATATATCTGTACTTAATTGCTTAAACTAAGCTTATCAATTTTTATGTAGGATAACATCCCAGTAATTGGCAGGTCACCAGTGATTGGCACTTCCAACAAAAATGTCCTAAAACAAGATTCATATCCAACCTTTTTAAAAGAGAAGGCTATATACCAACTGAATATACATTTACTTTAAAGATCATAACTTCAATTCATATTTCAAAATGGCAGCAGTGCATAGGAAAGAGAAACAATTGTGGCTTGTGTCAAATCAGTCATTTTTGTTGAAAAAGCTTCTTCTCTGGCTTACGGAAAGCATGCACATCAATCTATTAAAATCTGACTTAAAATATATCTTAAATTTTGGTTATCAAAAGCTTTGTTTCGTTGAAAGACGTTACTTTGAGTGGGTAGAAGTAAATTTTTGTCGCTTTTTGGGTTTTTGAAGAAACTATGGATAGGGCCATTTAGTGGTGCTTCAGTTTTGCTAGTCCCCAGTAATTGGCACATGTGCTTATAGTCCCTAAGGCGTTGTGCAATGTGTCACAAGTTCGATTTCTGATACTTTTGCAACAACAATATTATATGGGTTCTAATATTCATTTGAATCCTCCAGAATCTACTGCTGAATTTTAAAAAGAAAGAATAAAAAACAGATATGCTTGGCCATCGCAATTAGATATTGCGACTGCAGAGAATTTCTGTTCCATTTTTTATGGTCCCTTTGAATCATCGGGTTAATGTTTCTTTTTATGTGAAAACAGCTATAATTCGTAAAATCAAAACTGCATGCCGACTGATGAAACAGCAATAATCTCAATATTTTTTTCCATGTAACATTCCAAATTTTTATTTCTCTAAAATACGTTTTTAACGTTAAATATGCGTGATTTAACATTAATTTAAACAAAATTACCTACTTTAAATTAACATTATGTTTCTTATGATGATGAAATTTGTATGTAATCTAAAAGTGAAAAATAAAGTGATTTTCCAGTTCTATTAACATGAGCCAATCACTGGATCTCAAGGTATCATACACTGGGGTATCAGGTGACAATTAATGGTGATTTTGGTAACTTTTTATGCATATATTTTTGCAAAAATATTATTCAAAAACTTTTGTTTTTAGTGAACTAAATAGATGCACAGATATGCATACCTTGATACAATAATATTTACAAGTAAATATTTCTTTTCTAAGAAATGAAAACAGAGGTAAGTTTAAGGTCAAACTCTTAAAGTTCCAATTACTGGGGTTGTTACCCAACCTATAATTTTACGTTCTTGCTAACTAAATTTATTATGAACAACTAAAATTATTATGAATGCAAACAGAAAATTTAAAAAGAAATCAAAATCGATCCGGAATATCCGGAGAATCGGATAAACGAAATTCTACTGCATTTGATAAACGTGATAAACAACGAAAAAAGTTTTGTAAAAACTCTGAAAAAATGGCTTTTAATGAGATACACGGAGGCGGAAAACTTTAAAAAGCAATTTGTCAGTAAATACTCGACCGCAGATACCAATTTTGTGCTTAGCACGAAAGTATGCGTTCGTTAAATCCGTGAGTCTGTACACTGCCGTCTGTACGTCCTGTGTATTATGTCCCTCCTATTGGTTAATCATAATAGCATCATGCTAAGAGATAGAGGGTAGGGCATACCATAGAGTGATAGTTCTCAAACTTTTAGACATGGCGACCCCCTTTTCAGACTAAGTATTTTGGCGCCCCCCCCCCCCCGCCCTCCAAAGTTTTAACTCTAAATCCCTAAAACAATAACTAAAAACGACACAAATGGTTAAATTTTATTCTTAAGAACACAAGTAACTAGTAAAATTAATGTGAATTTTTGTTTCTTGAATTATTTTATAATAAGAGACAGTAGTAGACCTTACTGGTTTCATAATCTTGCAGTAGTTTTATAACAGTTATTGACCTTGCGCTCTCCTTCAAGTTCTATCATTACACGCAGTACGAAAAAGAAACAAAGATGACAACAGCATTAAAAACTTCGATGCCATTTTCTACATCTTTTCAAGAACTTTCCACAATGATGAATTTGAAAACAAAATCAAGAAATCGTTTGACGCTGGAAAATGAAATTGTTTTGTGCGTTACAAAGCTCATTCCAGACAGTAAAAATTGGTTAATTCCAAGCAAGCTCATGTATCCCAGTAACTGATTAGAATACAAAAACCAACTTGCATGTGTATTAAAAGCTTTATATCTACTCTTTTTTTTTTTTTTTTTTTTTCAATAAAGATACAGCAATAAATGAATTTTCTTTAAACTTTTCTTCCACATCACGTGACCCCCCCCCCCCCGGGCACATCCCACGACCCACCGTTTGAGAACCCTACGGTGGGGAAAGTAGACATCACTGTTTCTGATTCGATATCTTTGATACGTAAAGATGCGATACTATACTGATATTGATTGCAAAAACGAGAAAAAGCAAGAAATTAGTTAATTATAAACTGTTATTACCCTTTAAAAAAACCGTAAAAATAAACTTTAATACAGGAAACACCTACAAGAATAAATAAATAAAATAGAATAAATTGCATTTAAAACAGATTATCAAGTATTCATTAACTAGGCTTTTGGATTCAAAACTGATAGAGATTTGGAATTATTGAACTTTTTTAGGCTCGATTTTTATTATTATTATTTTATTTATTTATTTATGTATTTATTATTTATTTATTTATTTATTTTTGAGCAATCACGAAATGCTTATTATCCTTGCTTGCCCAAAGTTGATGTTTCTCTGATTTTTCAGATTACGAAGTTAACTGTTTTTATATTTATTTAGAGAGCAAAATTTTCGTTGTCACGGTTACAAACCGTCTGTGGTTTGATTTTATTCATATTTCTTTCAGGGCTTAACTCAAGCAAATTTTACATTTACAAAAAGGGGGGGGGGGGGGTGCAAAATTACAATTCTTCAGGAAAAAAAAAACAACAACATAGATAAACCTAAACAGCAAAATTTCATTTAAAAACAAAATTTCCAGATTACTAATTCCCAATTCATAAGAAATAAAAATAAATAACGTTATACGCTGTAAATAATCTTTTAAGGTAAGGGTATTGGTGGATATCAGCCCTAAAATCTATCTTTATTACGGCACCAAAATCACCATTTCATTTTTAATGAATATGCTGTGCGTGTGCATTACCCATTCTAGAAAATCATTAGTCATGATATGACGGGTGCAAATTGCTTATTCATTTCCATTCCATTTGTACAAACAAGAAACCCAACGAGTAAGGGTCCCATCACAATTTGTGATAATGAAAAATATAATTTGAATTCAAGACGACAAAATTCACACGTTTATTTACTGTTTACTATTTAAAACACAAGTAATTTCTTTCGTTTGTATCTGATCTCAATATATTGCAAACATTTGTCCGTAACATTTAACTAGTAGTTTAGTAATGAAAAACTTGTTTCTTTTTAAAGCGCTGCTTGGTCTGAACCTCAAACATTTCTAAAGAATTTTAGAAAAGCATGAAGAAGTGGGGCATTGTACATGGTTGATGGGGTACATGGGTTGGGAAACACTTAACAGCTATGATGCACTAATTATTTTAGGTAGCACATCACACCCAAACCTCTCTTTTTGTGCAGTCTTTTCTTGTGCGACTTTTTTTTTTTCAATCAGATTGGGACTCAGTTGACAATAGTATTTATGAAACGGACGAAGTAATTTATAAAACGAACATTCTTTTTTTTTTTTTTTTTTTTTGAGCAATCACGATTGCTTATTGTTCTCACTTGACTGTTTTGATGTGCTATCATTTTATTTTCCCGCCAGCACCCTCTGCAGTATCACCGTCGACCGGCTCCTCACGATGCTGCTCCTATAGCGAAAACCGCCTCCAGGTTGCATCCATATCCTACACACACGCGCATACATACACAACTACACACACACAAAAACATACACACAACTACCCACACACTCATGCCTGCACAAAGACACAAACACACATGCCTACACACACATACACTTACCCCCACACACAAACACACATACCCCCACACACAAACACACATACCCCCACACACAAACACACATACCTCCCACACACAAACACACATACCTCCCACACACAAACACACATACCTCCCACACACAAACACACATACCTCCCACACACACATACCTCCCACGCACACACACGCCTACACACATACACATACCCCCTACACACAAACACACATACCCCCCCCCACACACACGCCTACATACATACACACACACACACACTCGTGATTGCGAAAAACATAATTTGAATTCAAGATGAAAAAATTCAAATTAATTTTTCTTTTCTTTTTTTTTAACGCGCTCCCTATCCACCGCACAAAAAGAGGTTTGAATGTACAAAGCAAAAAAGAGAGGAAAAAAATACTACCTAAGAACGATACTGTCTTGGAAAAGCAAAGCGCAATATTGGCGATTTTTTCATTCTTCATTTCTTTTTCATTTTTTCATCTGTTGTATTACAGCTTTATTGTATAAGTTTGCTTATTTGATTTCCGTAGAAAATAAAGCACGAGATATTTCTAATTCCAACATTTCACTATTTCAAGTGGGGAATCCTAAACGTGTTTGTTCAAATATCTCAAAAACTCATTTCTATAGATACTGCCCTTTATCTTTCCGCGGTACCATAAGCAAAATACATTATACAGTTCTATAAACCAGTCTAATGTTTTATATGGATTTGAAGGTTATGGTACCATTTTTTAATTGATGGAGGAGCACTATAAATCTAAGTATGAAAATTACTAAATATCTTAGGATTTCTGCATGTTGTTTTACTAATAAATGATTTTCAACGCGTACACGAATTCCTATCATAAATCTTTATTACATTTAATGCTTTCGAAGAAAAGATTTGAAAATCCTGAACAGTGATGTTCCCATCAATTTTTCTGAGGATTTACTCCCAGTAATCCATTACGCACAATATGTGTATGCGATTATGAGGTGTTCAAAAAGGCGTTGATTTATTAAGTGTTAAGCCATATAAAGAAAAGAGGTTACTTGTAGAAAAATGTGGTTAACATAAATATATTATTTTTGCTTTAGGAATATTTAAAATGCGATGATAAAATCTGAATTATAAATGAAAATTTTTGAAGCTATATATAGTATATATTGGAAGAATTATTATAGTAAATAGTATAGTATAGTAATTAGAAGAATTATCTATATATATAAAAATCTCGTGTCACGATGTTTGTTCGGGGTAAACTCCAAAACTACTCAACCGATTTTTCTCAAATTTCATATCTATGTGTCATTTGGTCCAACTTAAAAGATAGGATAGTTTTTATAATTTTTTATTGCAAATTTCATATTAATTATGCAATAATAGTGTGAATTGATTGTTTAGTTCTAAAAATTCTTAATAGATGGCGGTGTAAGTTAATTAATCGATATAACTCTAACATCGTATGACTTACTGCTAAAAACACGACAAAAATTTAGAAATGTTGCTTAGAATTTCCATATAACGTTTCGGGATATTACAGGTTATTATTCACTTCCTGAGAAAATCACCTATATTTTTCAAAACGTTTCCTTGAATTGCTACAAATTGCAGATTTCACACCGTTGAGAAAAATATTTTTCTCCACCAGTATCAAGATTAACTAAACGTATTTAATAGGTGTATCAGTATCAGAGCGATTACGGGTCGTCCAGATTGACTCAACACTCAATGAGTGCGAAAAGATATCTGGATCACGAAACTTTGCAAGAATTGCAGAGGAGTTACATTCCAGATACTTGCTTGAGAGTCTGTCTTCGCGTTGGCAATGCGTGCATTAATGCTTTTAGAGCTTTCTTAGAAAAGCAGGAAGGTTCCAGGCTATTATACTAAACCTGCGTTAGGCTTCTCTGAAGGTGCCAGAATCATAACTGGCTTTAACCAAGAAGACTACTGAATTCTTCAAAAACATTCAAGGTTAATTTCAGGAAGGTTAATGAATTTAAGCGGAAAACAATTATTTTCTTTATTTTGTTCCCCAAGAGATTTTTAATATCAATAATTCTTGCAAAGATACGTTCGCGAAAGAAAATTGCCGTGACAATTGCATCGTCAGGCATTGCTGCTACTTTTTTTAGATGGTAGACGAACAGCATATTCAGCTTTAAAGTTGTCGATTAGATATTCATAACAAACAAAACGCAATGTGTAACCTTAAAGGGAAAAAAAACGTGGAATGGCTATAGTGTTGCAAGAGAGTAAAATTAAAATTTGGGATAAGTGTACTATGGCTCATGAGTAAAAGCATTCATTCGAAGCACATCATAGGATTGTGCAAGAATTGAACGGCAACGATAAACTTTTAGGCGAAATTGTCTGAATACTGTCTAAGGACTTCCGGCAGACATTACCAGTTATTCCGATGTAATCAACGCATGTTTAAAACAATCGTTTTTATAGGGTAATGTCGAGATAATGCGATTGACCATGAACATGCGAGTATAAACGCAAAATAATCTAATCCCACAAGTATTTTCAAAGCAATTGTTGGGTATTGGAAACGGTGAAATTGAACTGTATCAAAATATACACTGCCGTTGAGACAAAAAGTAAACTAATTGAGAGTCTATTCCCAGATAAAAAAATTTTTTTTTAAATCATAATTGCCTCTGTAATCGCGCTGGTTTTGTAGCAGTTTTGTTTTCGGTAAACATTCCCGAACAGACAGAAATATTTGTGGATCGTCAATTGTCGACTGTCAAGTACATATCCCGATGTTGTCGCAAATTGTGTTTATTGGTCGCACAAAGTCATTGGGAGTTGACACTTTCTAATGCAGGTTTGACATAAGGAGAAACAGTATTCGTCAACTGTTTAAAACAATTTTGACGACATACTATCCAACACAATCATCATTTTTTAAGAGAAACTTTATAACTTTCACGTTTGAAGACGTATTGCATCAAGTTTAACAAACACACAAATATCCAAATCCAGATTTTACAGTAGAGATGAACATGAAGCTTTAGTTTTAACTGAAGGTTTTTGCGTTTCAATTTCAAATTTGCCATTTAGTTATTATGATATGCCGTCGTTTGATAGTTGGGCCACGGACTTAGTTAACACTGATTTGCAACGTATAACAACAGAGCAATGACGCTGTCTTAGCTACAATTATTGCGAATAATAAGCCATTACTGACGGCTGGAAAAAAAGCTCCCCATTGATGCTGAACAAGCCTATACAGTTGTCGATGAAAACAAAGCAGTAAACATTCCAACTGAATTTTTTAATTCCCTGGATACACCAGGAATGCGACTACACGATTTCCGGTTGAAAATTGGCTCAACAATTTATTCTTTTTCGCGATTTAAACCCACCTAAATTACGCAACGGTACACGTTTCTTCATCAAAAGTAAACAATTTTGACGAGAAAGTTTAAAGGAGAAATGCTTGAGTTGCCACGTAATCCATTAATAGCGTCATAATTTTCAAACACATTTGAAAGGCTTCAATTTTTGATTCGTTTAGCTTTTGCAAAGACCATAAATAGATCTCAAAAACAAACAATGTCTTCCTTTGGTTTGGACTTGAAACATAAATATTTCTCTCATGGGCAACCATATTTCGCCTACTCACAAATGGAAAGTTATCATACTTTTCGTATTAGCAAAAGACTGGTTAAGCAAGAACATTGTGCACAACTTAGTGATTAGACAGTTTTCAGTTTTCAAATAATAGAAACAATAGTTCGAAGTCAATGTTATCTACTTCATTGAAAAAATTTAACTTTTATATGTTTTTAATTTAGTTAGTGTATTTTGTAAAGAAGTTATTGATTACAAACTATAGAGAAAGCAGAGGTAAATAAAATGTAGTGTAGAATCTAAAAGTGTATTTTGGTTTACGCTTAGTTTCTACATTCGGTTATTTTACAATCAGTTTCGATATTTACTATCACTTTCAAGTTATTTTTGCTTTTTTTTTTGGCCAAAGTCATACTTACAAAATTTACTAAGCGTAAGTATAGTGCTTTTTCCATAGAAAATTTAGTTAGTACTTACTGAATTCAATAAGTACTTTCTTCAGCCTGCACTGTAAAAAAAAAAAAAAAAAAAAATCCGAAACGTTACTGAGTAAAAATTTTCGATACTTGCTTGCAGTTCTGGGTAAGCTTTGACTATGTTTGTATTACTGATTATAGAAGTTCCTTAATAAATCAGAAAGGTGCGAAGCTTTTTTTTTCATCCCTTCCTAAGTTTACACTAAAGTTCCAGAAACACGACTAGCTCCAAACGGGAAGATCTTCGAATTTTTCAAGTGGCTTCCGAGATAATTTCAGGAATGTTATCAACTTTTATCGGAAAACTTTCCGAGTTTTGGCACGACATGTTACTGGCAGAAATTGGCCGCATCAGCTGCCCATAATTTTCCAGGAACATTTATGAATCGTTTTTACACTGAATCACACCCATTATCAATCTCATATGTTTTAAAATCGGCTATACTATTTTAAGCTCTATTAAAAATATATATTTGATTCTATCAAAATAATGAGTAAAAGTTTATTTTAATCCAAATTTTTTGCCATAGCAACGCGTGGCTGGGTCAGCTAGTTATAGTATAAATATTAGAAGTATCTCTACGTAGTATAAAATGAAGTCCCCAAAAAGCGTCTGTGTGTTTGAACTCGCAAAACTCGAGAACTACCCGGCCGATTTTGCTGAAATTTTCACTGTTTGTTCCTTTAAGTCCTGAGAAGGTTTACAGAACAGTTCAAAAACAACTCCATGAATAGTTCTTTTTTTACTCCAATTTACTTCCAATTGTTACATAAATTTCCGAATATGGGGGTGAAAAATTACTTACCTCGAAAGGAAAAAAAGTTACAAGCCTTTTTAAATCAAGTTTAAGAAATCTCGATTCCATTCAAATTGTGAACCATTTTCTTTTGCATTTAAATTTCTTAAACGTATTTTATTTTGTGTTTCCATGGTTACGCATTTTAAATCCATCTTTCTGGATTTAATTTATTAAAAGTATTTTAATATTGTCGCATTGTTTGGAAAGGAAATCATGATGTTTTTTTAATTTATTTTTTTCGCCTGATTGTTGAATATACGTCACTTGACAAAATTTTTATTTTCAAGGTGGACCGGGCAAAGCCGGGCAACGCAGCTAGTACGCTATAATTCTAAAAAATGTTTGAGAGTATACGGCGTAAATGGAGTATACCCTATGGGAACACCGCTGATCCTGAAGCGGTTTCGTGAAAACTTACTATAAATTGTATTGCTCTAGTAAGATAAAACGCAACATCTACTGAAATGAGTTTTTGAGATCATTTTAATTTTTGGATTGCGTACAAATGCTAGGGAAATGTTAGAATTCGATACTTTTTTCGAGCTTTATTTTCAGCGGAAACTAAATAAGCATGCATGTACAATGAAGTTAAAACACAATAGATGACAAAAATGCAAAAAAAAAAAAAAAAAAAAAAAAAGTAATAATAATAATTTGCAGATAGTGCGCTTTACCTTTCCACGGCAGCGTAGCTCATCTATTCTTGCAGTTTAAGGGGGTCCGGGACACATTTTGAAAATTTTTTTATTATATACTTTAGAGTTTTGAATTTTTTTACACTGATTCACCATTTAATTAATAAGCAAAATCACAACATAAATATGAAAAAAAAAATTTTTTTATTCAAATTTAATTTGTTTTTAAAAAAAATGGGGTTGCTTTAAATTGCTATAACTCAAAATATTGTAGGTCAATTTTCCATTTTTTTTCAAAAAAGTATGCACAAATATCTAAGCTTTAATTTTTATTCGGCGATTTTAAAAATATTGACTCAATAAAAAATTAAAAATACTTGAAGAAAATTTTCGAAAAATTCAAAGATACTTTTTTTAAAAAAAAACCATATTTTTTGCAGTAAATGTTTTTTTCAAAATCGCCGAATAAAAAATTAAGTAAACTGTTTGAAAAAGACATGCTCCAAATTTCATTACTTTATCTTCATTGGTTCTTGACTTATAAGAGTTTGAATGCAAGAAATCGGGAAAAATTGCATCATGGAGAAAAACGCGTTTAAGGTTTTAAAGTCCAATACACAATAGTTAGGTGCGGGCAACAAAAAGAATTATATCTTTTGTTCTAATAAAGATAGAAACACGATTCAAACGTCCTTTTAAGCAGAAAAAACGGAGTAATTTTTTAAATGATTAAAAAAAAATTGCAAAATTTGTCGATTTTTGTGTCCCGGACCAGTTTAAAGTGAAAAATTGACCCTTGATTGCAAAACAACATATTATCCTCATATATGTACAGTGGCTCCCAAAAGTGTTCGTACACTTTGAAATTTTTTAGTAAAACCAAAATAACTCAAAACTGAATTCAAATATAAAGTCTAATATTTTTTCACATCATTCCTATGTCATTCTAAATATAACCCATTGGTTTTTTTCAAAATATTGACGGATCTTCTTTTTGAAATGGGTCAGAAAACGAAGAGACAGAGAAATAAAACGCCACAAAAGTCATCGTACACTCAAATATTTTCGAATAAATTCATGATTAAAATTATCATATGCCGTTTGATTAATATTTTTGCATTGTGTTGACCCTTATAAGTCATATGGCTTTAATTTTTTGTTTATTTATTCCTTAATATATTGCTTATTACTGTAAAATGGCTGGTATTCGTAAAAAACCGCAAAAGCCATTCAAAATTTGAATTTTTTTCCCACAGTAGTGGTAAATTAGTTTGAAATGTCTCTAAATTAGTTAATTTATTTGTTTGTATAGTAAAGTGCTTGATAAAATGCTTTAAAGAAAGGAATCTGACCGAAAACAAGGTAAGAAAAGGTCAACCGGCGAAGTTGACAAAACGTGATCGTAGATTTAAAGTTAAAAAATTTATGAAAAATACACATTTAAGTACTGTAAAAGTTTCTGCAGAGTTAAATGAAACATTTTACATTTAATGTTCACCTAAAATTGTTCGCCAAGTTCTTTGATTAGCTGTATTAAATGGGACCTCTTCCCGCAGAAATTTTCTTCGTCTTGCGAAAAACAGAAACCTTACGCTTTTCGTCCCAAAATCAACGATAAATAAGCTAAAAACAGTTTAGAATCATGTCTTACAGATAAAAATTAATTCAACATTTGGTTAAATTGGTGTATAACTGTAAGTAGACGAAAAAATTAGGAACTTAAATCTTAAGAACTTAGTTGGATCAGTTAATCAGGACGGTGAAGGTGTTTTAGTGTGAGGGTGCATATCAGCATCAGGACTTGGTAGTTTGTAATTTTTTGAGCAAATAATGAATCATGCTGTTCCTTTAAATATTTTAAAAACCAATTTTGAACTCTTAGCTAAAAATTTGGTTATTGGAAACAACTTTGTTTTTTTTAATCAAAATAACGATAAGAAGCACACGGTTTTCAACGTTTGCGTCTAGTGCCTCGAAAATTGTCCTAAAGTTTAGAAAATACCCCCTCAATCTCCAGATTGTAATTTAATGTAACGTATTTAGAGATATCCGGAGGCTAGATTACGAAAATAGGGTTTTAAAACGAAAATAGAGCTAGAAATAGTAATACTCGAAGTGTGGTAGAACACTTACTCAGAAATTACGCTAAAAAAAGAAAGAAAAAGAATGAAATCTATTCCCAGACGTTTAAAAGGTGTTATGAATACTGTATGATATTCTACTAATTACTAACTTAATCAAAAGTTAGATTATTCAATAATATATAGACATTTTATAAAGTGTACGAAGACTTTTGTAAGATAAAATTTCCGGCACTTTTCGGTCTTTGATTTAAAAAAAATTAAGTTTTAATATTTTTTAAAAACTTTTCATGCAGTTTTGTTAAAAATTGGTCATAGATCTTATAATTAAATACCTATTCCGAAATATTAATTCAAACCAATGATTTGGGGCCTATTTCGTTGAAAGTCATAGGTGTACGAAGACTTTTGGGAGCCACTGTATATATATATATATATATATATGTAATGAATGATCGAGTAACGCTCCTGACGTTCCCAAAAATGAAATTCTCACGATAGCTTGCAAGATGTCATTATTTCATTGTTGCATCACTTAAAATTGAATAAATTTATTAATAATTAGGTTATATTTTTGGGTAGCGTTCGAGAAGCAAATAAGTGATTGTTTTAGCAAGGCAAATCTAGATTCATTAAGTAACTGCTTTGATGGTCAGACATTGAGTAAAAATAACTTTGGAGGTCCGTTTGAAGTTCAAGCCATTATGGCAATGACGAATTTAACTTTTTCCCAATCAATGTTAAACATTTCTCTCTCATATGTATCTACAGTGAAACCTGTGTAAGTTGACCACTTGCGGTGCAGTACTTTGGTGGTCAACTTAGACAGGTGGTCAACTTATAAAGGGGGTAATGATTTTTTTTTTTTTGTCATTTCTTGCACCATGTATTCATTTTTTGACTAATTGAAACTTACTCTTTCCGTTCAACTCATTTTTATTATTTAATATTACTTTGAAACAATAAATTTTGATCAAAAAAAATCATTGTTTAATTAAAGTTATTTGATATTAATAGTTCCTAAAAATTCATAGCTAATCAAAAATAACAAATTTTTCGCTTTTTTTTTCTCATATACATTTACATTTATAACCATGACGATCTACTTTCCAACAAAATAACTCCTTATTGAAGTTTGGCACACTTATTAGACACTAGTTTTGGAAATTCCATTTGTGTCAGCTAATTTTCTTTGGATTTCTCCCCTTTTCAATTAATTTTAATATTTCATACTTTTTATCAATCTCTAGTTCAACTAACCTTCTTTTTGAAGCCATTTATGTAAAACTATAACACAAAGAGCAACAAGCTGGACCCTCATAGTTCTAAAAGACAGTTGAAAATGAAAATGTCCTATTTCTTAATCCCTTGCACCAGAAATATTGCAATGCAAGTAACTTTTACTCTAGCACAATTCCAGTGTTGCCACAAAATATTGAAACTGGAAAAAAAATACTTTGTACTTTTCTACTGACACATGTTTTCATTGAACAGAGAGTACAAAAGGTAATCTCAAATTGTACAACAAAAGAAAAACAAGTTTGGAGAATAAAAGGGTTCTTGTAGTTTTCCAATGTGGTTAAACTCACAAGGAGGTTTAGTTATGCTGCAGTTTTATTTAGTTGGTAAAATGTCGGTCTGGCATCAAAAATATTCTTGGAAAGCTATTAAAAAATAATGAAATAAAATAATTTGCTAAATTAAGTTTTAAAAAATAAACCAAGTGGTCAACTTACAAAGGGTTTTTTACAATACTCCAAACCAAATTTGGGGTACATTAGTGGTCAAGATAGACAGGTGGTCAAGATAGAAAGGTGGTCAAGTTACAGAGGTTTTCCTTCATTATACAAGATAGGACTAATTCCGTTCCTCACAAAAGCGGTCAACATAGACAGGTGGTCAACTTACAAAGGTGGTCAACTTTACAGGTTTTACTGTATTTGAACAAGTCGAATTTACGGTAAATATATCGAATAAAGAAGCAATTTGCACCCGTCATACCATGACTGGCGATTTTCTAGTTTCTAAAGAACAAGTATCAACTTTTTTCTTTCCAAAATTTTCTATTTAATTAAAATGATAACTAAAGTGATAAAAAATACATACCATCGCTTAAGTCCTTTTCTAAGCAAATCGTAATAGCAAAGAAATACATATTGTAGGAACAAATTTTTAAAACAGTACTTTGTGCTAAGATCCTGCTCAATCTCTAGAAATAGAGATCATCTGCTACCTTGAATGTTAACGAAAAAATAAGCTTTTTAGCTGAGAAGCTTCCATTTTTGATTTAACCTACTTAATGCTGATCCTACCTTTGGTTTTCTATTCCTGAATAAACTATTCGCTTCATAACCATCAACCACGCAATAATGGAAATTTGTTCAAAGAAAAATTGAAACATAATTTTCAGAATGAAATATTTCATTTCCTTCAATTAAGTGCATTTCTATTACAAAAAATTTCGTTTGCAGCTGAATCTATTCAAAAACACAAATAACAACTCAAAAATAGAGTTTAAATGGCGACTTCAATTCTACTTCTATGTTAATCAGACATTAAATAGAAAAACACGAACTTCCTTTTTTCGTGGTTTCGTGTATATGTTTGGAATGATGAGATGGAAAATAATAGTACAATAGCTTTTGAAAACTTAGAAAATCTATTGACAAAGCAAATACACGCTGTCTTAAAAGAAATAAATAAATAAATACACGCTGTCGTAAAAAATAAATAAATGAATAAAGAAATACACGCTGTCGTAAAAAAAAAAAAAAGTTTGTACCAAGGGGGGAAAAAAATTGTGTACAAAGAAAACAAAAAGTCAAAACTACGAAACGTGTCACACTGATGAGATTTGATGGGTTGTAAAATGACGTAGGGTCAGTTAAGGTTAATGGAAGCAACTCTGTTACCACATGACACATTTTTTGAAACTAAACTTTAGGTGAATGAAGGGGACTAAGTAATATATACAGGGTGAGTCTAAACTCTTGGGAAAAACTTTAAGGGGTGCTCGAGAGGACTCTAAGAAGCAAGAATCGTGTGGAACATATGGAGCAAACGCAATGCTGACGCACTACATGCACACAAAGCTAGAAATTATAGATGCAAAACAGGTCACAACTTCATTACTCAAAGACGATTTTACACAATATTTTAGCACATTAGCTATTTTTAAAATGGTTCAATCCAATGTTCTAAAATTTCTCTTTTAAGAGGTGTAGAGATGCTTTTGAAACTAACCTATGCAAATTTGTAGCTTCCGAGATCGAAATAGTGAATATCTAGAATCTTCAAAAAAAATTACCCAAGATGGCGGATGAACTTTTTGTGACAAATTGCCATCTTTAGCCAAAGTTTGCGGAAAAATTTATCACCCTGGAACCCTGAAATTTTTGAGCTTAAAGTACAATTGGCTGTTAATACACTCATTTATTTTTGTGAATTTGAGCTCTTTATATTTTTTATAGCACGCGTGTAAACTCGTGAAAAAGCGCGGTGGAGAAACTTTCTTCCTGGAATTTAGGTTGTCATAAAATCTGAACAAAAATAATTCAAAGGTTTCTACTAGGTGATTATATTGTAAAAGCACTTGTTTTTAATTGGTTACAGTTGCAGAGCTTAAATATCTGTTTTCGAAAAGATATTGTCATCCAAAGTGGCTATCAAAACCGTTCAAGTGAAAAATAGCCTATTTTCAAAGCACTGTAGCTAAAGTTTGTCACCTCGCATCTTCTTTTCGTTTATACCATTAGAAAGAACATATTTATTCCTATCAAAATAAGCTTTTTCTTTAATGGTGTTCTTTCGAATAAGGGAAAAAAATGAACTTTATTTTTCTCTTTTAAAAAGTTATTTTTCAAATTAAATATGATAGAAAGAGTTGCAAAATCCCAAAAGCTGGTTTCCATGGCAATCACTATTCTTTATTGATTGTGGAACGATATTTTCTCGTAAACGACAAATAGTATTTTAAGTTCATTTTTTCATGCTTATCTGAAAGAATACCATCGGAAAGAAAATTTATTTTTATACGAAAAAATATGTTCTTTTTAATGGTATAAACGAAAAGCAGATGCAAAGGGACAAACTTGAGCTATAGCGCATAGAAAATTGACCTTTTTTCATGTGAACGATTTCGATAGCCACTTTGAATGGTAATATCTTTTCGAAAATCAATATTTACGCTCTGCAACTTTTACCCATCAAAACTATGTATATTGACAGTAGAATTACAAAGTATGAAGTTTTGAATTATTTTTGTTGAGAATTAAACGAGTCGGAGCAGGAGTTGGTCATTTTCCTTCCGATTCCACAGCCTTTCTTTAAACCTCTCTTAAACATTTAATGGAATTATTTAGTGAAAGCAAATCTTTACCTGTTGGTTTTGATGTTGTTGTTGGAGCTTCAGTTGTTGTAGGTGCTGAAGTTGTGGTTGGTTGTTCAGTTGTTGTGGGTTCTTCTGTGGTTGTGGTATCGGCAACAGTTGTTGTTGTTGGTCTTGATGTAGTTGTTGTAGTAGCCTTTTCTGTTGTAGTTGCTTCACTCGTAGTCGTTGCCGCTTCAGTAGTAGTCGTCATAGCTGTTGTAGTGGTCGTTTTCTCTGTTGTAGTGGTAGTTGGTTCAGTAGTAGATGTTGTTGCAGCGGTTGTAGTCGTAGTAGCGGGAGTAGTTGTTGTGGTGGTTGCAGGTGTTGTCGTAGTTTTTTCTGTTGTTGTTTCTGCCTCAGTCGTTGTAGCAACTGTAGTTGTAGTAGTTGCTGCTGTGGTTGTAGTTGTCGCTGTTGTAGTCTCAGGTTCCATAGTTGTCGTTAGTGGTTTTTCTAGCTGGAACGGCACCCGAGACCAAAAATACTGTTATAATGTATAATTCATATTACTATTATAAAGAGAGAGAGCGGATTTTTGTGTGTTTATACACTGCTCGACATTGAAAATGCAACACCAAGAAGAAGTGGTCAGAAACTGATGAAACTTGGAAAAAAGAGACAGCAAGGAATAATAAATGATCTTAATTTCAAAATGATAGGCATAACACAGAGCGAGAACGGCGTCGACTCAGTAGGATGTAGGACCACCGCGGACAGCGATACGCGAAGAAACTACGTCTAGGCATAGAGTCAATAAATGTGCGGATGGTGCCCAGAGGGATGGCTTTCCATTCCCTTTCAACCATTTGCCACAGTTCGCCTTCTGAACGAGGCACGGACAGAGTCTGCAAAGGGCGTCCAATCACATCCCACACATGTTCGATTGGTGACAGGTCAGGAGAGTATGGTGGCTAGGGAAGCATCTGTGTTCCTTGGAGAGCATGTTGACAGGTGCGAGCACTGTGTGGTCGGCGTTATCCTGCTGAAATGTGCATTAGGTAGCCCTTGAAGGTAAGGGATTGCCGCCGGCTGCAGCACATTATCCAAGTATCGTTGGACCGTCATAGTGCCCTGAATACGAACTAGAGGGAAATGGAATTTTACGCAATTGCGCCCCAAACCATTATGCTACGTTGTCGTGCGGTGGGACGTTCCACAGTTACAATTGGATTAGATCTATCTCCACGTCGACGCCACACACGTATGTGGCGACTATTACGGGATAAACAGAAGCGGGATTCATCTGAGAACACGACATTTTGCCATTCTATCATCCATGTCGCTCTAGTCCGGCACCATACTAAACGTTGCTGTCTATGTTGTGGGGCCAATGGCAGTCTTCTTAGGGGACGCCGTGATTGCAGACCACGTGCGACCAAACGACGGGAAGGGAAATGGTTCTGGTTGACACGGGAACATTCAGGATAACTTACACCTGCTGCAGAATCGAGGAACAAGTGACTTGCGGATCTGCTACAGCTTGTCGGTGGATGCGTCGATTAACGCGTTGTGACGTCACTCTGGCTGCCCCTGCACCCCTCAATTTTGCCACATTTCGTTGTTCCAACCATCTTCGGCACAGCCGACCCACCGTGCTCGCATCCATGTGGGTATCAGCTGCGATTTTACGTACGGACCAACCTCCCATTCTCAGTCCGATCGCCATACCCGTCGTAAAATCGTCTATCTGCTTCGTTGACGTCGCCCTGGCATTCTCTCGTGTCCTCCAACACAAAAACAAAATTTCTTACATAATTCTCGAATCAGAAATAACGACACGAATATTGCGCATTCTGCAAGTTTCTTTCCTTGTATCTTACTTCACGTGCGTAGGAGAGCTGCGCATTTCACATCATTTACGTAACTCAGTGATGTACGTCTACTCTAAAATTTGCATAAATTTCTGAACACTTCTTCTTGGTGTTGCATTTTCAATGTCGAGCAGTGTATGATCGAGGTAATCTCCGGAACCATTGCAACTAATTGAAAAATTCTTTCACTACATAAAAAGTGCATTCTTACTAGTGATGTGCCGGATCGTTAAAAAAGTAGATCCGCAGATACGGATCATTAGTGTCAAGATCCGCGGATACGGATACGGATCTCAAAATTTTTCTCCCCAAATCCCTACCCAAATAAATAAAACTACTCAAGTGTAAAATTTGTTACGGAAGGTATTCCCGTAAGGGTTATGGCACTGTTTCTTCAAAAAATAATCTACGGCGAAAATATAATCAAGACTATGATTTACTCTTTAAAGAAATCACTGTTAAAATTGAGGGGCAGTTGGAAGGAATATGTCAGCGCTACATTAATGCTTAGATAGAATGTGAAAAATTATTTCTAGATAGTTTAGTAGATGTAGGATACAGGAGCAAGAGTGTAAAGCAGCTTCTGGACAGGCTAGGAATAATTTTTCGCGTGTTATTTCAGCATAAATGCAGCTCTGACCCAATCCATCCCACTTACCCTGACCGACGAAATAGCAGAACCGGAAACACCTTTACAAACAGCAAATAGAGAATTTTGTCTCCCTTTTTTTGAAGGATGTCGAGAAAAACCAAAAAGAGTAACACAAACACCAAATCAATAACAAATACCAATATTAAATTGAAAATTTAAAAAAAAAAGAAAAGAAAAAAAACGTGTCCCAGAGGATCGACACCTCATATTAAGATGAATTTCGCGAGTCAGAACACACTTTATTAACAAATATTAACTGATAAAAAGCAGAAATTTTAAATTATTGAGCTTTTTCTCCTTATCTTCCGACTATGAATTCGCTACTTATTGCTCGTATAGGCTTAGAATAACATTTAAAATTTACTCAACAAGATTATAACTCCTACTGTACATAACTTGGAAGTTCCAAATAAATATCAAACGCAGAAAACTTCGTTCTTCACAAACTATTGTTATTATTTTTAACGTACGGGTAGTTTTTTACTACCATAATTGTGAAAAACGTTAACTTAGTTTTTAATTAATGTCTCCGGTAATTAAAGTTCTACAAAAACGAGACCAAGATAAGAACACTTTCGATCAAGTCACCTTTTGAATGAAAAATGAACTATCAAATCGGTTCATCTGTTTAGGAGTTACGATGCTACAAATAGACACACAGATACACACTTTTAAAACTTATTATCCCTTACTTTTTGCGACGGAGGGTGCAAATTGGCTTCGAAAATGATACCTTATAACTTAGATAGGGAATAAAACATAATTTAAACGGAATTTAAGAGTTTTATTCAAATATTTAAGAATTTTTAGAATAGAAAAGATCCGTTTAAGATCCGCCAAAAAGTAACGGATACGGATACAGATCTTTATTTTCCCTCGGATATCTACGGATACGGATATCCGGAACATCACTGATTCTTACTAAGTGACATAGGCTATAATTTATGCATATATGTATTCATACTATTTTTTAAAAAACCAATAGTTTTTCTATACTACCAGTTTTTGTTTCGCATTGTTTTGTTTTTATATACGTAAAAACAGATCCCGATTGCCCCGCATCCGTAATGACAAAATGGTTAACGGTTCTCTTCGAACTGAATGCTGAGGGTTGGGAAAACGCGAAAGCAGTAAATATCACGATGCCAGCATGAGAACCGCCAAAATCTTTACATGTATTTGATGCTGCAGAGGATAAGGTCAATTATGTTCCCATCAAATGTTCTGAGGGTATACTCCTAGTAATCAACTATGCACAATATGTGTATGCGATCATGTACATAGTAATCATAATATGAAAATTTTTGCAGCTTGAGGGCATACGCTATATGTCTAAAAATTGTTTGAGAGTATACGACGTATATGGACCCATGGGACGTTTCCTATGGGAACACCACTGGATAAGGTATATAGCAAGCATACTCTTATCATTGAACATTGCAAACCAATTAGAGTCAAAGAATGCTAATGCCCCAAAATTTATCCAAACGAATTATAACTGAGATTCATTTCGAGCAAGTTAGTTTTTAAATTCAAGTTGTACAGATAGACGATATTAATTCGTGCCTCTAAAAGGTTGTAATTTAACATGCATTTCGGCATGCCATTTTTGCATTCTATCCTTAAAGGTTTTATATTCATACTAAAATCGAAACGAAAAACACTCGCTAATAAATCCACTTTAATTCATGAAGTTTAGCAAATTAAACTTAAAAAGTAATTGCGCATAAGTACCCTACATTCAAAGTCAAGAGTTAAAACAATGACGAACAAAGAGCATTCTATAGGAAAGAAATTGACAAAGAGGAAAAATGAATAAAATTATTTGGAGAAATATTCTTTATGATTGCATTTAGGCATTTAAAAGGATATAATTAAGAATATAGCTCACTAATATAATATCAGGAAAAATTGCCAAAAAAAAAAAAGAAAGAAAGAAAGAAAGAAAAAGAAGAGGCATGTGAAAAAAGCAAGCTTTTTGAAGAAAAAAAGTACAAAAGGTTGAAAGGCATCTCGGGATTGAAAAAAACTCAACTTTTAGTCGAATTACAATAATTATCCAGTTAGCCAATCGAAATGGTTCAATTGGCCTAAAAGGTTTAGACTAAATTATGAGAGGTGTCACATTTGTGCACACGATACCTTTCATCAAACTTTCCATGTGGTGTCCTACAGAGAAGCGTGCAGATATACTTCAAGTCTGATTAAAGTCGTATCCTCTTAAGAGCCCTTTACAATCTCTGTATTTTAAGAAAAACTAGAAGAGCAAGTTTAAGAGATGGTTGTAAACATTACTAGAGTCTTTTACTGCGAGAAAGTAACCGGAAAACACATGGTACAGGATATCTAATCAAAATAGATGAGTTGAGAAATTCACTCTAAATGATTCTGAAAGTTTATTCTGAAACCAAGACTCTTTGTCAAAAAAATTACACGTGGATGTGCGAGAGGACAATAGTTTTTGCCAACAACGCTGTGCATCATGCACACGAATTCCTTAACTCCCTTAACTCCTCAGGACTTCTCTTCATACTATTAAAATTAAAGGCGATGACCAAAAAAATTTTATTGCGCAACTTTAATTTGCGTAATCAATGCAATGGAGTTGAACCACAATTAAAATCTTTACGGAATAATATAATTGAGATTATTGTTCTTACATCGCAAGCAGCATATCAGTTGGTTCATTTTCGTTGCATCCCCATGATCCCTGCATAATTAATTTTCCATTTTAAATACCCACAATTTCCAATGAAAATTCCTTATGCCATCACCTTTATCAAATCTGAAGTTCAAACGTACAACTATACGATACGTACAATGTTACATACGAGAAAATTGTATTGTTTACTGGAGATTATATATTGGTCTCTTTTGTTCAGAAAACGAGATAAATGAATTTGCTTCAAATCTCATAAAAACGAAATAAAAAATGTTGCTTATCATTAAATTTTAAACTCAAAAGTAACTGCATAATATTTATTTAAGACAGATAGTATTTTAACCCGAACAAGGTCGGGCCGGGACGCTAGTATGTAAATAAAAGAAGCTTATCTTTCATTTTATCTATTGATTATCTTGATTTCAGTGATTGATTTGTTTATATTTAGATTGTAAGAAACTTAACTATGCAAATAGACACACTAGTGGACGCACTCTCTGTCACACTGTGTTTCCCCCCAGGCGCATGCCGTCCTTGTAGAAAATGGTTTATGGTTTAAATTACCTTTAGGAAGATTCAGCATTATTCTACCATTCATGTTGAAATTTAAAGCTTTCTTAGACAAATGCTTTGCTAACTTGCACATTGCACGTGAGTATCATACCAAACGAACGCCACTGGATGTCCTGAGGCATCCAAGGGTGTCAGAGGATATCCCGGGATGTCTTCGGAACATCCTCAAGACTGTATGAATGACCTCTAAAGCTTTAGAGGGGTGAGATAGGACAGAATGGCTTTCCCCGGATGTTCTGTATCCAGCGGTAGCATTATTGATCTTGTAGACATTGTCAGTCAGGAGGAGATAGGATTACACACACACACACACACACACACAAACACGCACAGGTTTTTATAAAATAGATTACAAATCCTAGTAACGTTGCATAGTAGAAAGTATTCAAGTTTATCAGGATAAAAAGCATTTAACAGGAAACTCATGAATAACAACGTCCAAATCGACATTTTCATCGGCAATGAGAAAAAATCGCTGCAAGAGGGAGATCTACTTCTGTTTCCTTTTTGTTTGTACTTTCTGTTTGTTTTGTACTTCTGTACGGCAAACGGTTTCTGTGATGGGGCGCTACTCAACTTAAGTATGTGCAATCGCTCTGAAATTTTAATCATTAGTATACCAACACTAATTTAAATTCCCCCTAAGTTTAATATCAATTGCCTGATTCTTTCATGTTGTTGCAATGTTGACAAAAATGAGTGCACATTGTGAATGTACATGTATGATAAAGAAAAGTAAAGCAAGTATACATTTTTAAGAATGTTGTTTTAAATCTTTATTGTATTTCATAACCATAGTTTGATCCGTTAGAGAACAGGACTAGCAAAGTGATCTACTGATCTTCATTTTTTTAAACTAGAAGTGTAAAATAGATGAATGATGTAGGAGAAGATGCTAGTACCGGTAGCAATTCAGGAACATACGATAAATGCTCAGCAACTTTTGGTAACGATCGCATGGCGTGCGATTAGGAGACAAGACAAGGGGGCACAAAAACTCTTTCTCTGTATTGTCACCATCTTTGTAAATTACAAATTACAAGCAGGCCCTCAATCCTGAGAAAAAAAAACTACAGGAGTCTATAATCTTCAGAACATAATTTTCATGCGGGAATTGCTTGAATTCCAGCAAAATTTCAAAATTTACTAAAAAAGTTGGGGGGGGGGTGCAGAAGCTGAGCTCCCGTGAACTACCATGCAAATTAAGTCCTGATTACAGTGCCGGATCTAGGGAGGAGCAAGCCGGGGCCCTTGCTTCAGGCGGAAAAATTCACCTTATTTCTGTTTTTTTTTTTCGTTGAAACTCGATATAAACACTTGAAGGAAGATAGGTAAGAGTGGCAGTTTTAAAGCTTGCCCCGGCTCAAGAAAATCAGAAGTCCGATGCTGAGCATTGCAAGAATGAAAGATGCTAAAACTTGGCGAGTTATTTACATAAAGTACGAAATGCCAAAAATATCGCATGACATGTAAATAGGGGATCTGAAGGTTGGACATGATAAGAGGAACTCAAAAACTCTTTCCCTACATTGATGCCATCTTTAACAGTTACTATTCACAGACACACCACGTGAAATACCAGACTGAAGGGTGCTGAAACTTGGTTGAGTTTATGTGAATTACGAGTGCTGATAGCACGTAGTTAGTGCCTTTATCGGTGCATGTATTCTACATTTTTTAATGTCCAGTAATTTTGAATGACAATTGCTTCGAAGCCCGATGAGCTATTTATGACAAACCTGTAACATTTTATCTATTAATTCTATTGACATCAATAATGAAAATCGAATCGAGTTAATGAAGACATTCAGCTCTTTAGAGAACAAGAAAAAGGTTTTTTTTTTTACCCCTTAATAATAAGCGAACATAAATGAAATATCAAATCGGAACTGTATGTAGCTATTGTTACCTGATATACTTGAAATTCTTTCTTGTCACATTCGTCATTTTCAAAACACTCCGAATCATCAACATAGCTTAGAAGATGGCACGTCCGAGCATAGTCTTCTAAATCCTCTTTTAAAGGTCCTAAAGCCAATCCGGTGCAGTTTTCATTGATTCTGCATTTTTGGAGGCAAGTGACCATGTGGAAATCGTCGAAAGTATCGATTATCCAGTTAGCATGGATCCTGTCTTCAAACCAAAAGTGATATTGCCATGTCGAAACCCCAAAAGCAGTAACATCCATGCACTGCCATAATATTGCCCACAAAACAGCAGCCGAATGTTGTAAAAAGCTATTAATATACATACTTCTTATAACGTTCAATATGCTAAATTGAAAACAGTTATGGAAATCGATTTTTATTTATTTATCTTCTTGCTGTTTGATGATTCCAAAAAAAGACTTTTCCCGACAAAATCTGTTAAATTGGTCAATCAGCAATTTAAGTGAGTAAAATATTCGAAAATTTGTTATTGGATATGTACTCTTTCCAAATTCATATGTCAATGTCACCTACTAGTATTGAAAAGCAATATTATTGAGACTCATAGCATAATGCAGCTAAATGGCTAACTTGTAGCACTTAGGCAACTTGTAGCATTTATCCAATGGAACGTGAACAAGGAATGAAAATATAAGACATATTTTTCTCAGCTGCCTTATTGTCAATTCAATGCGGGAAAAAAAACTTACACGTTTTATTCAATTTAATAATTTATCAGTTAGCAACGGGGAGCTTTATTTACTATACCTAAGCAATGTTTCGGTTATTTTATTTAAACATTTGTTTCGCTTCATCGAATATTTTTCAGCATCTGCCGTTTAGTTTCGTGATCAAACCCATTTGAACCCTTTGTATTGCTTTATGCTTTAATTATTAATGTCATAATGCATACACCGTGGAATAATTACTGCTTTGCTTCGGAATGCTTTGTCAACTAATGCTTTCTGTGAAAATAAGAATTACATAGTGCAAGCATTAAATAGTGTTTACTTCTTTAGAAGTGTGTGTATCAGTACACCAGCGGCATCTGTAATTAATTTTTGATTTCAGGAAAAAATGTGCAGGTGTGTTAAAGAATATAATAAAAGTTTTTAAAAATGTACTGCTCAAAAAAAAAAAAAGATGATATGCATCTAAAATTCCTTTTTTTTAATAAAAATTTTACGGATTTTTTAGCTAAGTAAAAGAATTGTTGTAAACTATAAATATAGATAAATATTTTCTAATTTATTTACGATTTACTTACTGATTACACTAGCCTGCAGTGAAATTGCAGCCTTCGAAGTCAGAATGTTTCTGGGATAATTTTAGTCTGCTGAAATCAAATTTGAAGTTAGATAGTTCCCGTCAAGGGGGAGAGGGAGTAAGGTGAATTTAATTTTTTTTTTAATGTACGTTTTCGATTTGTTATTGACAACACAGTTAATATATTCTTATGTCAGTAATACATAACGAATTAAAGTTAAAAAAATATTCTGTGAAATTTTCATTAATTTGAATGAATATATAATGAGCCATCGACAGCAACTCTCCGCTGAAGACTCAAAAAAAAAAAAAAAAGGTTGGTCCAAAAAAGATGATCCATTGATGGGTTGTGAGTGCCCTTCATACCTTATCAATAGATCGTATAAAACCAAAGAAAAAAAAAGATTTTCTTAATTAATAAGTTTTTGCTGGTAACAACGTCGTTTGTTTCCTTCGATTAATTTTTTAAAAACATTTTACAGCACTAAGTCAAAATACAGGTTTTTCACCATAAAAATTACCCCTATGTCAAAACTACATTGAAATTAAAGGGGAAAAAATGTTGCCTTCAATAAACTTATTACGTTATGAAATCATATTCTTTTTTTTTTTAAATTTCAGATGATTCAATGTTGAGTTATAATGACACCGCAATGAAATTTTTTTTCATATTTTAATTTTTCATGCTTTAATATATTCTTAATCAAGATGTTCAATGGCTTTTCTGTATTGGAGATGATAAGGCTTTAGGTACCCCCACCAAAACGAGCCCCCCCCTCAAAAAATCGCAACCCCCCCCCCCCATTAAAGAGACCAAAATCCTTTTAAACTAACTTTTCCAAAAATTTCAATGGTAAAATCTGCCTCATGACCCCCCCCCCCTCCCCAAACTGACACCCCTGTTTTAGCTATTATCTTTACTAATAATAAAGCTCAAAGTCTCTCTGTCTGGATGTCTGTGACGCGCATAGCACCCAGACCGTTCGGCCAATTTTCATGAAATTGGGCACAAAGTTAGTTTGTAGCAAGGGGTGTGCACCTCGAAGCGATTTTTCGAAAATTCGATTTTGTTCTTTTTCTATTTCAATTTTAAGAACGCTTTCCGGAGCAAAATTATCATAAGATGGACAAGTAAATTACGAAATTATCATGACGTGGAATGGGAGAGCGAATGAACATAGCCAATTGGCGAGAAATTCGTCATCCATTATTTGGAAATATACAGGCGAACCGAATGCCTTTTTAATTTTCAATTACGGGCAAAGCTGTGCGGGTACTACTAGTTATTATAATAAACTGCTGAAATATTCACTTACCAAGATGTTCGATGGCTTTTCTCTATTGCTAATTTTAAATACAGATGATATAGCTGGGGGAGCCCTTTCTCTTTGGGGGAAGGGACATCCTCCCGTTTCCCCCTAAACACACAATTTTACCGAGCACACCCCTCACTTCGAAAAGAAAAAAAAGCGACCTCCTAATAAAAAGACTACAATTCTTTTAAAACAACTTCTCTAAAAATGTCAATGATATAATCCGCCTCATTACTCCCCCCTCCCCCGCTCTCATGGACACACTGCTGTAACTACTATTATAATAGATTATTGGAATATATATTCACCGAGATGACAAATGGTTTCTCTCTATTGCAGAATTATGTACAATGCATTGCATTTATATCATCCTTTGCAGCCCAGCCCCCGTAAAATGTTGAACTAATCGGCCTAAATATATCGGTATGTCCAAAATATCGATACCTGAAGGAAGATATAAACCACGGTACAGTAAACTCCCGATTATCCGCAGAATTGAGTGGCACAGAAATTGTGGATAATCCGCTAACAAAGGTAAAAACTTTACTAGTGTATGCAATAACTTCAAACCAACCTTCAAAAAAAAAAAAAGTCATTTCAAACCAAACTTTCACAGAAAAATATGCAAGTTTCAACACTCAAATTTATGATTGAAATCTAGAAAATGATAAAAATATTCGCGGATTTACGGGAGGGGGGGGGGGTGAAGGGGAGAATCTCCCCCCTAGTCTTGGGAGGACTTTACACATAGTAACAACCAGGCTTGGAGTCAATTACGAGGGAATGTAATCGATTACGAGCTTAAAAAAGGGGATTACACACAATTACGATTATAATCCCTTTGACAAAACGTAATTACGATTACAGCACCGATTCGAATATGTAGAAAATGTAACCGATTACGATTATAATAATAAAGGCAATACATACATTAGGATGTTTAAAGAATCACTGAAACACAATTGCAAATTCAGTTTTCTTTTAACAAAATCTTTTCAGTCATTCACCACTTTCTTATAAAAGTATAAAAACACCAAAAGTTTTTTGTTGTGCGAAACTTTGCTGTATTTTTGATATCATCATACTTTTTGCGCTAAAATACGATTTTGAGACTGCAATGTGCTTCGCTTGTTTGCCTAACATTGACAGATGAAAAGGGAAATTGATAAATGACCGATTGTAAGGATTTGGGAATACGCTCCCAAGAGGCTCTGAGACGTTCCTGTCAAAGGCGCCCACAGGGTACTAATTGTACTAATCACTTAAGATAGGTCTCAATTAATGACCCTCATTTGCAAACAGGGATATCTTGCTGTTTATTTAATCCTTTTATTTTATGCACAACTTGTAATTGAAAAAAAAAAAGTTGTAATGAGAAATGTATAGTTTTTCTTTTAAACTTAAAAAGTTGTTTCTTACAAAGTTAGAACAGTACTGTAAAACTGTACAATCTAATACTAATTTTCAGAGATTGGAAAGGGCAAATGAAGTGCTTTAAATAATTTTAATTGTTCTCGAGTCCTTGAAAAGAGTTAGATGAGTCTTTGAAATTTCTAATGATAGTGTGCTTCAATTTTTTTTTTTAAATATGTATAAATTACAAACTGTCCAAATGGGCAGCATGTTACTCTCTTGTTACTTATTTTACACCATTTCTTTTAAAGCGTTTTTTACTATTGATCATTTTGTATTTAATTCATTGTTGTATTTGTGGGTGGGTTTTGGAAGCATTATCTAAAGCTTAAGGAATTGAACCAACAGCTGATGTAAACAAAAAACAATGCAATTTTCTCTTCTCCCTCGTTTTTTCTCTCTGAGGACTACTGTCCTTGATTTGTTGACCCGAAAACAATTTTTACTGTGTATTATCGTAATTTGCAAAAGAGTATTTTGACTATTTTTTCTGGGATTTTTGTAGTTCCAATTACTTCCTAAAGGACTTCAAAATACAGAACTTTATATCAATTTAACGAAAAATTCCTTCAGGGGAGAAACCCCTGGAGCCCTCGGGAGATGTTCTAAATGTTACTTAAAAGGGACACCATTATCCCTCTTGAAGTTCAATTTAAGAGGGACAGCAGTTAACATATTAATAAAAATGAAGCGAATATAAGTAAGGCATTCCATTATGCATGATAGGAAAAAAAACAACATAGTGGGGGGGGGGCTTCTTCGCCACCGACAGAAAAGTTGTCCTGACTGCAAGAGACCCAAAACCTGAAATAGCTTACAGCCGCTTTAAGTACAAATCCAGCTTTGATTACAACCAATATTGCTCAAAATAAATAAATAATAATAATAAGCTATGCTCCCCCTCTCCCCCCAGAAACTCAGTCCTAAATCCGCCCATGGATAAGAAATTCTCTACCACTCTTAAGCCGCACTTTTCTTCGTTTGTGGAATCATTTTCTTGGAATAATTGAAAACTATGGGAATACAGTGAAACCTGTGTAAGTCGACCACTTGCGGTGCACTACTTTAGTGGTCAACTTAGACAGGTGGTCAACTTATAGAGGGTAGTAATGAAAGCTTTTTTTTTTTTTTTTTGTCATTTCTTGTCCCATGCATTTTTTTAACTAATTGGAATACTTTAAAGTCACTTTCATTGTTCAACATTACTTTAAAACAATAAGAAAAAAAATGTTGTTTAAATATTTTTTGAGATTATTTACCAAAATGACAAAATGATGCATTAAGTATCATACAAAATTAAAACTTTTGTGAATCGATCAAAAAAAAAAAAGCCTCATTGCTTATGAAAAAGTACTTACTTGACATTAACAATTCCTAAAAATTCATAACAAGTCAAAAATGACTCAAATTCTTCATTTGATTTTTCCTTGTACATTTGTAACCATGGTAATCTACTTTTCAACAAAATATCTCTTTATTGAAGTTTGGCTCATTTTCTGGGACTTAACATTAGCCCAATGTTTTTCAATGGAAGCATAAATTTTCATATGTTTTTCTAAAATGGGTCTGGTTACTTATTTGAGGCATAAATGATGAAACGTTTAGTACAATCTAATGCTTTTGCCTAGTGGTCAACTTACAAAGGGTTTTTTACACTACTCCAAACCAAAGCTGGTATATATTAATGGTCAAGATAGACAGGTGGTCAAGATAGAGAGGTGGTCAAGTTACAGAGGTTTTCCTTCATTATATAAGATTGGACTAATTCCGTTCCTGACAAAAGCGGTCAACTAAGACAGGTGGTCAACTTACAAAGGTGGTCAACTTTACAGGTTTTACTGTACTTAAATATTGTCCTTTTCTGGCCGAGAAAAGTACTTTGTTCTTTTGAGTGCATTGCTTAGTATTGTTTCAAAAATTCCGTTATTTTATTCTGTTTAGTGTAAATGTATTTCAGAATGATGTTACCATAATAAAATTTCACCTTATTTTTTCATTTAAATAATCCCTACTAAACGAAAAAAAAAAACTTTTTTTCATGCCTCAAACTTGCCAATTGGCACTAAAAATTAACTGTTGTTCCTCTCTAGGATTTATTTGTCTGCTTATTTAATTGGAATCATTTAAATATTAGGGGTTTCTCAAAGTAATTTATGGCTCACTACATAGAAGTTACTTGTGATAAAGATCCTAAAATGTCTCTTTACTTAGCCCCATTATCGATCATTGGCATAGAGGAGAATAAAATCCTATTTGAGCAATGATAGTGAATAAATTTTATACCGGCTCCAGAGAAGCCTTCATTCAAAATTTTCATCATGATTGCTATTAATATTACTGTTGTAAGGCAACGAATTTTTGCAACAATTGGTTTTATATTTAATCATTAAATGGGGAAATTACATAAAATTTACTGTTTCTCATCCAGATCAAAATAATAATTTATATCAGAATTTTATTTTTTAACGGTACCTTAAGATTAAACAAATCATTTAGCAAAATCCGGAAGTCTCTAAGTAGTCTAGTTGCTGAAACATAAGCAAAAGCAGGTCTCAGAACTATTGTGCGTTCATAAGGAGAAGAGACTTCGGAACGCCTTCCCGAAAGCAAAGCAAAGTTTAGCGCGGGGGTGATCGCTACCGCTTTCAATTCAGACAACCCTAAATTTGGCGGGCATTTAAATCTGTAAAAATGTCTTTGTGTTCTTTCCTTCCGTTTCTAGCTTCGCGTAATTGTCGTCTACGGGGAATCTATACTTTTTAAACTGAAAATTTCAGAACAAAAATATTGTATTTACAAAAAAAAGTAGGGTATTTTGTTTTCCGAATGAAACATTTCTATTAAAAGGATAGGTTTTCTGAATTTTGAACGATATCCTTTTAAACACTAACGTCCTATATTCGAAATTGCAAGTGCTCTGATGAAAAAAAAGGGGGGGGGGGACAGGAAAACTTCATTGCCACACAGACTGTGGCATTGAAATGCTTAAGGGTTGCGTTCGTTTTGAAGACTTAATATCTCTCTCCATCTCCCTCTCCCTTTTCTTAAGGGGGGGGGTTGACTCAGTAGCTCTTACGGGTTGGGTCTTTTTGATGCATCTGTATGGATTGTACAAAATTTCAGATCATATAGAGCGGATATACAGTCAGTAGATCTACAGTAGCAGTTATTTTTGAAAAATGATGAAAACATTATTCGAACAAAAGTTTCCTCCCCCTCCCCTCCCAAAGTATTGCATGAATATTAATGTTTAGAAATATGTAATAATTTGCGATGCGTTATAAAAAGTGTCTTTGGTTTGAATACTGTTTTAAAAGTATAGGTTCATCGGTTGGGTCCGGCTTAAGAGATGACGACTACCCTCAGGGCGAGTATTTTCAAGGCAGGGGGGGGGAGGCAGAAACGAAGTTAGTTATAACACTTCAGTACACAGTAGCCTAACATAAACACAGATTGTCCATAAAGGACGTTACACTTCACCTTAGCCTCTCGCCTCGTCACCTAAGCCTCTCACGCAATGTTCAATGAACATATTGCTATAACGAACGCTTTTATTTGGACCAAAATATGTGAAGTCATATTTCTTATAATCCCCTCCTTCCCCCTTGAGACTAACTGTCCGAAGTTCATGAACCCCGAACCCTTTCTCCCTACCCCTTTCAAGCGTGACATCATTTGTGAACGACTCCTTAGGTTTGCTCTAAGTCACCAAAATCGCAGTAACAATTGTTTTAAGGGAAAAGATCGGCTCCCCCCCCTCCTTCCTGGATAGCTCTAATCGCAATTTGTTTATGATCATGTATGTTTTTAATAAAGAATCATATCGCACTCCGGCAAGGAAAGTGACACAATTCAAAATCTGGGAAAACCGTACCGGCTATTGATTTAAAATCTAAATTTAGTGCTTTTTCTCGACACAAAAACCGCAAAGTTAGCTCACCTAAATGGTGCGCGGGGGGGGGGGGGGGGCGTAGAAACGATTTCATCAATAATGACACATCATTAAAAATTCATAATTTGGAAGAATATTTTTCGAGCTTAAAGTATGCATTATGTATCTATACTTCAAAAACTAATTAATAAACATCACATAATAAGTTGACTGCGCATATTGTAATGTTTGAGACTAAATCACTTAAAATTACTATTGCGTCAAACCTTAATTTTCTCCATTGCTGTTTTTTTTCTTGTGGTTGAGTCAGTTTCCTTGCCAGTGTGGGATATGTTGAACAATTGAATAGGTTGACTACAGCAACGTTTCTTGATAAAAATAACGCATTTTACATTCAGAACCAAGGACGGATCCAGAAACTATTCAAGGAGGGGGCGATTGATTTCACACCCTTACCCTTTTATAAATTCGCAAACCTCCGCCCCCCTTTCCAAACACCATGAAAGATCGTCTCATTTCAGTTATTTTGGGAAGGGGAGGGACTTCCTTTTCTACAAAATTTGCGGAGGAGTGTACCAAACCACATCCCTTACCTTAATCCCATCAAAGGTGTCCCATTAAAGTTCCTCTTTTTTTAGGGGGAGGGGGGACTTCCATTTTCCAAACTTTCCTTAGAAGAGCCCTTGAACCCTATAACCCTATTTAATATCATCTAAAATCTTCTAAAATTAAGTTTTTGGAACTTTGAAATACTTCCTATACAAAGTTCAGATCTCTATCAGTAATGTGTTAAGAATAAGATATGTGCTACACTTTCATTTTCCAGACAGCAAGAGCTTCGTCAAACTATTGAAGATAGGCTAAAACAATTTTCAACTTCAGTATCAAAGACATGCCGTGGAAGAGTTCTGCATCTCGACTCAAGGAAGTGGGGATCGCCCCCCCCCCCCGTATCCGTCCTTGTTCGGAGCTGTATTTGAATACGGGCAACAAACTTTAGCTTATTTTATGATCCCCACACGTAACGCTCTTCCGTAAAAGTACTGGAAGAACTGAATTACTTTTAGAGTAATCGAAAAAACTTGGAAAAAAAACGTATATTTTTTCGTATTTACAAAAATAAATAGGTTAAAACAGTAACATAAAACGTTGTTTCAGGCACTTATTCAATTATTCTGTAGATAACCATATTGGCATGTGAAAAGCTTTAATTTTTGTCTTGTTCCTTTTTTCATTTCTGAAGAATAAAAGCCATATTGGAAAAAAAAAAATAGTACTAAAGTATTGAAATGTCTCACACAGAGTGCAACTTACCTACTGAGGCTTCCAAAATTGTTCGTAGGCTTTAAATGTGTATGGTTAAAAATGAAGTGCCTAGGAATCGAAATAGTAGTTCAATACTTTTTCATACTGTCTCTACATGATTACATCAATTCAACATTTTTTTTAAAACAAAATATTGACTGTTTGATATGGGCCAAAAATGAGGTGACAGAGAAATATTTTCAGAAAAATTCGAAATTAAAGTTATCGTCTGTCGTTTTCTTTCTTTCTTTTTCTTTTTTTTTTTTTTTTTTTTGTTATTTTTTCAATGCGGTGATAGTTAAAAAATCTTTTGGCATTAATTTTTGCTTGTTCACTTTACAAATCTACGTATTATTTTAAAAATGACTCGTATTTGCAAAGTAACAACAAACACAATTCGAAAACGCATTAATTCTTCATTATATTCGAAGTAAAACAGTTCGAAATATTGCAAAAGTAGTTCATTTATCCCTAAGCACTGTGTAATATTTAATAAACGCTTTAAAGAAGAAAATCGGATCGAAAATAAGGTGAGAAATGGTTGACCAGCAAAGTTAACAATATGCAATTAGAGTTTTAAAATTAGAATACCTATGAAAAACCCACGTTTGAGAGCTGTGAAAGTTTCAGCAGAATAGAAGGAAAAATTTTCCTTCCAATTTCACCTGCAACTGTTCACCGTGTTTTCAGAAAATGTTTACTTAGCGTGAAAGACGGAAAGTTTAGGATTTCCTTCGCAAAATCAATGATAAATTAACCCAAAACGTATAGAAATACACTGCAAATCTTAAAATACTTTTAAGTCGAACAATTGTCTTAGTAGCACACCTTTTTTTCGGGAAAGAAGGTGGGAGGTAATTTCTTAGAAAATTATAGAACACTCGTCTTCTTACAGTGCGATAACGACGGCCAATTGCAACCTTTCTCAGTGTTGGTCTGAAGCCTCATCCCTAAAAGACGCATATAGAATCTTCCGATACCACGTGTTGGGGGCGTGGCCAAGTCTCAACTAGTGAAAAACGGACAATACCAAGACAAACATTCCAAATATATATGAAAAGTGCTTAAAAAAAACCTGGGTTTTTGCTAACTCTGTTAGGTTTTCATTCTGTGTGGGGGGGGGGGAATATTTTTTGGGACTTATCTTTTATTTATTTCTAGGAGAAAAAGTCCTTAACTCCCTTTGGTGTAAACAGCGTGAGAATGACTTATGCATTTAGACAAAATGAGTAAGCTTAAAAAAGATGAAAGAAATTTTTACACATGAAATTTTGTGAAGCTTCTAATTTTAAGGTAGGAAACTTTGGGAAGTGGGTCACTTTTTTGATATACAATTTCGTGAAGTAGACCCAATTTGAGTCTGAATCAACCCTGATTATCTCCTTCTAATATGGGAGAGCTGCCATTACAGAAAGGCTTGAATAAACATGAAAATGCATTGAAACATTTAATAGTAAAACACAAATGAAAGTTAATGTCTTCAACCCTTGAAATATTTCAAAACATTTTTTATTGAAATTCATATAAAAATATATAAAATCTACATGTTTAAATTTTTTTAAATGAAAATACATCATTCAGAAACATTAGTATTATGGATAGATTTTTGAACTAAAGCCTTAGTTAAAATGTGTTCATATTGTATCTTCATAGAGCTCCAGGAGAACTTGGATAAATCCACCTGTGAAACAGAATAATATTTGATGTCAGCTTTCAAAGAACAATTCAGGGAAATGATCTAAGACAAATTATGAGAAATGAGAAAATTCAATAAACTTTTGAAATAATTAAAACAAAAGAGTAAAAATGATTGAATATTAATATTTGAGTTGTCAAGTTTTTTCATTTGATTATATGAATATTTTTTATAGTCCCCCCCTTCCACCCCCCTCCTAATGTGTACCTTGGACATGGCTTGAAATTATAGTCCTCCTCTCCCCCTAAAAGATATTATGCTGCTTTTGTTCAGATGAGGGCAAAAAAATTGGTTATGTGACTTCCCCTGGAAATTTTTCGAAATTCAAGTCCTCAAATTGCAATTTAAATTTATGTTTGGTGACATTTCGAAAAGGCGTGGGAGTCAGAGGTTCTTTTCTATGGAGGGGCAGTTGTCCCTCCCTGCCCTCCTCTGGCTACATTAAAAAAATTGTGTAGTTGAGAGTATCCAGGACAATTTTTGGTGTCATAAATTATGCAAAGCTTTGTGAAAACAATTTAAATCTCTACAATATGCTGTATTCTAGACAACTGCCTAGGCTTGGCAGCAAAGAAATATTGACGTTATTTGAACCACAGCTCAAGGGCTTTTAACGGATGTCTTTACATTAAAAAGTTCACTTTTTTTTTTGCATTGAAAAAGCAGTTTCTTGAAACCTGGAAACACATGAATGCAGTTCTCGTCAAATTTGTGCAAGTTATTTTCTTTTTCTTTTGACCAACAGTGTCAAGGTGATTTTCTAAAGGAAAGAAGGTAAGTAATAACAATTAACAGAAATGTAATAGGAATATGATTGAACTGAAAACAGGAGTGGCCGGATTGGATCCAATGGGTTTTTTTTTTTGAAAAAACCCATTATTTAGCTTACTTTTGGAGTTTTTTTTAAATTTTCTGACAAGCTTTTAAGAAAATTAATTTAAATACTTTCACAATTTGAACTTTTTTATTAGGTCTTAACCACAAACAATTCACATAAAAAATGAATTTTGAACTTTAATAGTATTTCTTAACTCTTATCGGCATTAAAAAAATACTTCAAAGATTTTAAATAAATATATTTAACTTTTTTTTTAACTGGTCAACAAATAACTCAAACTATCTTGACTAAATCCTGTCACATCTGATTTCCTCAATATTTGTAGATTGAACAGAGGAAACTACTCGATGTAAAAGGTTTTCATGTGAATTATTTTCTGCAAACCAACACGTCACAAATCTCGAATAAACAAGGTATTTTTTTTAGAAATTAACAGGTTTTACAAACGATCAGACAGAAAACAGAATAGGATGTACAGTATTTTCATTATCTTACGAAAAAGTTTGATATTTGTTACTGTGCGCACAGAAACAGGAAAACAGGCAACATAAAATTCAAAGAAATGTCTTGATTAAGCTGGAATTCAGTAAAAAAGGATTTAAACTACTTGAGGTTTTAGAGTCGTTTGGAAAGCAAAATGAAATACAATAAAGTAAAATGCAAAAAAAAAGTAGTAAGTAAAAACGAACAATAGATTTTATCACTCGAGAAGTAACTTTACCTTAACTGTTGGTAATCATGGAAACTAAAAAATCTGAAACTTCACTATTCTTGGGTTTTGTCATCTTTTATATTTTTCTTCAGAAAACGCTGAATTTTAACTAGTTTTCCAGCTTTTTTGTGCTTTCTCCATATACTTACGCTATAATATGCTACAAGTACCCCACATTTTTCTTAAAAAAAGACAAAAAACCCACATTTCTTTTTAAAAACCCAGCTTCAGTTGGTTTTTTTTCCGGTTTTGTTGAAAAAACCCTGGGTCCATGGGCTTTTTTTAAAAAAACCAGTGTTTTTGCCAACGCTGACTGAAAGTGCCGATTCATTGAAATTCAATTGAAGCGACTTCAAATAGCCAACATAAAAGACATTGTATGCCTTCAAGGCAATTCTCGATTATATGTGTTTATCAGTTATATAATATTTATAGTAGGGTAGACCGTGTATGTTTAAGCAGATTTTTTTCAATGAATTTTCTAATTTTTTATATTTTAACCTAGGAAATTTTAGACATTGTGGTTTTATGAAGCAGTTCATGAAGTAAAAATTTGTATTTTCAGTTGTTGCTCAGTTTGTGCTTTTAACCTTTAAAAAAATGTTTTTTGAGTCCAAGTCGGTAGGGGAAAACTTGCCCCAAACCCGGGGCAAATTTACGTATCGAATGGGGCACGTTTACGCTTTATGAAAATGATAACAAGGAGTAATTAAAAAAGATATTGATAACCAAATTTAAATGTTTCATTTCTCTTAAAACACTTTAAAAATAAGAAAATCATAAATAAAAATTTAAAGAACAGAAATTAATTAACCCATTCCATGATCAGCCCGAAACCCCTTAACGCGCATGCCGCAGGTAACGAACGGAGTTGCTTTTTGCTACGTTGTAATAGCGCTTTTCTCCCCATTTTGCTATTGGGATTTTAATGTTGTTTTTGCAGTTCAGCTTGCAAATATGTGCTGAAATATTCATTAAATTTACACAGTACATAATGGGAAAATAATAAACAATAGAGGATAGGACAAAAAGCAATTATTTTTATAATACTAATTATTTTATTGATTTTTTTTTTTTTTTTGCTTTTATCTCAGTATATCATTTTTTCTTTTTATACACTTAAGAAATCAAAACTGCTAAATGTAAGATGATCTATCTTTCAAAAGGGCTCAACAAAACATTCTTCAAACAATTGACTGATCGATCCAATCTGTGAGCAAGAGAATTGAGTGGACGAAAACGCTTTAACTGTGGGAATGATTTTCTAAGAGGATAAAAAGTATTCTTCGGTGCCTTTTGATACATCGTGACCCTTCAAAACGACCAATAAACACAGTGACATCTCTTTGCTTTTCGGTTCTTTTATCGTAATTGCGATGACTTTTAAATCCCTTCTGAGTGTCCAGATATCAATTGCTCAAGCGTAGGAAGTATTTTAAAGATAAATGATTACAAAAGATCAAAACTTGCGGCTAATCCCCTATTCCCCTAAAGGATACTTTTGTGCCTGCAACTAAAAGCTCTCAGCTGAGAGAGGAACAGAGGCTGCCTGGGCGGATTCCCTAAGGAGGTGTCCCCCTTGGTGTCTTGTGGTCAACCCTTCCACATTTTCTTACAACAAAACAGTTTGAATCTGAAAGGAATTTCAAAGCAAGCTTTACTGCTTGTATTTGAGAACATGTCTTCAGAAGAAAAAAAAAGAAAATCTTGCTTGAAATCGAGTCGGATTTTTTTTTCTTTTAAAACATATTTCGATAAATTTTATTTAGTTTCATAGAATTATTTACTAATTAAGGCAATTTGATTATTGAAATGAAACCAAATGTTTTATTTCTATTTTTAAAATCTCATAAAAGAAGGTCCAATTAAAACATTGGAGCTATTTTAAAACAATAAATAAAATCTGAAAAAGAAAGGGAGAAAAGGAATGTTTCGTTTTGTATGAGTAAAGCGAAAAGAACTCAAGATATTATCATTTTATTTGTACTGTAGTATATATTTTATGTTTTGCATAGGGGTCAACTATTACGTATAATCAATGCCGTCCTCATAATTTCTGTTTGTAAAATTAATAATATTCAAAACTAAATCACTAAAAATCCATCAAAGGATGCCGCGAATATAAAAAGTTAAAATTTAAGTTTGAAAATATCACGATTTAAAAATAAATAAATGATAAAAATTAATAATAGTATACAAATAAATAAAAAGTGTAGTAAACACGTCATAATTATAAAAAAAATTGTACAAAATTAAGATGTGTAAGATAATTAAAAAAAATATTGTGTAAAATAAATTATAAAATTTGAGAATTATGAACAATTTAGTGAAGGATGCTTGTGTAAGAAGGTGGATTTTTGAAAACAAGAAAAGAATATTTCTGTTTATTTGCTTTATTCAGGCATGGAAATATTGTTAAATGTGTAAGGAAATATTTTCACACTTGTTCATCAGGAGTTCAAATGCTAGAATGCTAAGAAACAAAACTTCCACGAAAAGATAAAAAGATAATGCCTGATTAATTGAAGCATTATACGTGTCCCATCCAGGAGTACTTGAAAGATTAATATTTTAGTAAGATAAAATAAATTACAACAAGTTTCGTGAAATACTATAAGTTACATCCCTTTTGTCTAAGAAAAAGAGCTTGATTACTGCTCCCCTAAAAGCACCAGAACCCAACAGAGAAGCGCAATAACAGGGTTTTGCCAATGGAAGGATCGCCGACACATATTCGGCCGAAGCAAAAACTGCTAGAAACGCCGTGACGACACAGGTTCGTTGAAGGCAGTTAGAAACCATTTTCTTGCGACGAGCCTGAATCGGCCAGGGCAGTATTAACACAGACTGCGCGACCGATCCTGTATTGGCCGGGGCAAAGAATGAGTTAAATAAATAATTAATTAAAAGGCTAAACTAAAATCATAAGGCTTACTGATAATTTAAAAAAAATAAAGAATTTATTTAGCAATCTTCTTCATCACTGTTAGATTTCACTAACAAAAATACAGTAGACCCTCATTTTACGCAGTTTTGATTATACGCCGTTTAAGATGATACTTATATTTTATTTTACGTGGATGAGTTTCGATTTTATGCGGATGCGGCATTGCAAACGGATAAAATTTTCCCCTCTTTCAAAATCCCAACTCCTAAGATTGTAGATAGCACGTCAAAATGCAGTTTATTACTTGTAAACAAGCGAGCTTGGACAATTGGAGCCCATTTTAAGATTGGTTCCAGAACTCTTTCCACAAGTAAAGTTAAAACTCACACAATTTAAAGTTCAGAGGAAGAACTTTGAAAAGTGACGAAGGGAGAATAAAACCAATCAGGACATCGATGACACACAACCAAAAGCTTTCACACTGAAAATTTTGAGCCATTCCTAGAGAATGGCAAATGTTTTGATCCTGTCATGAAATTTAAGCCTGTGATCATGGAAGCATTAATGCCCCACAAAGAACTAGAGATTCCTTCTTTTTTAGTGCATGCCAAAAGAAAAACATAAACACAGCTCTTTTAAATAAGCACTAAGTTAATTCACGTTTTCATTAAGCGCGTTGTGCGTATGTATTGTAATAAGTACATATTAAAGTTATTATATATATATATTTATTTATCACTAGAACGGATTTTGTTTTTCCATCTATCGAACTTAACCCCTATGTTAATACTATTATATAATCTCAATTTACGTGGTTTCGTTTTACGCAACATTTCCGTGCAACGTAACTCCCGCGTAAACCGAGGATCTACTGTATTTCTTTTAGCATACTTGTTATGGGACTACGTTTTGACATCTAAGACATTGAATCCTGTCTTGTCCTTTTTTTGATTGATTGTGTGCTTTCAAACGATTGATGCAAGCACAATTTTCTTCTTCATAAACAGAATCGTTCACTAATTTCCATTTTACAAACTTTTTCCCTCTCGCAGGTTTTGGTCTCATACTTTTTTTCTTTGATGGCTTCTATTTCTACTTCAATAGAAACTTGTAAATTTGAAAGTAATTTTTAATTTTTGTTTTCTTCTGCCCATAATTTTTCTTTCTTTGTAGCTTCTAACTGCTCTTGTCTTAGGGCTTCTTTAATCAGAGTATCAGTTAGGATTTCAAGCATCCTCTTTTTTTTCTTCTTTTCCTGGGTCCTAAGCTTTGGTCCAACTTTTTCAATGGTCTCAGTTCGGGAAATCCATTTTTGATGATGTAGAAGGCTTACGTAAACTTAACTTAATGATGAATACTAGAGCCACTCGAATGAGATTTGTAGAAGGCTTACTGGGAGAAATACTTGCATTATCAATAAGCCTTTTTATTATTTTGGCATCTAACATGGTTCTTTTAGTGTTTTGAACATAATGTCTTACCATCTTTAAAATAAAGAAAATGTATTACAGGCTGAATAGTGTGAAAAGTTAAAAGCTGGATAGGCATGAAGACAGCACTATATGATTTTAGCTATAAGATACAAATTTGTTATTTAATTAAAAATGAATGGTGATTTTCAAAATTAAATAACTGGAAAATACTAAAGGTTTGAAACAATACAGAGCCAAAAAACAGATTTTCGTATCTGTATGCTAAACTGAAGCTCGACTGATACTAAAAAACTTGTGAGAATATTTGCTAGGGAGCAGCATGTATCTGGTATAACTGTTGGCTCTCGAGTTATAAATCGTTTTGGAAAAAGGGCACTGCGTAAATTTACCCCGGTCTACCCTACTTTAAAAAGGATATTTGATTTATTTACTGGAAGGTCCAATCTAGCTTTCGGTTTTAAGGAAGGGGGAGTATAGGGGTCTAATTTTTTCAAATGTTCCCCAAAACACAGCTTTAAGCTACCTTTAGTGACTTAAAGAAGGTAGGTTGTTACGCTGCATGCCATATTTGGGGTTTGACATGAGGATATGTGTATCAGGCAGTCTGAATTCCCCCCTCCCTCCATAACTTTTCATGGACTAGTCTTATTCCAAGTAATTGATTCCTTCTTCAACAGACTTAGGCGTGGACAGCTGATTCCCATTTTTATTTTATGATTTCAACCATTTTTCTTCTATTTTGATCTGTTCACTAAACTCAATATGCAAAACTTAGGAAAACCCTAAGCCCCAAACAAGAAGTGGGCTTAAGAATTCTTGTCAAAGACCGCTTCTAACATTATCCCCTAAGGGGAAAGTTCATCCAAGTAACTAACAACAATAAAAATTATTTTTAATACCGTAAAGTTGAGAAAATTGCAGAGATTATGATTTTCTTTTTTCAGTGTTTCCTTTCAAGAAATACATAAAATGTTATTAAAAAGAAAAGTAAAAAAAAAAAGCCTTTTCTTGTATGCTTAGAGATTGATTGTATTACAGTCAAGATAATTCAGAGTGCAAGAGAGTTGGTGGTTTTTTTTTTTTCATTTCTTTCTTTTTTTTCTTTTTTATGATATAAATGATTAATAATGCATGAAATCTTAATATTTAACTGTAAAATTGCTATTATTCACTTTTTTGATAATGGTTGCAAAGTAAAAATTGTTTGAATTTAAGTGTTCTTAAGTTTTAGTTAGTTTTTCCTTTTTTTATATATATATTTTAGCAGGGTGAGGAGGGGGAGGAGGGAGAGATCAATTAATTTTTGATTTGATTGTGTAAATTCTTCTGAATTCATTATCTTTATTATCATTTTTATTTATTGATTTCTTTGGCTGATTTAACTTAAAAGTTTTGTTTTGCAAGGTATTTTTGAAAATCATTTACATGCTTTTTCCACTCAGATAATGGAAGCCTGAATTTGACACAGAGTATTATTTAAAATATATGTATATATATGATGGAATTTACTCAAAGCCTAACAGTTTGAGAGCTTGTATTTGATGTCTTTTTTATAATAACCCTTTTATTATGTAAGTCATTTTTCAATTTTAAAATTAAAAAATAGCTTTAATTTTTAAAACATTTGTTTGAAACAGTTTGAAGCCTAAGGCTATGGAAGGAAAAATATGACTGCTTTTAGAAAATTGAAGTTGATCTGTGAAAAAGTAGGCTTGTTTAGATCCGGATGAGCTTTTTGATATTCTTCAAAAAAGTCAGGCATGACAGACTTTTACAATAACTTGATAATATTTGAAAGCAACAGTGTGTGGCTAAAAATGCATCCACTGTAGACCGTTTATAATAATTATTATTATTAACTAACAATAGAGACACTTTTACTGAAATTTTTAGTTTTCCATCATAAATTCTAAAATTCATCAGGCACATTTAAAATACAATGAGAATAAAATTATCCACCTTTATATTTTCTATTTTCTTGCTTTCTTTCACACTTTAAATTTAATTTATTGGTTCAAAACCAATAAAATTCCTTAGCATAATCAACCCTAGCCGTTCGACAAAATTGCTCTCCATAATAAGCTATTACTGCAGCATATGAAAATTATGCTTTATTTTTAAATAGAGTCAAAAAACTAATTCAGTAAGTAACTAATCTTCCACATCAGGGCAAGAAAGTCGAAAACTCACACGACTTTGAGTACTGTGTTAAATTTTTCTCCATGATAGATTCATTAATTACATTCTAGTATCTCTTTTTTATCTAACAATTATTTTTAACATTGTGTACAGTAGACCCTCGTTTTATGTGGGGATTACGTTAAACAGAAATGCCGTGTAAATCGAAACCGTGTAAATTGAGACCTAATACTAGTGTTAAAAGAGAGGTTTGGTTCCGTAGATAACAAAATACTTCATTCTAGTGATGACTAATTGTAAAATAAGTTTAATGTGTACTTATATCGACTTAACGCACAACATGTATAAAGAAAACATAAATTAATTTCGTGTTCTGTTTATAAAGAGGAGCTGGCTATGATAGTCTTTTGGCAGTCATTAAGAATTTTTCTCTGTAATTCTTTGCAGAGCATTAACGCATCCATGATCACTTGCGTCACATTTCCATGATAGAATCTTCCTTCACTAACTAATCAGAAAGATCATTTCTATTGTCTAGGAATGGCTCAAAAATTGAATGTGAACGTTTTTGGTTATGCGTCACAGACGTCAGTATCCTCCTTGGTTTTAGCCTCCTTTGTCACTCCTAAAAGCTCTTCTTCCAGTGAGTTCTGAACTGTTTGAGTTTAATAACTTTATTTCTGGAAAGAGCTCCGTAACCAATCACATAAAATGTCTCCAGTGACCCAAGCTTGATTATTAGCACGCCAAAATGCAGTTTATTACGCGTGATCTGAAATCTTTAGGAGTTTGAATTTTAAAAGAGGGGAAAATTTTATCTGTTTGCATTGCTGCATCCGCATAAAACTGAATCTCACCCGCATAAAATAAAATAAAGGTGTCAAGTCTTGAACCGCATATAATCAAAACTGCGTAAAATAAACCCGCCTAAGACAAGGATCTGCTGTACTTTGTTTCCTTGTGGAAATTTGAGCAAAAAATTTAACATTGAACTTAAGGCAGTCCAAATGTGAATTTTGGGTGTAACCACCTTTGACTCAGATACAGAAAATGAGAGCTCATTTTCTTATTTTATGTAGCAGAACCATATACAAAGGATTTATCGTAGGGCAATTCCACAGGTAACTGACAAGCATTTTTGAAACAAAACAATAAGTATTTTATAATATTCAAAGCAAAATATGTTGTGCGAATGGTCTTTTGCCTTGGAATATTGTATTTTTTAAGCTGAATTTAATGGTATAAGTGAATTTCTGAAATATGTTTTGGATGATTTAAAATTATTTATTAAAAACATGGTAACTGACTCACATTTTAAAAAGAAGTACAGTAGGCTCTCTGTTTAATGACTTTCAAGGGACCAAAAAAAAAAATCATCCTTAAGTAGAAAAGGTCCTTAAATAGAATGCTTTTAAAAATATAGTGAACCATCTGGGACTATGAAAAGCCGTCCTTAAATAAAGCGTCAGTAAACAGAGAGTCAACTGTATGTCAGTCAGTTACCATGCTTTTACCATTTTTTTTTAATTGTCCAGAATGCATTTTGAGAATTAAATTCTACTATTGAATTTTGCTTAAAAATTGTTACATTCCATGGGACAAGTTTGTTTTAAAATGTATATTTTGTGTTGAATATTACAAAATATGCATTGTTTTGCTTCAAAAATGTAGGTCATTTACCAGTGGAATTGTCCAGCATTAAAATTAAAATGATAAATGTAAGGATAAAACACATTAAATAACTTACAGAAATCTTTTTTTTATGAAACAATCGTGAGCTTTTGCTTTGCTTCAGATTGTTTTAAAACATTATTTTCCATCTCGGTAGGAATTGCCAAAATCCTTTTTGCTTTCAGAAAATATTTTATAGCATATGTTCCCATATGAAAAACCTACTCAACTTGGCGCTGTTACAGACACACTTACTAAATTATTTTGTTTTCAGAAAAATCTTCAATTGAATCGTCATTGATTCATTTGAATGTTAATGTCAAATAGTAGATATGCTTAATACGTAGGTCAACCAGAAAGTTAATAGGACTACTTTGTAAAAAATTTCAGTCAAGGGCTATTTTGATCAAACTGTTTGACAACACTTCAGGCATTTAAAGCTTGACCATGGAGAGATGGCAGATGACCTTAAAGAGGAAACATCATTTGTAATAGGTAGAATAAGTCAGAAAGTGCCCAATGGTAAGAAGTACATTCTCGCTGATCCAATCTATTACAAGATAATAACAAATGATGTCTCCCCTTCAAGGTCATCCACTATCTCTCCATGGTCAAGCTTTACCTCTATTGTCTGAAGTGTTGAGCAGCTTTTATGATGCAACATTAGTTTTTCTGGTAATTAATTGTTACCATGTCTTGTCAGCCCCCAAGTAGCATCCAAATCAGTAAAGCATCTTATTAATGTGAAACACTTAAACTATTGCCACAATCACTTAAAAATTGATGGCTAAGTAAATTACAGGGATAGAAGTGACATTTGCCAACAAAAATATAGGAAAATATAGGAATTTTCAGAAAAAAATATAGGAATTCGATGGAAAATATAGGAATTTTCTGCAAACAATATAGGAATTTTTCGAAATAATATAGGAAGATTTTGAAAAAAAAAAAAGAGGATATACAGGAATTTTTATAAGGCTGGCCAGTATGACTTTTTTTTCCAAAATGCAATAGATTAAAAACATGTAATAACACTACCTGACATAAGTTCAATACAAACGCATAAATAAGTCTAAAAATACAATTCTGCTTTGTTCTTATAATCTTAAGCACTTAAGCATCTTGCCTGATTCCATCCCGTGAATGACCAAATATGCCGACTATGTTTCACACGTAGCTGCTGGTCTGGTAGCTTTCCGGTTGGAAAAAAAGAATGATCGTTCCAGATTTACCCTATTATGTTGTTCGTATATTTATTTTGTGAATGAGCTGCTTTTGAGATGTGGAATTTGTGAATGGGGCTGCTTTTACGATGCGTAAATTTGTGAAGGGGCCGCAAAGCGGACCCAATTTGGGTCTGGAGCGACCCCAAAGTGTGCATGTCTTTCCGAATTCCTCGATTCCTTTAAAATCTGGAACAGCTTTGCGTTTTGTTTTTTGAAAACTTGGTTGTGCGGCCTATTGGGAGGCATTATTATTAAAATGAACGTTTAGTTGATACGCGAACTGCAGCACCTACATTCCGCACAATCAAAACCAAAACAATAGGACTGGACCGATGCATCGGCGCCGATGGTTCAACAATTTAGCCATCGGCATCGGCGGCCGATGCTAACTTGCTTGAAACATCGGCCCATCGGCCTTAAAAAACATCGAAAAGCCGATGGAATTGGCCGATGTTTTTGAAAAAAAAAAAAGGATCTTTGCTGTTTTACTTTTTATTACAAAGTAAATGGAGTTGTTGTTTTCATATAAAATTATTTACTTAAATTTCATTATGAATTTCTATTTTTAGTCATCCCTAGAAGAGTTTTTAATACTATATTCAGGTACCTAACAAGTTAATTATTGCGTTGTTTCTTGCAGCAGGATGTACGTATATATCTGTCATAAGTCATAACTCAAAAATGATAATCTGTAGAAGGTTAAAGTTTCGTATGTGGGGTCTGCGGACGTTCCAGTTGTGCACTTCCCTTTTTTTTCGATCGGGTGTTCTGAAAAGCCTGTTTACTCATTTTTTGTGGCTATTAATTACTTATTTCAATGCAAAACTAATATAGCGTCTCAGACTGACGATCATTTGGTGATATATTGCCGAATTGGAGACTATGGAAACAAATATGAGATGGCGAAACCGATTTTTGTGTCATTTTATTAGATTCCCGTTGAACCGACAGTAATTTTTAATTTTTCGATATTTGTAATATGAATCAATGTAATGCAGTCTTTTCTGTATCGCTTCGGCGGAGTTACAAGTTTGGGGCCCGTCGAAATACATTTTGGGGATCACAGAAGTTGTAAAACATTTATCATTCGCATTTTTGTAACTCCTTCGGTGGTCCTATGGTTAGGGCTGCGGAGTCGGAAGGAAAATGTCCGACACCGACTCCTGGATTTTGAAATGCCTGACTCTGACTCCAACTCCGACTCCGGATTTTTTTTTATTTTTTTAAATTGTATTTTTTTAATTCCCTCTCTCCCTTTAGGGGAGGGGGAAAACCTTAAACAGAGATTGAAATATTAATTCCTTTTTATGAAAATTTCGCATTTTGTTTTTTATTGTAAACACAAGACGCATACAGCGTTGTAAATTTAATTTAAAAATCAAATTTTCCAATAATTACGAGTTAAAAAATGAGATGACTTAAAAATGCCCTGTAAAAAATTTGAAAAGGATTATCTGTAATTGTAATCTGTAATTTGTCCCCCTTTAATGTTTAACAAATATATATTGATCAAATCGTGTGCTTTCAATTTTTGAAAGCTGTAACTTGAGAAGAAAAAAGCTTTTTTTCTAAATCCAAGTTCTTGAGAGGGGATGGTTTGCCCCGGGTGACACCCAGCAGGTAGATGACACCCAAAGTTAATTTCAGAGTTTTTAAAAAATATAAATGTTTTAAGTCTGAAAATTTTCGTGAATATATTTTAAATTATATATCATCAATAAAATTTCAACGAAAATAGAGCACATATACGTCACGAGCTAATTTTACACAAAATGCGGCGGTATACAAATTTGTACGAATAGCTTTTACTATACCTATATTTCTTCTTCACTAAATTTTTAATTTAAATTTTATTGGCTCCTTTAGAATTAACCTTAATATGAAGATTTTAAGATTAACTGCAATTATTGAGTGTTGTAATCAAGAAATCTTTTACACTTATTTTGTTCCATACTTTTTAGTGAGAACCAAGCTTATAGAAATAGTCTTAATAAAGAAAAAAACATTAGATTATTTCATCGATTCTTTTGGATTCGTGCTTTCTTTGAATTTGCCGATCACCCTTAAACGTTTCAACCTTGGCTACGGGAATCGACTTACTAATTTGTTACGTTTCTTTTATTATTTTATAACTGAGATCGAACAAAACACTATATTTCTATTTTTATTTCAAAGTGATTACTTGAAAATGTTAGGCAACAAAACCGTTTGCTGACAGTTGCTATTAGTTAATTAAAAAAAGCTAGCAAACTGAGGGACTGCTACAGAAAGTTCGGTAAGCACTCAAACTAGCTGATTGCCATAATGGCACTTATTTTTTCATTAGTATCTTTTTATACATGTAATCGAACCAATTGGTAGTCAGTTTTTAAAAAATGCTAGGAGAGTCAGTGAAAAGGAAAGAAAAAAAAAGCCCAGAGTCGGAGTCGGCATGTTTTCTAACGACTCCAACTCCTTTACCCCAAAATCAGTCCGACTCCGAGTCTCCGACTCCACAGCTCTGCCTATGGTTATGGGGCTTCTCGCGCAATTGCAACATTTGCTATATTTTAAATCCACCATTGCACATCAAAACAAAAACGGGTGCAAGTTTTGAAAGGTTTTTCTGCTCAATGTTTATGATTATTTTGAACTCTATTTTTACGACTATTTTTTGAATTTCTGAGAACACTTGCGTGCCCCTCCTCCCACTCCCTCAATTTCTGAAATTAAACTCTAGTTGTACTTTTGAGTTGTTTAAAACTAACACCATTCATAAAATTGGAGATTTTTTTTCTTTCAAACGTTATCTATTGTTTAGAAAGAATTTAGGGCATTAATGTAAGAAATTGATTAAAGACGTTTTGAATGGTGACATAATTCGAAAATCAAAGGGACTTTTGATTTTTTTTTTTTTCGGAAGTGCTGAAGTAGATTCAGAAACTCTTCCGAGGCGTTGGTGGTAGCTGTTCTGTACTAAACAAATGAGGCAGAGGTTGGGGCCGAAATGTGATTTACTCCAAAATCAGAGGGTGACCCCCCTAACCCTACTTCGTCGTTTCAAGCATTTCTTAAAGATTTAGCGATTATTTATTTTGGTCAAGAAATGTCATTTTGCGTATCTCTCATACTTGTTTCACCTATGTTTCGTAAATTGCCATCTTTTTTGCATCATTAATAGCGATTGATTTTTTTCTGTTGTAAGTAACTATTTTTATGTATTTATATAAAATCAATGAATAAGTTATTTTCGTTTTTTATAGAAAAGTTTCAGGGATTTTCATTTATGCAATTTTTCAAATTTCAGAAAATTATTGTTAAATTGAAAAATTTAATTTGAACTTGTTTGTAAAGCTTCATAAAAGATTAAACAATCAAATTGTTCAATACTATGTGTGCAAACATCAGATCAAGTATTATTATGTATTCAGTTATTAACTTGGTGTAAATATTGAGTTTGTTTATTGTACCTGCGTTTTAAGAACCTTGCTATTTTCATGGCTATTTTTTTTTTCAGCAAAATGTATGTCACTGTTATAACTTTTATGAAAAATGCAAACTTTTCTATTCATAAATTTTAAATCAGTATAAAAATATTCCTATTTTGATTTAATATTGTAATTTATCTGTTACCTTTTTTGTTTAATTTGATGACTAAAAAATGTCTACGTGCAATCTTTCCACTTTCATTGCGTAATTTGTTGACAATTTCATAGTTCTATTCTTTTTTTTTTTTTTTGAATGATTAAACAACGTAATTTAATTTTTTTTAACTATGTTTAGTGTATCTAAATCCATACATTATTACAACATTACTGAAATCTTAGTTATATGCTCAATTTAAAAAAACAAAAAAAAAAAAAAACAAATCAATTGGTTATTAAACAATCTCTTTGTTTTTCTTCCTTCTTTTTTTGGCTATTGTTCTTTCTCTTTCATCATACAGCAGTCAAAAAAGGAGAAGCATAACTACACCCTATACAGATTGTACGTAGTACGATGCAAAAGTTCGGGGACATGCTGTATAAAATCTTACCCAGAATAGTTCACAGTACCGAAGCACATCTACCTTCAAAAGGTCGCCTTGAGGGACTATGTACTTCTGCCAGTGTTCATAATATAACTTTTGGAAACACTCCTGAAAGCCATTTTTCGCTACCATCTATGATGCAGCTTCATCTTCTCCTGACGGAAAAAAGTGGCGTCTATGCAAATGTTTTTTTGCTGGGAACAGGTAAAAGTCACACGGAGCTAAGTCCGATGAAACGCTATGTTATTTGTTTGTCATATCAGAGTATTGAGCAATCGAACTGTGCATCCTCAACATGAAAGTCGCCTTCTTCCCCACGATGAAGTTAAAGCAGCAGCGCAAGAGGCTTTACAGGAATTTGCGAAAAATGTCTTCCAGGAGTGCTTCTAAAAGCTATACGAACGTTGGCAGAAGTGCATAATCGTTCAAGGTGACTATTTTGTAGATAGATATATGTTTCGGTATTGTGAACAATTCAGGGCAAGGTTTTATACAACTTGACCTTGAACTTTTAGATCATACTACGTACGTATGAGTTTTCAATTTACTATTTCATAACGTTTTTGAGTGACGCAAGTTTACGCGCATGAAGACATCACAAGAGAATTTGCGATAATTAACTGAGGAGGCGTTCAAAATGGATATTTGGTTATCTATATATTCTTAGGTACATATGTATGTACAGTTGTGCCGAAAAAACTTGTGAAGTATAAATTGGTGATAGTAAAATAGAAATTTAGGTCGAAATCTGATTTTCATTTTGTGATTACAATTCTTTATTCGTAGAAAGGAAGTAAAGTGAAATGAATCAATGATCCTTTAAATCCCTGACAATCTTATCAATTTATTTCTGTTTGATTTTTTTTTTTTGCCATCGGCCAACGGCATCGGCCATCGGCAATCGGCCATTTGGAGGAAAACAATCGGCCATCGGCCAGCTTTGAACAATCGGCCAACAATCGGCATCGGCCCATCGGCCAAAAAATGCCATCGGTCGAGCCCTACAAAACAATCGAAGTTGAGATGAGCTATCCCGCAAGCAGCAATAATTGCAGCCGTAGCCAAACACAAAGTTATGAAAAAAAGAATCACAAGTAGGGAGACCTGAAACGGTAGTTAGCTGGGGGGCCCTTTCTAGAATGACCTCGTCAAAAGCTACACAGTGCATGTGCCCATTATGATCTTCCAAGTTCATCGACGCCGAGTTCGAAAGTGAAGTTTCAAGGACTTGCACGATAGTTTCATGGGCGCAGAATTGAGCTGCACAGACGAACTAAAGTCGAACGCTGCTCCGCTCAAGAAGAAATACGGTACAGGGCTCCCAACACATTTTAGCTTTAGAAAAGAGTAAAAGAGGTCCATTTTCAATTAAAAAGAGGACTAAAAAGGACCATTTAGGATTAAAAAGAGGACCTTGGGAGGACCAAGACCATTCATTTAAACCCAAGGAAGCACCAAAAGGCAAATTAGCTGCCTGCTGCTAAATCCATGAAGATAATTTGTTAATTAACCATAATACTGAGATTTTTAATTATACAATTCCATTATCACCTTCTGCACAACTGATCTTTTTATCTATTGAATAATATTATTATTTACACAAACATTTGGATGGGGGGGGGGAGGCACTTAGCTCAGCACTTAAGGCAGCCTCCTTAGAATTAAATAGGCGTAATGATACATTTTGAATTGAACCAGGGATGCTGGTAGTCTCACAGAAGGATAGATGAAGCTGTGCTTCATCTTTCTTTAGTTTAAAATTATTTTTGTGTTTTTCTGTCTTATAATGCTTCTTAATAGCATTATATCCCTTCTCAACCGATATGAATCTATCACACACCAAACAGATATACTGTATTCAAAGTTTTCCTAAAAATGTCTGAAATGCTCAATCACAAAGGGAAGCAGATTACATGAGGCTTAATTTTGCAATTTTCATATTCAAAGTATATTTTCAAGAATCATAAAGCTTACATTAAAAGAATTACTCCATGATTGCAGGGCCATGAGTGTTTTGAACTTTTATGGGGGGGAACGAATCCCCCCTTAGCAGGCATCATGCCGCCTGCCTTGTCTAGTGGTCAGAGAAGTCTGACTGCGACAGGAAGGTCCGGGTTCGAATCCCGGCTCAGGCATGGACGTACTTTCTCTCTCTTGTCCTTTCTTTGTGTGAATGTGTTGTTATGCTGTGAATGGTTGCCTACCCTATAAACGGGTTCTTATGACATGTGTGTACTGTGGAAATCGGACTTCATACTAGCTGACGGTACGGTTTGAAAAATGAAGCAGCGCACACCAAATTGCCAGCCTAGCTGGCACACGACAACAACAACAACAGGCATCATGACAATGAAATGATGTACACAAATTCAACTTCATAAAATTACATAATTCAAGTTTGTTTCATATACAAAAACCAAGTTCAATGTTGGCATGTTTCCCATAAAATCTATTTATTTTCTATTAAATTAAGCATAAAACATGCTAATCTAAGGTGGCATATGGGAAAATAACATTCGAGTGGGCAAAATATTTTAATATTTACATGATTCAAAAAATATTGAAATTTCAAACACAAAAAGCAATTTTCCGCGAAGTCCGATTAAATTCATTACCATGGTTTCCAAAAAATTTTCTTCGTTAATTACTGAAATTAAATGAAAAGTAAACTAATCTAAAGTAGCATATGTCAAAATAACTTCCAATTGTCAAAAACATCAAAATGTTTACAAGATGCAAAAGGGTTGAAATTTCAAACGCCAGAAGCAATTTTCCGCGAACGCTGAACAAGCTCAATGTTGTTACGGTTTTCAAAATATTTCCTTCGTTAATTATTGAAATTAAACAAAAAATAAGCTAGGAACACATCAAAGTGGAACACATATAAGTGGAACACATCAAAATATTTACAAGATGCGAAAGGATTGAAATTTCACACGCGAGAAGTATTTTTCCACGAAGTCCGAGTAAGTTCAATGTTGCCATGGCTTCCGAAATAATTCCTTCGTTAATTATTCAAATTAAACGAAAAATAAGCTAATCAATAGTAGCATATGTCAAAATAACTTCCAATTGTCAAAAACATCAAAATGTTCACAACATGCAAAAGGATTGAAATTTCAAACGCGAGATACAATTTTCCGCGAAGTCCGAATAAGCTCAATGCTGTTATGGTTTCCAAAAGATTTCCTTCGTTAATTGTTGAAATTAAACAAAAAATAAGCTAAACTAAGTTAATATATGTCAAAATAACCTCAAATTGTGGAACACATCAAAATATTTACAAGATGCAAAAGGATTGAAATTTCAAACGCGAGAAGCATTTTTCCACGTAGTACGAGTAAGTTCAATGTTGCCATGGCTTCTAAAATAATTCCTTCGTTAATTCTTGAAATTAAACGAAAAATAAACTAATCTATAAGTAGCATATGTCAAAATAACTTCCAATTGTCAAAAACATCAAAATGTTCACAAGACGCAAAAGGATTGAATTTTCAAACGCGAGAAGAATTTTTCCGCAAAGTCTGAATAAGCTCAATGTTATTGTTATGGTTATGGTTTCCAAAATATTTCCTTCGTTAATTATTGAAATTAAACGAAAAATAAGCTAAACTAAGGTCAAAATATCTTCCAATTGTGGAACACATCAAAATATTTACAAGATGCAAAACGATTGAAAGTTCAAACGCGAGAAGCATTTTTCCGCGAAGTCCGAATAAGCTCGATGTTGTTATGGTTTCCAAAATATTTCCTTCGTTAATTATTGAAATGAAACGAAAAATAAGCTAATCTATAGTAGCATATGTCAAAATAAGTTCCAATTGTGGAAAACATCAACATATTTACAAGATGCAAAAGGATTCAAATTTCAAACGCGAGAAGCATTTTTCCGCGAAATCCGAGTAAGTTCAATGTTGCCATGGTTTCCAAAATAATTCCTTCGTTAATTATTGAAATTAAACGAAAAATAAGCTAAGGTAAGCACATGTCAAAATCACTTTGGATTGTAAAAAGCATCAAAATGTTAACAAGATGCAAAAGGATTGAAACCCCAAACACGAAAGCAATTCTTCACGATAAATCATATCGAATATATATGTTCAGAAAATTGCACTAATGAAATATTTTTAAAAGAATTACAAGCACAATCCAATGATTTTTGAAAGAATTCAAGCAATAAAGAAACTTTTTATACATTTTCAAGCACTTGAAAAAAAAAGATTTTTTTTCCAAGAACTTTTCAAAGTTTTTCATGGGCGTACAAACTTGATTTAACACGCGCTGTGGCGGCGTGTTTGGTTGTACAGTAACTTTTAGCGAAATGAAAAACTTAAAATCTGATATTTAAGTAAAAACAATATAAAAGGGGACTAATCCGACCAAAATGTTAAAAAGCGGTCTAAAGCGGACTTTACCATAAAAAACGAACTTTGGCGGGGAAAAGCGGACCATTTGGGAGCCTTGCAAAGATAAAATGGCGTCTGCGCGTTGCTCGCGGAAAAGGCAGTAGAGAAAGTCGGGGGAAAAGTTTAAAAAAAAAAAAGGAAGCGGAAACTGAAAATATAGGAATTATAGGAAAATAGGAACTTTTTCAGAAATATAGGAAAATATAGGAATATAGGAACGCTGCGATGCCTGAAATTACTGATGGCTGTACTTCTGCATGACAATGCAAGACCACTTGCAGCAAAAAAAAAAAAAAAAAAAACGTGCAAACGTCTTTTGAAAAATTTTAGGTGGGATTGCAGCCTCATCATCCTTAGAGCCCAGACCTTTTACCTTGTGATTTTCATGTTTTTGGTAACATGAATGAACTTTTAAAACGACGATATCACTCAAATGACAAGGTGAAAGTTGAAACCTAAGAATAGCATTGGGAAAGATTTCTTTGCAGAAGGTATTGGAAAACTGGAACCACAAGTGGCACACACAAGGGGAGGATCCAAGGGGTCTGGACCCCGACATTGCCCTTGAGTCTTTTTGATCGATGATAATCTTGTGTGTATGCATAAAATAATCCTAAGCGAAACAATAATCTCAGATCTAATAAATGAAAAAGTGAATTTATTTTCTCGCTTTCTTTCCTTGCAAAATCAAATTTTATGCGAACATCTATAAGGATCATTTTGCTTTGCTGTTTTCATTTTTAATTATGAGAAAAGTAAATACAGTGAAGCACCGTTTATACGTTTCTCTTTTATACGTTTTTACCAATTATACGTTTTTAAAATTGGTCCCTGCAAAGTCTAATACACATTAACCTAAACCTATTATACATTTTTTCGTTTGTATGCTTTTTTTATACAGTCCATTCAAAAACGTATAAACGGTGCTTCACTGTACATACATATTCGTGTGCTTTTTAGTATTTTATCAAAGTTTTTGTTACTTATAATGAATTTTATCAACTAATGTTGAATAATTATTCAATAATTTATTTTTTACTGTTTTTTGTTTCTGACAATAGATAAAATCAAAAGAATATGTTTAGTAGCCTGTTGGAGTATGATGTGAGAATGGTGGACTTTCAAACCCGGAACCCCCCCTTTGAAAAATTCTTTTGTGTTCTACTGGGTACCACACAGGGTTGGTAAAAAAAAAACGTTTTTTTCAAAAAAAACCCAAAAAAATCGTTTTTTTTTTGGTTTAAACCAGGTTTTTTGGTTTAAACTGGGTATTTTTGGTTTAAATACTATTTGCGATAAAAACAATTTTCGGAAGGTAATTAAGGTTCCATGTAATTAACAGTTATTCAATAGTCACATTATACCTAATTTCTTGATTAATTAAAGAGATAAGAACAAAATCTTGTAACTAATATTGATTGAAATATTGATTGAAATATTGATTGAAATGTTTGACTTGATTAACATGTTAGTATGCATGTATATATACACCCTTTATGATACGAAATATTTCAAGAAGTGGTTGTGATGTGCGTTAAGATAAAATATAATGAAGATCCAAGAAAAATTTTTTATAAAACCAACATAATATGAATAATTATCGAATAAAGGTAAAAGTTATATTTTTAAGCATAATCTTTCCAAAAGAACAATTTTCATATTTTTTCTTTCTGATCTTACATAACGCTGATTTTTATATACACAATGTCGCAAATATTGAAGTAAAGCAAAATGTATAACAATACATGATTGAACAATCGAAAAATCGATTGCTGCTGTACTGACAAAGTTTTAAAAAAAAGTGCTGCTCTATATTCGACTCCGTTCTTATTTTGGAAAAACTTGGAAAAGATATCGACTATCGCTAAAACAAAGAACCAAATCAAAAATACAAAAATTGGTGTAACATGGCTTAAATTACAGCTTATTTACTCACATACATGTTGCATCCAGCATTGAAGTTTAAAAAATATTAAATGCAAACTCTTTAGAACAAATAAATGTGTTGCAAATTCTATTTCAAGAAAAATTTTTTGCCAAAAACGTTATATCTTCTGCAACAGTGACTGAGTGGTGGAAAAGCCAGGAAAAAGAATTTGAAAAATGCAATGCAACCATCTTTAAAAGTCTTCAACATTACTAAAACCAGCTTCAGAAAAGTGCAGTGCATATATTTTCATCATTTAGATATCATTCATTACTCAAAAATTGATTAGGCTCTGGAAAAGCTTCAAAACTTGCTTTTTGTTCAAAGTACTAAATAACATAAAAATAATATTAATTTATAATGTAAAAGTTGCTATATATTTATGCATATGTTATTGTGGTGTAAAGTTGATTTTATGTAATTGTAAAAAGATTTATACACATTTCTGAAATGAGTTGAATACATTACATATACAGGGTGTCCGAAAAGTCCTCGACACATAACAATGGTATTTTAGGTTAAATGTGTCAAGGACTTTTCCGACACCCTGTATATTTATTTATAAATGTAATTTTACAGTTTTTGTTTGTAACAGATTAAAAATATTTTGCTTTAAACCAAAAGAACCGTTGTTTTCTCCAACAGTCTTTAGAGAAAATTCATTTAGTTGAAAGCCTTGAACAAAAAGACTAGCTTTGAAGCTTTTTCCAATCCTAATTTGTTTCTTATTCAATATGTGTGGGGAAATCAATGTAAACCTGTAAAATGGATTTTTTTTTTTGGCTTTTTAAAAAAAAAAACCATTTTTTAAAAAAACCACATGGTTTTTTTAAAAACACCACTTGGTTTAAACCATGGTTTAAACTAACGTGGCTTAAACCAAACAACCCTGGTACCACACCCTTGTAAATGCTTTATTAACAGGAAATTACATTGAAAAGTAAATTTTGGATGGAACTTTAAGATGCAAATAAAGATATTGCAAAACTTTGATCTTGTTTTGTTTTCTTAAGCAATGCCACTAACCTTTTTGACCGACTTTTGTAACTAGTTTTATGAGACAATTTTAGAAGAAAACTCATTTTCTTTATCGTTGTCTAAATCACTTAAATAAAGAGGGTTTTCAATTTTCAGATTTTCTCATCAACTTCTCTATGAGCTTTGTGTCGTTTAATAATGCCAGTTTAATGGAAAGATTCTTCTTTTAGAAACATAAAAATTAAATACTTGTTTTCAAATTATTATTTTTTTTTTTTTTTGCGAGAGAGAGTGAGCTAGAAAAATTTGAAACCAAATTTTAGATGTTATATTGGAAGGCAAAGTTTTATAGAAATTAGACTTTTTGTAGAACAAGAAAAGTGCAAAACGTTTCAAACTATCAACCAAAAAACAATTGTTAATTTTATCAACAACAAAAAATATATTTTGGGCAGACAAGAGCACAAAACTGCAATGATATCTTTATGGACATAAAGAACAAAATGAGGCACAATATCGTCTGTTGAGGGAAAGTAAAATTCTCAAGTGTTTACTTTATTTTGTTTGTAAAATGATGGCTAAGGTCATTATTCATGAAAATATCTATTGTCATTAAGACAAGACTTAAGTATTTCTGTTTAAAATTTTCAGTCATTGAAGTTTTGTTCACAAAAATCATGTTCAATAAATGCTTTAATTTCAAAGTAGCAAGTAAAAACTAAATACCAGACTTACTTCAATAGCATGATTTCTAACTGTTTCAGGTTTTCTACAAAAGTTTTTCAGTCTTTTAAACAATTGGTTTGGTGTATTATATAAATACTTTTCTGAAATACAAATAAATTTAGCAAAAATTACTTAAAAAGCATCAATTCATAGGAAAACTGAAGAATTATCTCTAATAGATATTCTTAAAGAAACTAATTTTTCTGCATACAAATTTGAACCTCCACTTAAATAATGCAAGCATGCAAATTTTGGTTTTCTCACATGTTTAACATTTGATTATTGTTTCCTAAGTATTTTTTAGTGTTACTTCCAAAAAAGAACTTGCTTTTATGAAAACTGCTCCAAATTGCCTTATTTACAATGCCAATTTTTATGATGCGTGTCATGCTTTCAGAAACCATTTCTGCATCTGTATCACCTTTGATGATGAAAAACTGTGAGGTGCTGTCTATTTACATTTTTGTAAGGACAACAAGTGGAACAAATTTAAGACAACTGATATGAAGCCCCCCCCCCCCCATGCACACATGCTTTTTTTTACATTAAAGTTAATTGTTTGGTTAATTATTTTATCATACTTAACATCTAAAGATTATTTTTTACTTTTTAGTTAATATTGCTACAAAAGTGTGTTTTTTCTTTTTTTTAGGTTTTTAAACTATTAATTTATTTTCTTTTTTTTAGTTTCATTTTTTACGAAAGAATATTTATTGCAACATAATTTGAGATGTTCTACATTCATAACACCTCCCCCCCCCCCCTCCCCACTAAAAAAAGAAAAGGGAAAACGAAAAATAAAGAGCTCGCACAACATTTGAAACAGGGATATCTCAAACTCCAAAAAGAATAATGATGCTCCCTAAGGTGCAACAGTCGAGTTCAAAAACATTCAACTGCTCTGATAAATTGCTTGTTGAATAATTGTCTAATCTAGCTAATCCATGCCAGCCATCAATGCCTCTGTGTGGAAATCATATTTATGCTACTTTAAAAATTTAAGATACATTTTAATAAAATCATTGTTCAACAATGACTGTGATCAACAATGAATTTTTAATTGAAGGCTCACCAACAGTTTTGCATGAAATTAGTTAAAAACAATTATAATTCACATTCTAATTACCTTGGAAGATCAGACCAAATTTTATCTCATGCAGAAAAATCAGGGGCTTCTATTGATATTTAATACTAATTTTTGCAAGCATTTCTTGTCCTCATATTTGTGGATTTGTGCAACTATTTTGATTAAAATTTGAATAAACTAATAACTTATAGTTAATTTGATCATAGAATATTGCATTGTCATCGGGTCTGAGGTCGCATGCAAAATTTCAAAAGAATTCGATCACAGGAAGTGGGCGAAATTTGAGTTGCAAGATTCCGTTATAAGTTACATACATACAGGTGAAGCTAATAAAAGCATGTTAAAAAAAGTCCAAATCTGAAATCAGAAAGTGAACTATCAACCACATGGAATACTTTTTTTTTTCTGCAGCGTTTTTTCAAGTACTTGACTTAAAGTTTGAACTTTTCTTTTTATCTATAAACTTATTATTAGATCTTAGATCGTAAATAATCAAAGGAAAGTAGCCTCGTTAGATAACATAAAAGGAACTTTGCAAAGCAGAAAAAGATATGAGTGATCCTAAGAAACTTCACTAAAAAATTGAAAATATTTTTAAAGACAGAGCTGTTTCTGAAGGCATGATTTTCAGGCACAGCCATTTTTTCAAAAACTTGAAAATCTGTTGAATATTTTTCTCTATTTTTTACAGGGTTGGCAAAAACCTGTTTTTTTTTTAAAGCCCATGAACCCAGGGTTTTTTAGGTTTTTTAAATAAAACCCAAAAAACCCAACTACAGCTGGGTTTTTAAAAGAAATGTGGGGTTTTTTTTTGTCTTTTTTTTAGGGAAAATGTGGGTACTTGTAGCATATTGTAGCGTAAGTACATGGACAAAGCAAAAAAATTGCCTTGGGGTAAAAAAACTGGAAAATTCAGCGCTTTCTGAAGAAAAGTATAAAAGACGACAAAACACAAGAATGGTGAAGTTTCAGCTGTTTTAATTTCCACAATTATCAACAGTTAAGGCAAAGTTATTTCTCGAGTGATAAAATCTATTGTTCGTTTGTTTGTTTCTAATTACTTTTTTTTTCTTGAATTTTACTTTATTGTATTTCATTTTGTTATGCAAAACTACTGTAGAACCTCAAGTAGTTTAAATCCCTTTTTACTGAATTCCAGCTTAATCAAGACATTTCTTTGAATTTTATGTTGCCTGTTTTTCTATTTCTGTGCACAGAGTAAGAAATATTAAACTTTTTCGTAAGATAATGAAAATACTGTACATCCTATTCTGTTTTCTGTCCGACGGTTGGTAACAATTGCTAAATTTCTAAAAAATATACCTTGTTCATTCAAGATTTGTGATGTGTTGGTTTGCAGAAAATAATTCAAATGAAAGCCTTTTAGCTAGAGTAGTTTCCTCCGTACAATCTACAAACATTGAGAAAATCAGACGTGACAGGACTTAGTCAAGATAATTTGAGTTATTTATTGACCAGTTAAAGAAATAAGTTAAATATATTTCTTTTAAATCTTAGAAGTATTTTTTAATGCCATTAAGAGTTAAGAAATACTATTTAAGTTCAAAATTCATTTTTTATGTCCATTGTGGTGAAGAACAAATAAAAACGAAGTTTAAATTGTGAAAGTATTTAAATTAATTAATTTTTTTAAACACTTCTCAGAAAACTTTAAAAAAACCCAAAAAATGGGATAAAAAATAAATAATGGGGTTTTTTGAATGAGTTTCTTCAAAAACAAACCATTGGGTCCAATCCGGCCAACCTTGATTTTTTACTTTGAATCCCATTAGTATATGCTTCATACAATAAAGTTCATAATAAAATAATTCATTTCATGAAGTTTAACATTCATTTTGAAGCTGTGCACATACCTGGATAAATTTCTGGATAAGCAAGTCTATTTGGACAAAGGGGATAGCATCCACAGCTCACAGCTTCCAACCTTGAGTTTGAAAAAATAAAAGTATTTTTAAAATGTAACAAAATAAACAATGATATTTGACAACAATTTATTTACTTGATTAGTGGATAATAATGATACAGGGGTAGGAGTGGAAATTAAAGTATTTCAGGACACCACTTTGGAAAGATTTTGACAAAAACTGGATCAAACCATATGTATTATCTGCATGTCAGCTGTTAATCACCACAAAAATCTTGTTTACTGGTTTTAGCAACCGACAGGGGCGTAGCTAAGGGGGGGGGTTTTGGGGACAAAACCCCCCCGAAAAGTTAGTCTCAAAAAAAAAAAAGAGAAAAAGAAGAGAGAAGAGAAAGAAAAAAAAAAGAAGAAAAGGAAAAAATTCCAAGCAATTATATACACACACACACACACATATATATATATATATATATATATATATATATATATATATATATATATATATATATATATATATATATATATATATACACATATATATATATATATATAAATATATATATACATATATATATATATATATATATATACGAGGGCTATCCAGAAAGTAGATTACGTTTTCGTCTGTGTCCGCTAGGGGCGGGGCTAGCGCGGCCATCTTGGGGTCAAAGCGTTGCGCAGCTCAGTCTGCATCTAGCCGTGCTAGTGAGAGGTTCGTGCTGTGTTCGTTCAGATACTGTGACGGTTTGAAATGTCTGCGTTAATTGAAAATCCCGCGAGCTGCGAGGTGCGCGCAGTAATAAGGTTTCTGACTGCAAAAAACTGTAAACCGATAGAAATCTATCGGCAGCTTTGTGAAGTGTATGGGGACAACATTATCACTGAAGGTGGAGTGCGTCAGTGGGTCATAAGATTTAAAAATGGCCGAACCAGTGTTCACGACGAAGATCGAAGTGGGAGACCCAGCATAGTGAACGCCGAACTTCTCGAAAAAGTCGATGCTAAAGTCCGGGAATTTCACAATAACGGAACTTTCTTTAAGTTTTCCACAAATTTCGCGAAGTTTGGTGCACGAAATCATCAGCGAAAAGCTTGGTTACCACAAGTTTTGTGCAAGATGGATTCCAAAAATCTTGACAGAGGACCACAAAAATCAGCGAATGGCTGCAGCGTTGAACTTTTTGGACGCTTACCATAAGGATGGTGACTTTTTACTCGATCGCATCGTTACTGGTGACGAAACATGGGTGAAACACGTGAACTGTGAAACGAAATTGCAATCAATGCAGTGGGGGCACACAAGTTCTCCCCAAAAACCCAAGAAATGCATGCAAACAATGTCGGCAAGGAAGATCATGGCGACTGTTTTTTGGGACAGAAAAGGTGTGATTTTGGTGGACTTCCTGGAAAGAGGCACTACAATAAACTCTCAAAGGTATTGCCAAACTCTCCAAAAACTCAGAAGAGCAATTCAAAACAAGCGCAGAGGAATGTTGAGCTCTAAGATCTTGTTGTTTCACGACAACGCCCGGCCCCACACGGCAAATGTCACTCGTAAAGTTCTTGAATCTTTTAAGTGGGAGTTGTTTCCTCATCCACCGTACAGTCCCGACCTGGCACCGAGCGACTTCCACCTATTCCCAGCAATGAAGAAGTGGCTGGCTATGCAGCGTTTTGATGACGACGCACAGTTGCAAGAAGAGGTAACGGAGTGGTTGAAGGCGCAGGCGGCCGAATTTTTCGACGAAGGAATTTCCAAGCTCGTACATCGCTACGATAAATGCCTTAATTTGTATGGTGACTATGTCGAAAAGTAGTATTTGAGTGTGGCTTTCATCTGTATATAATAAAAAAATTTTCCTATACTTTGTTTATTTTTTATTCCAAAACGTAATCTACTTTCTGGATAGCCCTCGTATAAAAGAAGTAACCCCCCCCCCCCCCCGAAAGTCGGGTCTAGCTACGCCACTGGCAACCGATATTATTATGAATGAAAAATTATCATATAAACTTTGTGCTACAATATGATTAAGGTGAAAAAACAATGTAAATAAAGCAAATATTGGAGAAAATACAGCATATAGCTATTTCAAGGCTACAATGCGAGAGAACTGAGTTCTCTCGCAACTTCTGGTTGTGTTGGTGAGCTTTTTGCACTGATGAAGAGGCTCCATTGTAGCCTTGAAATAGCTATATGCTGTATTTTTTCCAATATTTGGGCTTTATTTACGTTTTTTTTCACCTTAATCGATATTATTATGACTAAATATTGCCATAAACACGTTCTGAGTATTACTTACAATTTATTTTGAAAAGTTGATATCCACATGCTTTTGTCATATTATCCTTATGCCAAATGCATTGGATAACATGCAAGTACCTTTTAAAATATTTTTATCACCTATTAAAGGAAATATAGGAGGAGTTTTAAAATCTAACTTGAGTGATGGAGGGGATGCACTTCACGTATTTATATATAAATTCTTCAAAAAGAGTCTCTTTTGTGTTTTGAGGGTAACACCACTATGTCTCAAGTCAAAAAACCAACAACATCAATGTAAATAATCTTGGTACACATATCATTAAGGCTCAACTGATGGTACTTTTTGGCCAATGCTGATTGTTCGAAGGCGGCAAATGGCTGATTATTTTTTGTTTGAAATGGCTGATGACAACACCTGAATGAGTGTAAAACCTAAAATGTACTCTTCAAAAAAAATTTTAAGAAACAATCAGTATTCAATACATTGTAGGGAACCTATGTCAAGCCTTAGTACACAAAAATGGATGGATAAATAAATATGGTAACTAGCTAAAGGCTGTCAATATTGTTATATTTCCATTTTTTAAATGAAAATATCTGAATGAATTTCTAATAGAAGAAAAGATAAGGACTGTAATGAAAAGTCACACTAGGAGTTAAATGTTCAAAACTTTACCAAAAGATTTATTTTATTTCAACAAATAAAAATTTTAGGATATAAATTAAAAATATTATTACTGTCTAAAAATAAAACTAGAACAGGTTTTAGAAAATAACTTTGGAAAAGAAAAAGGGAGGTTTTTATTATGACATTTTAATTTAAAATTAAATAAATCGGGAATGTAGCCAAGCAGGAGGAAGAGAAGTAGTCCCTGAACCTAATATTTTCCTTTACGATACCAAACATACCGAAAAATTGTATTTTGGAACTTTAAGTTGGAAAAACTTCTGTGGATGAGTGCCTAAATCCTATCCCTTCTGCTAAAATTACCAACTATTGCCAGTAATCACATTTTCAAGACTTCTATTTCAGAAAATTCCGGCCAAAAGATTTATAGCCCCCTTCACCCAAACCTGCCATGCCCTCATTTTCTAAAAACTCACATGGGAGAGTCTTTGAGCCCAATCTTTTCCCTTACCTCTATCAAAAGATGGTTTACAATCATTTATTAGCTTTCAATTCCAAAAAAGAAAAAATGGCAGGGGAGCATCTCCAAACTCTCTCCTTCCAAAATCATGAAAATTCTTCTGAAATTACATTTTAGGAGTGCACTTTCAAAATATGAAGCCCCCTCTCCCAACTCCTCCAGCATCTCTGAAAATCCTCTAAAACAGCGCTTTGAAACTTTCATTTCGAAGAATTGCCACATTTTCCTTCCTCTTTCACTACCAAAACTGAGGCCTACAATCATGTTTCCAAGACTTCAATTTTTAAAGAATTTCTGGAAACAGGCACACATAAACTTCCCCCATTATCGATATTATTGAAGATCTTCTAAACTACTATTTTGGACTTCAATTTTCTAAAAAAAATGGGCATGTGTATGGGGGGGGGGGGAGATCTTTTAACTTCCTTCCTCCTAATGCAGTAAAACTTGACTACAACGATATTGTTGGGACCTTAAAAAATATCGTAATAAACAGGTTATTTTTATAGACAGTTTGATTATTCATGCTGACATTTTGCTGGGGCCAAAAAAAAAAAAAAATGTTATAGACAGGTTATCCTTATAACCGAATATCACTGTATAACCGAAGATAGCCAAAAATTAATTTCTGGTATGCTAATTTTAGAAAAATATCTGCATAAGAATCCCTAAACCTTATTCCTTCTTCTAACACTACGATATATGGCTTACAATTGCCCTTTAAAGACAATCCATATATTACTAATAATAATAAATCAAAGGTGCAAATAAAGTAGAGACGTACCGAGTACTCGGTAACTACTCGTTACTCGGTCAATTTGCCGAGTACTCGGTACTCGGCGAAATTCTGATCAGATACTCGGCCAATACCGAGTAGTTGCAAAAAATTGAATATTGTCTAAGACAGATACTAAAATTTATTTAAAAAAAAAGAGTAAGCATTATATTCTGCAATCATTTACAATTAAAATTTGTAAGTCAAATTTAAATTTTGAGAATAATGAAGTTTGTAATGCTTCAATGAAATAAATCTTTATTTTAATGTCCCCAAAGTAAATAAAACTTATTTATTAAAAATTATGCAAAAAAAGGTAAGTATAGAAAATATGGAATTTTTATATTAAAAATGTATTTTTGCTACAAACAAAAATTAGTTATAAAAAATATAAAAATACCTTTGCTTAAAAAATAAAAGGAAATAAAACAACGTTAAAAGCACAGTGCAGGAACACTGCAGTCACGTGTTTTGGCGTTTCAAGGAATTCCTTTTTCAATGCACAAAATGGGAGCTCGTGAATTTAAAGGCATCGGACGAAAGTCGGATTTTTTTGTCGAATGTCTTAACATTCTTTAACTCACATGTTATGCACTGAAAAAGACGTTCCTTGTAACGGGGGGAGGGAGGGGGCAGAAACACGTGTCTGCAGTGTTCCTGAACATTTGTTTTATCTGCTTTTAAAAATTATTTATGTTTGGCAGACTAAAACTATAATTGATTGGTATGCAGTGAAACCCCTCCTAACAGACACCCCTCAAAGGCGGCGGACACCCCTCTAATGCAGACAATTTTTAATTCCCCAGTTCCAATACAAATAACTTTATTAAATCCCTGTCCTGTGGACACCTCTTTGTTGCGGACAAAAAAAACCTGTCCTGTTAGTGTCTGCATTAGAGGGATTTTACTGTAATTTGTTTTAATTCGAACCTGATTATCATACCTTTTATTTATTTATTTAAAAAAAAAAAAAAATTTGTAAAATTTTTGACACAAACAAAATTTTTTATGTAATTCATAGTTAAATTTCAGGAAGAATTTAGTTTTAATAACTATTATATAGACAAGGAGGTCTATACTACTATTCCAATAAGTTCAAAATTCATCACATGTGTGTCAGTGGTTCTACTTAAAACATAATTGTACTCGGTAACTCGGCAGAGTAGTAAAAGGCCGAGTACTCGGTAACTCGGTACTCGGCCGAGTAGTGAAAGGCCGAGTACTCGGTGCTCGGCCAAAGTGCTACTCGGTACGTCTCTAAAATAAAGCGTTCACTTACAAAAATGCATTCCTCTATAACTAATATTCCTGATAATAGTCTTGAATTGAGGGCCAGATTGTACCTCAGAACCTGTGAGTATTTATTTATTTATAGTTAAATTAAAAGTGGGGGGGGGAATAGGGAAAATACCAAGGATTTGGGTTTGTGTTCTGTAAGAAAAAAATTTCAGAAGTTTTGCATCACAACATTAGTTGATTACCCAAATTTAAACTTCGTGTTTTGTACTAAATTGCTCGACTAACTGCGAACATATACAATAATTTTTTCATATAAAATGCACAAAATGCTTAAATCTTACATCAAAGCAATCATTTGGTAAGTGGCTGCCATATTGTGAAAACTTTGGTAGCAATTTGAAAGTCAGCATGTTCCGAAATCCAGAACCGAAAGATGCCTGGTTTCAGGACCAATGCTGTACTTAATTTAAACTATGAAGTAAAGAATAGGATAGTCAAAGTTACTCCCCCCTCTCCTGCCAGCTCAGTCACTTTCCTATGCCGGGTTGATAAGTGCTAATAAGCACGAAACTGCAGTCCTCGGCTGGAAGTGACTGAGCTGGCGGTGTATTTCACGTATTTCTGCTTTAGCCCTGGCTAATGGGCAGTAATTTACTGAATATCGGCATTTAAATTTTTTTCAACGTTGATGAGCTGATTTTTTTTTCCAAGTTAGCATTGGCCGACAATGCTGATTCCTAAATTTTGAACCATCAGTGCCAATGCATCAGTCATCGAGCTTTATGAATAATCATTTCATTTATTTTTTCCCTATAATTCCCACAACTCTCACTGGGAAATATAAGGTATTAAAAAAATATATTAATAATACAACATAAAAAAAATTAAGCATAGAGAACAATTATAACAATATAGCCAAGAGCAGAGGAAACAAAATAGTAAACAGTAGTGTATGAAAGGCATTGGAACATGTAAGAGAATTATAGAAATGAAGGAAAAAGAATCTGAAACAAAATGTTAATAATTAGTAAAATTCATTATAAGGGTAAATTCTGGTTTAAATTGAACAATAAATACTATGTACAACTACTTACATTGAAACTCCAAAGAATTCATGAATTGCTGTAGAAACAACTACATCTGCAGATTGCAATACTTTAAAATACTCTTCTTTGGATTCTTGATATCCCCATGTGATAATATTCTCTTTCAAGTAGATACGAGCTTCATCAAAAATTTCTGTAAAAAATAATTAAATCTGAACAAAAAATTATAGATATTATTTTGGTATATAAATTATATGCTTTAAAATGATAGAACTTGACTAAGAATGTAGTACTTTATATTGACATTTGCCAATATGAAATATAAATTTAAAACAAAAATACTCTTACAAGCAAGCACTTACTATTTTCAGTAAGTTACCGCCAAAGCTCAGCGACTCCCTTTTCCGGCTGTTGAGTGCTAATAAGCACGAAACTGCAGTCCTTGCATGGAATGACTGAGCTGGCAGTGTATTTTATGTATTTCTGCCTTAGTCCTTGGCTTTGGCCAGTAACTTACTGAAAATACCATGCCTTGCCTTCAATCTTCGAGTTGAACCGAACCATTGTTTGAGTCACTCGTACGGTCAGTGCTAATTTTATATTAGCTACCAGCTTGTTTGGCTATCCAAACAAACTGTTTGTTTGGCTCCCTTAAGAGTTTTTCCACCTCCAGCTCAGTCACTTCCTATTCTGGGTTGATAAGTGCTAATAAGCACGAAACTGCTGTTCTTGGATGGAATGACTGAGCCAGCTGACGGTGTATTTTATGCACTTACTGTTGATTTTCACAAATTTTGTTCTTGATTTTCATAGAAAGAGCAAGTGCAAAGTGAGAACTTGCTCTTTCTATGAAAATCAATTACCATGACAGTTGAGATGAGATGATCACAAGAGGAAAAAAAATTTAATTTATGTCCTACGAAGGAGTTTTTTTGCGAGAGCAATTGAAGGGATTGGGGCGAGAATGTGATATGAATCATGATGTGAACTTTTCAGTAGGTCAACTTCCAACTTATAAAAAATATTAGTAGAATTTTCCAAAAGTATTATACATTCTATGTTCTGCAATATTAAAAACAGATGTGTTTTTCTCCAAATGAGATAATCCATTGTCATGTTTATTTTCCATTTTAGTTATGAGAAACAAAAATTTTGATAAAAAAAAGTCACTCCTTGTGTCTTGTCACATTTCTAGCCCGAGCCCTTCAATTGAATATGCTAGCATGGGCATGCGACTTAATGGCGAGTAAAGTGACTTGTGCACTGCCAAGTTTTTTGTTTCTTCTAGAATATGAAATATTTCAGAACCATTTCTTATTATACTATTAGAGACTGTGGCACACTGAATTGTAAAGATCAGTGGGAAAAAGAAAAGCCCTGAATAAATTATTATAAATAATAAAAGTATTAATCAGGCATGAAAGTGCCGGTTTGAAAAAAAATTGCTGCATTAAGAACAAGCAGAGTAAGAGTTAGATACATAAAGGAGGATGTTATTAAATGCATTTAAAATACTTTTACAGGCAAATAACAAAATTAATTGAGACAAATTAAAAAGTACCCATGATTTAATAATGACAAAAAAAGGGAAAAAATAAATACATTCTTGAAATAAAAAATAAAATGACCAGATTAAAGGAAGCAAAGACTAAAATAGCTTCTAACATTCAGAAGAAGTACTTGCAGGTTGCAAAAGGATTGGTATCTCAAAGTCAGCATGCTATTTTCGGCCATGCACGTGTTCCAATATCCGCATGTATCCAAAACTCATTTCTTTTTTGAGTTAAGAATGATAAAACTTCTTTTAAACTACAAGAAATGTGTCCAAAAGTTATCCCACACCCCTCTACATTTCTCAATAAACTTAGAGTAATCTAAAAAACCAGAAAGCTTTTTTAAAAAACGGATTTCTGCGAAAACGGAAAAACTATCATGCCTGATTTAATAATAAAAAAAGAGGCAACAAAATTAAAAGCGCCTTCTGTCCACTGGCTACTAACAAAACATTTTAGTTTTCAAAAGACTGAAAATAATAACAATATTTAAAAACAAGAGGAGTCCTGGAGTAGAGGAAAATTTAGAGCTCCAGATCAAGGGAAAACACAGCTCCAGTTCCTGCTCTGGGTCCCTGAAGACAAATGTAATACTGGTAGCATCCCTGTAAACATTTTAAGGAGTACTTGAGCACCACAGCACCAACAGAGTTGAAACCCCATGATTATTGTGTTAAACTTTTAAGAAAATAGTAACAAAATAAAAATAAACTTATTTCCTCCCCGTTTTCCGTCTTATTTTAAGACATAAGACAATACTTAACAAACCTTAAGCTGTTATGACTAAGTGTTTTGAGAAACAATTGGCAAATGTTCAAGGGGAGGCAGGTATCAACTCCTAGAATTCTTCGCATTAACACATATTGTCAATTTCGATATGCTAGCTTATATACATGTCAGGATTGCTTATGAGCAATCGCTCTCCTTCCATATCGTCGCCTCAGAGCAACAGTAAGATATCTTAGCGTTATTTCTGGGATTAGATATCGTACTGTTGCTCTGAGTTGCTCTATATAAATTTAGGCTGTGCTGGTGATGCACACAATGAATAAACGAGACTTATTTTCATGAAAGAAACAAAATCTGAAAGGTGGAATGCATAGAAAGTGTTACAAATTATTTTATATGAACATAAACAAATAATGGAACTGGTGAATCATGAGCCAGACAAAGAGTGCATTGATGTTGAGACATCACAAAAGCTGAAAAGAGGAATGCATAGAAAGTGTTATAGATTGTTAAAGGAAAATAGACAAATAATGGAACTGGTGAATCATGAGTCAGATGAAGAATGCATTGATTGACCTAGAGCCCCCACAAAAGCTGAATGAAAGAATGCATAGAAGGTATTGAAAATTAGTGCACTAGTGTCTGAAGACATAAAAAACATTGATTACTAGCAATTTATTTTACCGAAGCAATAGTCACAAATGGGCAGTTCTCAAAAGGTGGGAACAAAAAAGTTAACTTTGAGCAATTTCAAAAATTTTCAAATTTGACATCAATTTTGCTTTTATTCTATAGTATGCATACCTAGAACAAAATATATGAACATGAAAAGACAGCTGGTATTTGTAAAAATTGTTAATTAGCAAATTAAATCAGCAGTCTGTAGGTAACAGATTTTGGACATTGTTGTCCTGTAGGTAACGGATTTTGGACATCATCATAATGTAAGTTTCACTATTTTTGACAATTGTTAATCTGATTTTTAACTTTTCCAATGAAAATTTTATTTACTACTTTTTGAATTTTGCAATTTAATAATAAAGAGGATATTAATGAAGTACTTGGATGGCTGTACATACTGTTCTTTACATATAATCAAGTTTTGGAATGATTTTGAAGAAGTTGATGAAAGGTAAAAAAAAGCTTTATGGAAATAACTATACAAATTCATAGTTTGATTTATTGGGACAAATAAGGAATAAAAATGGAGACAAATAAATACGACATTTACATTTTTAAAGGAAAAATAAATAAAATATGCTTTAAGAAAGTATGTAAAAAGTGATATCAATTTTAATAATGAATATTTTTTCTAATATAAGAATTAAAACGATATCTAAAAAAATTATTGAAAAAGAAATTTGTATTTCTATTTGGAGATCGTTAAATTATGTTTCTAAAAGAAAGAGAAAAAAAAATCCTAAAATAATAAAAGCGGGGGGGAAAAATTGCTAGCACAGGTGATAAAGTCTCCAAAACTGGTGCAGCTGATGATAAAGTACATTTGTCAAACTGGAATTCCACTCTGGTAACCTTTAGCTTATTGTATACTACAGGGGCGCCGACTTACAAAAATTATTGGGGGGGCTGGACGTCACCGGTGATCCAGGAAGTATGTAGTCCCGCAGATTCCCCCTCCCGCCCCGCCCCTTTTTCCAAAAAAAATTTCAGATTTTTGAACCTTGCATATGCCAATTTACATATTTTCTGGTGTATATGATTTATACAAACAAACAATATGTGGCATGGCGTTTTCAAAGTCAATCTAAGAATTGGTATACAAAATTTCTGGTTCAATTAGATCATGTCAATTGCCTTCAGTGAGGGACATTTTTACAGTTCTATTTTGGGGGAAGTCCTGCAGAGCCGTGGCTAGGCATTGATATAAGGTAGGGCACTTGACTTGCATGGAAGGGCACTCACTCTCAGTGCCTCCGACATACAAACAATATTGAAAGAGTGGGGGGGGGGCATACCACGGGTCTAACCCCGGGAAATTTTCTGAATTTGAAATGGGAAAAGTAAGTTTTATGGTTTTTTAAGCATTTTAGTGTAATATATTTTCCACATTAGAACCCTGAAAACTCTACTCTTGCTAAATCGGCACATGTTTTGGCTTTGTAAAACGAAAAAAAAAAAAGAAAAAAACACGTATGGTATTTTCATAAAAAGTTACTTTAATCTACAGTATAAAAATTTTGTTTTTAGGGTATTACAGAACAGTGAATATATCTTCTTTACTAATAATAAAGTTGAAAGTCCCTCTGTCTCAGGATCTGTGTGTCCAGATTTCTGTCAGGAACTCTGTGACGCGCATAGCGCCTAGACCGTTTGGCCGTTTTTCATGAAATTTGGCACAAAGTTAGTTGTAGGATGGGGGTGTGCACCTCGAAGCGATTTTTCGAAAATTGGATGTGGTTCTTTTTCTTTTCCAATTTTAAGAACAAAAATATCATAAGATGGACGAGTAAATTACGAAATTATCATAACGTGGAACCGTAGCATGGGCACAAGCCAATTGGCGAGCAAATTCACCATACATTATTTGTAAATATACAGGCGAACCAAAAGAAATTTTAATTTTCTATTACGGACAAAACCGTGCAGGTACCACTAGTATCTATAAAAAGATTGAAATTATATTAAAATAAATCTTAAACTATCATTAAAAAAAATAAAGCATAAAGTATTGCTGTCGCACTTTGATTAATAACTGAAATTGCTAATTTAAACTTGCTTTGAATTCCGCTCAGAGTTCATTAAATAAAAATAATATCCCAAAGTTAATTTGTTTAATATCTTTATCTTTACTAATAATAAAGCTCAAAGTCTCTCTGTCTGGATATTGGGCTCTCTGTGATGCGCACCGCCTAAACCGTTGGGCCGATTTTCATGAAATTTGACACAAAATTTGTTTGTAGCACGGGAGTGAGCATCTCGAAACGATTTTTTGAAAATTCGATGTTGTTCATTTTCTAGTCCAATTTTAAGAACATTTTACCCAGCAAATTATCATAACATGCAATAGAAAATTACGAAATAATCATAACGAGGAACCGTAACATAGGCGAGCAAATGAACATAGCAAATTGGCGAGAAGTTCATTATTCATTATTTGTAAATATACAGGCGAACCAAATGACCTTTTAATTTACAACAACGGGCAAAGCCGTGCGGGGTACCGCTATAATAAAGTTAATATAGTACGTAAATAGCTGGTTTTTATAGTCTTATACCCTAAAAATGTAAAAGTATTTGAAAATAACTACAGTACTAGAGTAATACGGTAATAAAATAGTAATATTTAGAAATTTTAAATCTAACGTTCTGTATGTAGTTAATTCTCTATTTTACAGATATTCTTAAAATTGCTTTAAATACCATTTTTAGGTGGTGCAAATGTCGACTGCCTGACTAGATTACTGAATTTGAAGTCGTTAACGACTGATCGAATACCCAATTCATCCAAAATATCTCGGTGGTTATGAAGAACAGCCAAGTTGTTCACTCGCTTCTGCCCCATTGTTGATCGGACAGACATTATCCACAAGTTCGCACACTGGGACAAATTCTAAGTGTTCGCAGCGCCGTTACACAATCATTATTCACACCATTCGTTTTCAGTTAACCTGTTTTTTTACATAATAATTATCTGTTTTAACTCATTACTGAATGTATTTTACAAGGTAACTATCTTCGAACAAGGAAAATAAAATATATTAAGACAAATTTGTGTTAATAAAAAGCATTCAATACCTAATATTTTTCCTAAATTATTGGGGGGCTCTGCCCCATCAAAATTTTTTTTTAGGGGGCTCGGGCCCCCTCAGGCCCCATGGAGTCGGCGCCACTGGTATACTATGTTGTCTCCAAAGGAGGTTTGCTTGGCGATTTTAGCGCAAAATGGCTTTTGTTACGATTATAACAGCCATGTTTCGACTGTAATTTATGTATTGTTCAATGTGTAACGTATTAATTATGCAAAATACAATGGATTAAAGAAGATAACATTATAATAACCTTTTTCATTGAGGTTAGAAGACAGTGGATCATCAAAAATTATGAACAGACAGAATTATCGGCGTCAAGATCGTAACGCCATTTGGACATCTCACATGTATGTTTAAAAAAAATTATTTTTCTTATAAGATACTGCATAAACGCTAATGAAAACACTTTTAAACAATTAAAAATTGATTCTGAGGATCGATAAATACTTTTAAAACGAAAACATCATATACTTAGTTCTCAAATAATAGCATTGTAAAGATCGTAACTTTTGGACATGCATCAAATTTCAAACTTACTGTTTTCTAAAATCGTTTACAAAGTAAATAATCTGTCTTTACTTTTGTTATTTGTGCAAAATATTAACAAAAAATTATTCAGTGTAAGATTCATACCTTTATTTTTTTTTTTTTTTTTTTTTTTTTTGAAACGTATGAGAAATAATTTAAAAAAAAATTTTTTCAAGGTACATTTGCTCAGTTAACGTTTTGGTATGTCCAAAATTGTACCTTTTAGCAAAGAAAATATTTTTTTAAGGGCATTTGAAGAGAATTTTTTCCATAATTTATGTCAATTCTTGTCTCTATACAGTATTATAATTTAACTCAAAAATTTTTGGGTTAATTAAATTAAAAGGAAAATTATTTGGTGTTGAAGCTTCAAAGTTGAGGTCTGTGTTTGCTCCCACCTTCTGAGAGCAAACCCAAATATGTTTTCAATCTACTTTTCTTTATAGTTCAAACATTTAAATTTTATGTACTCAACACTTAAACTTCTACTTTTAAAAAATATTTTGGCATTACCAAAAAAACTTGAAGGGAAATATTTTATATTATATTCAAAGAAAGCAACAAAAAAGGAAAGAATAAATAGAAATATTGCTGATCACTTACAATTTGCAAACATACATGAACTTCCACAAAACATACTTGGGTTTTCTGAGAATGTTTCACCAATCACAGATAAATTAAACTCTTCTCCAGCAGCTTTCAGACGAAAGATGACAGAAAAAAAGGTTTCTGGATCTTTATCATGTTCCCTTTAAAAATGAAAAACAGAATTTTTTTTAAGAAAATCTTTTTCATTGAAATCTCTTAAAACATACATTTATTTTGGAATTATTACTTTATCTTGTTAGCATTTGAAATACTAGTAAACTCATTCAAATACATATTTTTCAATGCTCCACAAAGCTAACGGTTACATGTTCAGCTGAAAAACATTTTAAATAAGTAATCAATCTTCTGAGACAGATGACCAGTTTGTCCGAGTATAATGGTAACTTAGGTTATGTTTGTGAAACAGGAAAATCTAATTTATGCAAATATTTTGACAGTGCCTACTTGTTTACCATTTAAAAAACTGAATTGAAAGAAATTAAGATTTCATATCTTTAAATGAGCAGCCACAGCCGATTGTAACTTCATGAAATCTTTTAAATACTTATATAGTCCATGTTAACCTTATTTTTATGTATGTATGCCAGTGTTGGAACAAAATTACAACTTGGAACTTTTAGAGAAACAGTTTTACATACATTGAAGTGGTTCTTTTAGATGCAGAAGATGCTTTTGCCATCTTTCAAGGTCATGTCTGCAATTTGGCCTATAACTTCTAAATTCTCAGAATATTTTCAAAATGACATTGTAGAAACTTCCAGCTTCATATCCCCCCTCCCCCCCCCCCCCACTTCCCTCGACAATTTTGTGGCTAAATGAAAAATATACTAATTCACATCATTTGGAAGTGCAATTTATTGAGAAAACTGATATTTTTTCTTCACATAAACTTAATCATCATATTGTACCACATGTATATGGTACACCATCATATTGCTGTACCTTAAATTTTAATTCTTTGTTATTCACTCCTACATGCAGGCATTAGTTAACTTTATATAAGGTGCCTTTACCCCTCACAACTCTCCAGTCTACTGCCACTATTTTCTTTCTTTTTTTTAAAAAATGGAATAGGTATAAAGAGAAAAATTACAAACAGCAATTGCTGACAAACTGTTGCAAAACAGATTTTTTAATCTTAGTTTAAATATTCGGGGATTGTAAAGAGCCAGTCCCAAGGGATCCTGGGATAACGGGCGACTGACTATTTTTCTAAAAATAGAAAAAGTTGTGCTTTTTAGGAAGGACTGCTTTTGTAACTTGAATTAGTTGTTTTTTGGCTTCCGTACACCAATGATAGAGCACTACAAAGTCGGAATCAAATGAGTAATTACTGTTTAGTGCACAAAAATGTGCCCTAAAAATGTCCAATGCGTTTTAATAAAGCATTGTTCGTATGGAATGAGAAAGGATTTTTGATTAAAAAATAATGCTCTTGATGAAAACACGTGCTGTGGCTCTATTGCAGTTGGTTTTCTGAGATTAAATAACTCTGGACATTTAGCAAAAGATCACCATTAACTTTATCACCCTCTGAAGTATTTTTTTTTTCTGAGGCTTGATTTGTGCTGAAGAACTGCAAATTTCGGACTAAAACAATGTCTATTGGATATGTATTTTGCTGTATCCAATTCAACTTGCATTGAAAATACCTTTGTGGCTTCATTAACGTTTGTCATTGTATCAGTTCATTTGATTCATTACAGCAAAGGGTGAGTGCTGCTTGGTTTCACCACGTCATAGTCTCAGTAAAAGTTTTTGGATAACTTTGCTAATTTTGCCTCTCACTTAAAAGATACATTCCAAAACTTAGTTTAAGCTTAACTTACTGCACATCCTGCAAGTCATCCTGTGTTTAATCTCAGTTTCTGTCACCTCGTTTAGAGTCGTGCCGAATATACAAATAATGGCAGGTTGGCAATGAAAAGCAATGCCATTGTTTATACAAATAATGGCATTCATTGCTTTCTTTTTTGGAGAAAAATGTGGTGCACTTTTTAAGTTAAAGGCTTTGAGTGTATTCCTTAAGCTTACAGTAGTTGTCCAACATTGCATAAGGCTACCCCAGCAGGCTTTGCAATCTGTATTACACTTTCCTTATATTTGCTAAAGCGTAATTTTCCGGATTTTAAATTTTAGCGATATTTTTGGAAAATGTTTTTAAATTATATGCATTTTCTAAATTTCTGAACGATGAAAACTGAAACCTCAAATAAGAATATAAATTCATTCACAGAAATATACTAGATTTTTATTGTGTTCTTAAATAGTAAATATACCGTTCATCATATGAGACACTTTTTTCTTGCTCTTTTTGCAGATATACGAGGATATGGATTCAAACTTCAGATCATGCTTGTGCAAATAGTTGTTTTAGGAGCAGCAAGAGTTAGAAAATGTTTGCAGGGAAAAAAATTGCGGGATTCGAAATCCGGCGGGATTTGGCTCTCAATCCTGCAGGATTAATCCCACTAAATATCATGCAGGATCCTGAATCAGGATTGGAAACCCTAATCTACACACACCATGCTCTGCAGTGGTGTGCAGGTACATTTTCTGCAAATATATTAATCATTTGATAATCGTTAAATAATATCAAACTTAAACATGGGTTATCTTCAAAATTTGCAGATAAATTAATGAAAAATCTTGCTTTATACTTCCATGGATACATGACTGAAAGTAAAAGGCATAATCTTTTACTAAAATTGTATCTACCCACTATGTTATGTTTTTCATGCCTGCAGATAGTTTTGAGTTGTGTGAGCAGATACTTAATATTTTTATTTTAGTATAATTTAAATGTATTACTTTTAATACATTTACATTTGCCAGCAAAAACATATTTCTATTTTGAAAAAAAAAAAAACTGCTGGTTACAATCTGAATTATAACTCTCTATAACACATTATCTCTTTTCTAATGAAAACTACAATGATTGGAATAAGGGCCAACACAGGATGACTTCATCATTGGTATGACAAAAAATACTTTTTCTGAAAAAATAGTCAGTGAACAAATAAAATTGTGTATCAATCATTATGTAATTTATTACTAATGATATGAATTTTAAAACATTTCAGAGAAATTGAAGAGGGCAATGAGACGAAGCTATGTCCACGTGACATAATCGGCTAATATAAGAGATAAAAGATATCTTTCTGCACAAGTCATCTTGAAAAACAATTTTTTAATTTATTTATTTATATTTAAATTTAAATATAGTTCCATGTCTTCTATGATTTTCAGTAGTCTTATTACTTGCCATTGGAAATAAAATTGAAAAAGTATTTTTGAATATAGGAAATTTAACCATAAAATAATAGTTCAGCATTAATTCTAAGAGAATTGACAGGGCTTAATCTAGAGTTATAGAAAATGCGTACCATCTATGAGGCCAAACTATGTGTAACTTTTTATCTGCTGTGCAATCCCCATCTCGTGGCTGATGATTGTTCAAAACTACACCTGCTTTGCTGGAATGTTGATTTAATCCATCTTTGGAAAATGCAGAGCACACTTCCGGGAACACAAGAGGAAAATAAACAACTTGACACTTGGGTCGTATCTTTGCTTCCAGATTCTTAGGTTTAAAATCAGGCAGAATGTTGAAATATGAAGTCAAATTTTTGAGAAATGATTCTTTGTTAAAGTCAGAGTTGAACAAAATTTGATCAGCAACCAAGCTATTAAAATAATAATAACAATAAATAACTCATTTGGTACAAAAATAAAATACATTCAAATAGTTAATGCAATAAAGAAATGAAAGATACTGATTTAAAAAATTTAAAACAATACATATGACTAAAAACTGGTAGCGGTGCCTCCAGGGCTGTGCAGTCTGTGAGGCTGCACAGGGGCCCAGGGCTAGGGGCCCCGTGCTAACTTGTATTTAAAAACATTTTTTCTGATTTTTTAACGCCTTTTTAGAACAAGTTTAACCTAGTTGAAAGCTCTGTTGAATGTGGGGCCCCATTATAAATGCAAAACAAGGAGGAACGGGGTGCGTTGAAAGCGGGCAGGTCCCCTTCATCCATGCACTAATGAATGTTAACCCCCCCCCCCCCCCCCAAAGGGTCAGGCCCCAAGTTTCTGGCTATAGGTTGACGCGGCCTCTCACTGGCCCTGAAGATTAATCCCAGGTGCTACTTTTGGGGAGTGGGGGGGGGGGATAGTTTTATTTTTGCCTTGAAATTTGAAAGTCTCCTAAAACAGAGATTTTCAACCTCTGCTCCAATGGATGGGCAACAGTCTGCGAAAAATGCGATCACATCAGGGAGATTTTCACGTGGCTGTGTTAAAAACATTTCCTTATTAAGTTATATTTATATTAGGTAGGCTTTCTTAGAAAAAAATTTCCGATACTGTTTAGCAGAACTTTTCTTGGAAATTATTACCATCTTTTGTGCCGAAACAGAAGATTGAGGGTTTCTGCCAATAATGAAAATAGAAATATTAGTTAAAATGTTTGGCATTTAGCTCAATATTTGGTTAGACAATTAACGGAGCATTCAGCAAAATATTGTGCTTAGTGCATCCTCAATAAATATGTGGTTCTTTTATTACTCTTCAACTTTAGCTCGTAATTAACTCATATTTTTCATTCAACATTTCCAAACAAGCACAGTAGAAAATTTTGTTTAATACAAACTACTGCTTTACTGTATGCTGATAACGCTACTTTAAAAATCTGTCAGATTAACTAAACAGTGTTAAAAACAAGCAGTTGTCACTTGTCAGGCACATTGTCTAACCAAACATTAAATTTTCATGCCCAGAGTTCCAATCCTAGGCTCCAAATTGGTTTTGAACCATTTCTTCCATCCCCTAACTCTGTCTAGTCAGCCTACAATTGATTAGAATGGGTAAAAAGACACCTTCTACAATTTTGGTATTCTAAAGATAAAAGTTTGTGCATTTTTTCTATTTAATGAATCTTTTTTTTTGTAATCATATAGTAAATTTAAATGACACCTAGATTTTTCATCTTGTTGGTTAGAAATTTTTTAATGCATCATTATGATACTCAGGGATGGATACAGACTTCATATTTTAGGTCGGTGACGGGGGGTCATGGTGAAAAATGACCCCCTCCCCCTTCTAAATCAGCCAGGAATAAGGCACCTTATAGGGCACAAACGTTACTAATTAATTTTATCAGTTATGAAAAGTAGTATTTCAAAATTCTGAATATTGAAAAAAAATGAATTGAAAGGATTGTTATATTTAGTAAGTAACCGCCCTATAGCCAGGGCTAAGGCAGAAATACATGAAATATACCGCCAGCTCAGTCAATTCCAGCCAAGGACTGCAGTTTCGTGCTTATTAGCACTCATCAGTCCGGCATAGGAGTGACTGAGCTGGAGGTGGAAAAACCTCTTTAGGAAGCCTGGAGTGCCAAACAAACTGGTAGCTAATACAGAATTAGCACTGACCAGACAAGTGACCAAAACAATGGTTCGGTTCAACTTGAATATTGAAGGCAAGGCGGGTATATTCAGTAAGTTACCGCCTTATGACCAGGGATAAGGCAGAAATACAGGAAATACATCGCCAGCTCAGTCAATTCCAGCCGAGGACTGCAATGGCTGGGGGGGGAGGGGGGGTGACATAAACCCTTCTTTTATCCACCCCTGATAACACCTAGACATAAATTCTTATTTCTTACACCTCAATTAATATGAATAACCTAGCACAATGGCACTGCCACTTTCTCACTTTTTACGCAATTAGTAGCAACATTATGACTACCAAATCTGGACTAAAGTCTAATGCATTTTGACACACATACTTCTATCCAGAACCGTGTCAAAGGGGAAGATTTCAGGGATTAAATACCTCCCATTGGAGAAAATATAATAAGCAAAAAGAAGAAAATGTATAGTTGACTTTTATAACTTTAATGCAAAAGTTTGTCTGAAGTGTTTTGAAAAAAATCTTTCTCTCTGAAGTTTTTCTGCAATTTAAGACTGTTAGAGCTTTACCAACTGGAATAACATTTTGGAAAAATTATGGGGGGGGGGAATCGCTGAATGATTTGTCAGCACAAAGCATATCAACAGCGTTAACATTGCTTAAGGAGATTTTGATGAATTCGGTATATGATCCAGCTATGAAGATGCATTATGCTTGGTAATGTAATTTTCTTCTACAATAAGGTTTTTCTTCTTTGGTTTATTAAGCATTATTTTAGAATATGAAACCTAATATGCATACTACATTGTAAAAGAATCTGTGGGTAGTTTTTAATATTAATTGCAACATACTACATAGTAAACAGACTTGATTAAAAAAACAAACAAACAAGGTTTGATTTTAAAAAAAGATGTAAAATGAAGGAATACTGTTGCTATTTGCACAGCCAGAATCATTCTTCTGAGGGGGGGGAGTACAGCAGTCTATAATAGCCATGCTGGGATTGGCAATTTAACATAAAATGAAAGTTTGGTGGATTAAATTCTCACCCCCCCCCCCCCCCCAGAAAAGGATGTAGAAGCTTTAAAACCCCTCCCTTTATAAAAATGTGGACACGGGCCTGCTGCTATCAATGTGATGAGTAAAACATGAACTGAAGTTCAATGAAAAATATTTAAAAGAGAAGAGAAATTAGTCATACCATGTAAGCACATCATTGTATCCGTGTTGAAAATATCTCTGTTTCTTCTCTTGAACTGGATAAACCACCTGGTTTTCATGAAAATAAACTATCTTAAACAAATTCCCAAGATCAGGCCTTAATGCTACCAAATCAGCTAATGGCAGAACTGAGCTTGCAAACAAAACCCTAGAAACATCAATAAAACCAAATAACAATCAAAAACAAAAAAATTTTAAAGGGTGATACAACAACCCTTTAAGTTAGCAAAATTCAATTATTCCCTGATCACTCGTTACATAAATGATCCAGTAATGACCGGGTTTTCTAACTTGACATTTAGGCTACAAAATCGTGTGAGTAACCCACAAGTCAAGTTAGCAAAACTGACTTATTATCTGAATGATCAGGGAGAAAAGGGGGGGAAAAATACATGACACAGCAACCTACACTTTAGGAAAAAAAATTATTTTTTTTCCCCCAGCTCAAAAACTTATTTACACATAATCCTTCTCTGAAAAGAACCCACAGCAGTTTATTTTAAATCAGGTATTAGTCTGCATACCCATGTAAGACCTAAAGGTATGGTCTATAAGGGGGGGGGGGCACACGCTTACTGGACCTAGAGAAATCAAAGAACCTTTTTCAAAACTAATACTTAAATATTTACTGTCGAAATTTTTTTTGCAAGTGAAACACAGTTTATTCATTTCTTTTTGACATGTCTTTATCATTTATTCGTTTCTAAAAAATCGGTCCGTGTAGAGTCCAATCAATATTATCATAAAACTTTTTCCTTTTTTTTTATCCAGATCCTTTAAAAAAGTATTAACGGTGCTTCACTGTATTTGAGTAAAACTTACGGGAAATTAAAACTTCAGACAATATTCTGGAGCATCAGCAAGTTTACCAGAAGCTACCAAAATATTCTTAATTTTATTACCTGAGTTTGTACAAATATATGTGTTCAATAAATGTATTTTTAAACATTGTTATCACATAGCCTAATTTTTGCGCACTTTTAAAGAGGTAAAGTGCAAGATTATTGTAATATCGTTAGCTTGAAAAAAAAATTGAAGAAATAAAATTTAAAAAGTTAAATTTTTCTACAAAACAAGTCCACATATGCCTCTTTCTCTTTGGGGCAAAAATTACTTCTAAATAAAGTCTACAGATTTGTATGAGGTGTACAAAAAAGTTTTAAAGGATATTTTTTTTTTTCAAGTTTGACGCTTTATTGTGAAAAAATGGTTTCATGTTCAGTTTTTGAAGCATTGTCCATGTTTGGCCACTACCTTTTCCCATCTTTCTGGCAATTTTCGGATGCCTACTCGAAAACACGATGCGTCTTTTGATGCAATCCAATTTTGGACTTCTTCAAAAGAGCAGAAATGCTGATCCTCAAGAGCATGCGTCGTGCACGAAAACAAGTAGCAGTCGGAAGAAGCAACGTCTGGGCTATATAGCGGGTGGAGTAGGATTGTTTATTTTAGGGTATTGAGGCATGTTTTGACCGGCCCCACAACATGTGTTATGTTGTGAAATTACCTTGTTGTGACTCTCCTTATATTGTGGTAATTTTTCCCGCAGTGCTCGGCTCAAATGCATCAAATAAGTTCCGCAAAATTGTTTGGCACCAGTCTTGGTCTAATATAGCCTCCAATTCCGCATCTTCAAAATTTGTGGCTGTCCATCACTTTCTTTGTCATTGGTATCAAAATCACCACTTTTAAAACGTCTATTCCAAAACTGACATGTGAAAATAGATGAAGCACGTTCTCCGTAAACTTCTCGCTGCATTTGATGGACTTCAGCCGTACTTTTCTTCAAATGGAAGCAGAAAAATAAACTTTCCCGCAAATTGTGCTATGTTGGCACAAAAGTTGGCATATTTAGAGCTCACATAACTATGTTATTTTCTCTTCAGCGAAATGTCACATACTGAAAATGAAAGCCTAACGATGAGGTTATAAAATGAAGATAGTTGCAACATCCTCCATTTCAATTTTATACGCTATCTCTTGAAAAACCTTTAAATCTTATTTGTACACCAAATAAATAATACACCTTGAAGATGGGTTTGTATTTTTTTCTTGTGCGCAGTGAAGTTTTATTATAGCTTTTTAAAAATATTTTCTTGCTAGTAGTAAAAGTAAGAAGAAATATAAGAACATCTACCTGAAATCATGTTCCTCGGGAATAGCTTCTGAAAAGTGAAGAGACGAAGTAATAGCTCTCCAATGCCATTTTTTTGCGGGCATAGTGTAAAATGATACTGGGAGAATTGTTGAAATTAAATCCATCAACTGTTTGTGGGATCCACCATAAAATGCCTCAATTAGTAAAATACTCTTCGCATTCATCATTTATTTAATCGATTAAACGAAACAGTAAATTTCTACCTGAAACCTCAAGAGGCACTCAACTCAAAAAGGAATAAAATAGAAAACGAGGGAAAATATAAAAATATTTCATTATATTATTCACATGAGACGAAATATTTTTGTTTTGTTGGTAAACAAGAATACTGGCGTTGGTGCTGGCGGATTTCTACCTTCTAAAAAAGCACATGGCTCTTGCGTCTCCAGTTTAAATCGCTAGGTAGCGCTCGTAAAACCTTGCTGGGTGTAGGGGACATAACACTTTTTGTTACAATGTGAGTGGCAACATTCAATAAAAAAAAATGCGAGTTATTGAAAATGGTTGTAGACGTTTTTCCATAAAAATGGCAGCCGCTGGGAATAGAATAAAAGTGTTGTAATGTAAAAGTTGACTTTGTTTTTTTTTTTTGCGTATTAAGTTTTTATATTATGTAAAGAAATACTAGCGGCCACATTTTTTTGGTGACCCGGACTTTCTTTTAATATGATGTCAAGTTCTGAAAAAAATGAAAACTCGAAGACTGAAAGCCAGTCAGATAGCGGTAAGTCTTCCGAAGCTATGAAGGTGAGCATAAAAATTCCCCCATTTTGGACTGAAAAACCTGAAATTTGGTTTTTTCAAATAGAAGCGCAGTTCCAAATTAATAATATAACAAATGAAGCAACTAAATTTAATTACATCGTTTCGCAGATAGAGCCGAAATATTTAGAAACTATATGGGACATTATCGCTGATAAATCCGAGAATAAATATTCACTTACAAAAGAACGTTTGTTAAATTTATTCAAAGAAAGCGAAAGCAAACGATTGAAACGTCTTTTTGCTGGCGTGGAAATCGGTGACTTAAAGCCAAGTCATCTGTTGCATAAAATGAAATCTTTGGCGACTAATGACATTTCTGAGACTGTAATGAAAACATTATGGATGGAAAAACTTCCGCATCATATTAAGCATATATTGGCGGTTAGTGATGAAAATATCGATAAATTGGCGATTATGGCTGATAAGAATATTGACATTCATCCACAGACTGAATTATACGAAGCCCATTCAAGTGAAAATAAGGACTCTGGCGCGTCGCCAAATACTGTTTCGCTATTATTAGAAAAGGTATCTCTGTTAGAACGGCGGATTGAAGAGTTGCATTTTCATCGCCAAGCAAATGAAAGAAGCCGTAGTACAGAAAGAAATAACCGATCATTTTCAAGAGACAGAAGTAGAAGTCGGAAGCGTTATAACCCAAAAGGAAAATTGTGCTACTATCACTTTACTTTTGGATCAAGATGCTTTCCGGAAAAATGTAAACCACCATGTAACTGGAAAAACCAGGAAAACTCCCATGCGCAGCAGAATCAGAATTAACGGCCAATTCTGCTGCTGAAGATTTTGGAAACTGCCGTGAATTCACTTATAGACTTTTTGTAAATGATAAAAAAACTGGTTTAAAATTTCTTGTCGACAGTGGAGCGGATGTCAGTCTGATTCCAGCGACGTCTAGTGACAAAGTAAGTAGTGACTTTAAACTTTATGCCGCGAATGGTACTGAAATTCCATGTTTCGGACACAAGATTTTAACACTAGATTTAGGTCTTCGCCGTGATTTCCAATGGCCGTTCATCATTGCCAAAGTTAGTAAAGGTATTTTAGGTGCAGATTTTTTGAACAGGTTTAATTTATTGATTGATATTAAAAACAAAAAACTAGTTGATGGTGTAACTAAACTAAGCATTATTGGTGAAATTACGTCGTCCGTTGATGAATCAAATGTAAGCACTTTAAACAAAAATAATATTTTTTCTGAAATCTTGGCGCAATTTCCGGAAATTACAAAACCTAATCTACTAACATGTAATACAAAGCACAATGTTGAACACCATATAATTACGAATGGCAGGCCGGTTTATTCAAAAGCAAGACAGTTGGATCCGAAAAGATTGGAAATAGCAAAGCAGGAATTTAACTTTATGCTTGAAAATAATATTATAAGACCTTCAAAATCACCGTGGGCTAGTCCACTTCATTTAGTTACCAAAACGGACGGTACTTTGAGACCATGCGGAGATTATCGCCGCCTAAATGATATCACAGTACCGGATCGTTACCCTTTGCCTAGAATTGAAGATTTTCAGCACATTTTAAAGGGCAAAAAGATATTTTTAAAACTTGATTTACTTAAGGCCTATTACCAAATTCCAATTGCAGAAGAAGATAAACAAAAAACAGCAATAATAACACCATTTGGACTTTTCGAATTTAACGTTATGAGTTTCGGTTTGCGCAATTGTCCTTCCACCTTTCAAAGATTTATTAATGAAGTTTTCTTTGGACTAAATTTTACTTCTCCATATTTGGATGACATACTGATAGCGTCTGAATCTGAAGAGCAGCATAAGAAACATCTTATGGAAGTATTTAAGAGACTTCAAGAATATGGTTTACGCATAAATCTATCCAAATCGGTTATGGGAGTCGACAAACTCGAATTTTTGGGATACTTGATAACACCAAGTGGTTCAAAACCTCTTCCAGAAAAAGTGCAAGTCATCACAAATTATAAACTTCCTGAAACTATTCACGAACTTCGTCAATTTTTGGGAATGATTAACTTCTATAGAAGATATTCAAAAGATGCAGCTAAAACTCAAGTTCCATTAAATGAATATTTGAAAGGCTCTACGAAGAAGGATCCAAGGAAAATTGAATGGACAGAGGAAGCAAAGAAGTCTTTTGAAAAATGTAAGCAAGATTTAGCCAATGCTGCCTTACTATCCTATCCCAATCCCGATCTACCATTAGCTGTACATGCAGATGCCTCTGATTTTGCAGTTGGGTCTGTTTTGCAGCAGTACGTAGACGGAAAATGGAAACTAATAGCCTTTTACTCCAAAAAATTAAACGAAGCGCAAAAAGTTTACAGTACTTATGATAGGGAACTCTTAAGCGTGTACCTTTCTATCAAGCAATTTAAATACATGTTAGAAGGTAGAGTGTTTACGATCTATACGGACCACAAGCCTTTAACATTTGCTTTTAAACAAAACAATAACAAAGCCTCTCCCAGACAACTAAGACAGTGGCAGTACATCTCACAATTCTCTACAGATATACAACATATACATAGTCAAGACAACGTGGTAGCAGACAGGCTATCTAGAATTGAGAGCATCGATTCCACTGTACTTGATTTCGACCAAATAGCAGATGCCCAAATCAATGATGAAGAACTGCAACATTTGAAGTTACACTCTAAATCACTGCATTTTAAACAACATCAATTGCCATCAGGGAAGTTTTTGTATTGCGATACTTCTACATCTGATATCAGACCATTCATACCTAAAATCTTCCGGATAAAAATTTTCAACATAATTCATGGCTTAACGCACCCTGGAATTCGCAGCACTGTAAAGGAAATTACTAAAAGGTTCGTTTGGCAAGGTATAAATAAAGATATCAAACAATGGGCTCAAAATTGTATTGAGTGCCAGAAAAATAAAGTAATTAAACATACCAAAACAGAATATTCAAAATTTCAAGCTCCAGACGAAAGATTTAGCGTCGTTCACATAGACTTAATTGGACCTTATTCACCTTCCAACGGATACACATACTGTTTAACATGCATTGATAGGTTTACCTCTTGGATGGAAGTTGTCCCTTTATCATCTATCACAGCAGAAAGTATAGCAAGAGCTTTCTATGAGAATTGGATTACCCGTTTTGGTGTACCTTCCCGCGTTACTACGGGCAAATGTCGGCAATTTACTTCAGAATTATTTAAAAATTTGGCTTTCCTATGTGGTGTGAAATTAAAACGTACAACTCCATACCATCCGCAAAGCAACGGGAAAATTGAACGCTTACACCGCACTTTAAAAACGGCTATTAGATGTCATAACTCTCTTCGTTGGACAGAAACCATACCAACAGTTCTTATGGGTTTGCGAGCTGCTCTACATGAGGACTGTCAATTTACTATAGCTGAAATGGTCTATGGGAAAACAATCAAATTACCTGGAGAATTTTTTGAAGACTCAAACTTACCAATACCTAATGATGATGATTTTGTAAGCAATCTCCGTAACCAGATGTCTCTCCTAAAGCCCTACGAATCCAAATCCAAATGCAAACAGAAAATATTCATCCCCAAAGATTTGTACACATGCTCGCATGTGTTTCTGCGGGTAGACAGAGTTAAAAAACCATTGGAGCCCCCATATGAAGGACCCTTTTTGGTACTGCAAAGAACACCAAAATATTTTCTTCTATCAATTAAAAACAACCAAGTCAATATCTCCGTGGATAGATTAAAACCAGCGTATGTGTTACAACCTGATGAAATTCTAACACCAACTTCAGAAAGTTATCATGCATCTGTGCCAACGGAGCCCACAATTGTGCCAAATAAGCCCATATCTATGCCAACTAAGTCTACATCTGTACCAACTCAGCAAACATCTGTGACAAACCAGCAACTACAGCCTAAAAATACAACACGCTGTGGAAGAGAAGTGAAACTTCCTGTTCGTTTCAAGGACAATGTCAAATTTTCTTGAAATTCACTTTCATGTTTACTCAAAAATTTTATTTTAGTGTGTTTATTTTGTGTACATAGTTTGAATTTGTATATATTGTATCACTGTTATTTGTATATATATATATATATATGAAATTTTTCGAACAATGTGGCCGCTAGTATTTCTTTACATAATATAAAAACTTAATACGCAAAAAAAAAAAAAACAAAGTCAACTTTTACATTACAACACTTTTATTCTATTCCCTGCGGCTGCCATTTTTATGGAAAAACGTCTACAACCATTTTCAATAACTCGCATTTTTTTATATTGAATGTTGCCACTCACATTGTAACAAAAAGTGTTATGTCCCCTACATCACTCCCCTACCAGTAACAGAGTTACGTTTCTCTGAAAACATGGGAGAAAAATTTCATATGGTTTGTCACAGATGTTTGCTGAGTTGGCACAGATGTAGACTTAGTTGGCATAGATATGGGCTTATTTGGCACAATTGTGGGCTCCGTTGGCACAGATGCATGATAACTTTCTGAAGTTGGTGTTAGAATTTCATCAGGTTGTAACACATACGCTGGTTTTAATCTATCCACGGAGATATTGACTTGGTTGTTTTTAATTGATAGAAGAAAATATTTTGGTGTTCTTTGCAGTACCAAAAAGGGTCCTTCATATGGGGGCTCCAATGGTTTTTTAACTCTGTCTACCCGCAGAAACACATGCGAGCATGTGTACAAATCTTTGGGGATGAATATTTTCTGTTTGCATTTGGATTTGGATTCGTAGGGCTTTAGGAGAGACATCTGGTTACGGAGATTGCTTACAAAATCATCATCATTAGGTATTGGTAAGTTTGAGTCTTCAAAAAATTCTCCAGGTAATTTGATTGTTTTCCCATAGACCATTTCAGCTATAGTAAATTGACAGTCCTCATGTAGAGCAGCTCGCAAACCCATAAGAACTGTTGGTATGGTTTCTGTCCAACGAAGAGAGTTATGACATCTAATAGCCGTTTTTAAAGTGCGGTGTAAGCGTTCAATTTTCCCGTTGCTTTGCGGATGGTATGGAGTTGTACGTTTTAATTTCACACCACATAGGGAAGCCAAATTTTTAAATAATTCTGAAGTAAATTGCCGACATTTGTCCGTAGTAACGCGGGAAGGTACACCAAAACGGGTAATCCAATTCTCATAGAAAGCTCTTGCTATACTTTCTGCTGTGATAGATGATAAAGGGACAACTTCCATCCAAGAGGTAAACCTATCAATGCATGTTAAACAGTATGTGTATCCGTTGGAAGGTGAATAAGGTCCAATTAAGTCTATGTGAACGACGCTAAATCTTTCGTCTGGAGCTTGAAATTTTGAATATTCTGTTTTGGTATGTTTAATTACTTTATTTTTCTGGCACTCAATACAATTTTGAGCCCATTGTTTGATATCTTTATTTATACCTTGCCAAACGAACCTTTTAGTAATTTCCTTTACAGTGCTGCGAATTCCAGGGTGCGTTAAGCCATGAATTATGTTGAAAATTTTTATCCGGAAGATTTTAGGTATGAATGGTCTGATATCAGATGTAGAAGTATCGCAATACAAAAACTTCCCTGATGGCAATTGATGTTGTTTAAAATGCAGTGATTTAGAGTGTAACTTCAAATGTTGCAGTTCTTCATCATTGATTTGGGCATCTGCTATTTGGTCGAAATCAAGTACAGTGGAATCGATGCTCTCAATTCTAGATAGCCTGTCTGCTACCACGTTGTCTTGACTATGTATATGTTGTATATCTGTAGAGAATTGTGAGATGTACTGCCACTGTCTTAGTTGTCTGGGAGAGGCTTTGTTATTGTTTTGTTTAAAAGCAAATGTTAAAGGCTTGTGGTCCGTATAGATCGTAAACACTCTACCTTCTAACATGTATTTAAATTGCTTGATAGAAAGGTACACGCTTAAGAGTTCCCTATCATAAGTACTGTAAACTTTTTGCGCTTCGTTTAATTTTTTGGAGTAAAAGGCTATTGGTTTCCATTTTCCGTCTACGTACTGCTGCAAAACAGACCCAACTGCAAAATCAGAGGCATCTGCATGTACAGCTAATGGTAGATCGGGATTGGGATAGGATAGTAAGGCAGCATTGGCTAAATCTTGCTTACATTTTTCAAAAGACTTCTTTGCTTCCTCTGTCCATTCAATTTTCCTTCGATCCTTCTTCGTAGAGCCTTTCAAATATTCATTTAATGGAACTTGAGTTTTAGCTGCATCTTTTAAATATCTTCTATAGAAGTTAATCATTCCCAAAAATTGACGAAGTTCGTGAATAGTTTCAGGAAGTTTATAATTTGTGATGACTTGCACTTTTTCTGGAAGAGGTTTTGAACCACTTGGTGTTATCAAGTATCCCAAAAATTCGAGTTTGTCGACTCCCATAACCGATTTGGATAGATTTATGCGTAAACCATATTCTTGAAGTCTCTTAAATACTTCCATAAGATGTTTCTTATGCTGCTCTTCAGATTCAGACGCTATCAGTATGTCATCCAAATATGGAGAAGTAAAATTTAGTCCAAAGAAAACTTCATTAATAAATCTTTGAAAGGTGGAAGGACAATTGCGCAAACCGAAACTCATAACGTTAAATTCGAAAAGTCCAAATGGTGTTATTATTGCTGTTTTTTGTTTATCTTCTTCTGCAATTGGAATTTGGTAATAGGCCTTAAGTAAATCAAGTTTTGAAAATATCTTTTTGTCCTTTAAAATGTGCTGAAAATCTTCAATTCTAGGCAAAGGGTAACGATCCGGTACTGTGATATCATTTAGGCGGCGATAATCTCCGCATGGTCTCAAAGTACCGTCCGTTTTGGTAACTAAATGAAGTGGACTAGCCCACGGTGATTTTGAAGGTCTTATAATATTATTTTCAAGCATAAAGTTAAATTCCTGCTTTGCTATTTCCAATCTTTTCGGATCCAACTGTCTTGCTTTTGAATAAACCGGCCTGCCATTCGTAATTGTATGGTGTTCAACATTGTGCTTTGTATTACATGTTAGTAGATTAGGTTTTGTAATTTCCGGAAATTGCGCCAAGATTTCAGAAAAAATATTATTTTTGTTTAAAGTGCTTACATTTGATTCATCAACGGACGACGTACTTTCACCAATAATGCTTAGTTTAGTTACACCATCAACTAGTTTTTTTGTTTTTAATATCAATCAATAAATTAAACCTGTTCAAAAAATCTGCACCTAAAATACCTTTACTAACTTTGGCAATGATGAACGGCCATTGGAAATCACGGCGAAGACCTAAATCTAGTGTTAAAATCTTGTGTCCGAAACATGGAATTTCAGTACCATTCGCGGCATAAAGTTTAAAGTCACTACTTACTTTGTCACTAGACGTCGCTGGAATCAGACTGACATCCGCTCCACTGTCGACAAGAAATTTTAAACCAGTTCTTTTATCATTTACAAAAAGTCTATAAGTGAATTCACGGCAGTTTCCAAAATCTTCAGCAGCAGAATTGGCCGTTAATTCTGATTCTGCTGCGCATGGGAGTTTTCCTGGTTTTTCCAGTTACATGGTGGTTTACATTTTTCCGGAAAGCATCTTGATCCAAAAGTAAAGTGATAGTAGCACAATTTTCCTTTTGGGTTATAACGCTTCCGACTTCTACTTCTGTCTCTTGAAAATGATCGGTTATTTCTTTCTGTACTACGGCTTCTTTCATTTGCTTGGCGATGAAAATGCAACTCTTCAATCCGCCGTTCTAACAGAGATACCTTTTCTAATAATAGCGAAACAGTATTTGGCGACGCGCCAGAGTCCTTATTTTCACTTGAATGGGCTTCGTATAATTCAGTCTGTGGATGAATGTCAATAATCTTATCAGCCATAATCGCCAATTTATCGATATTTTCATCACTAACCGCCAATATATGCTTAATATGATGCGGAAGTTTTTCCATCCATAATGTTTTCATTACAGTCTCAGAAATGTCATTAGTCGCCAAAGATTTCATTTTATGCAACAGATGACTTGGCTTTAAGTCACCGATTTCCACGCCAGCAAAAAGACGTTTCAATCGTTTGCTTTCGCTTTCTTTGAATAAATTTAACAAACGTTCTTTTGTAAGTGAATATTTATTCTCGGATTTATCAGCGATAATGTCCCATATAGTTTCTAAATATTTCGGCTCTATCTGCGAAACGATGTAATTAAATTTAGTTGCTTCATTTGTTATATTATTAATTTGGAACTGCGCTTCTATTTGAAAAAACCAAATTTCAGGTTTTTCAGTCCAAAATGGGGGAATTTTTATGCTCACCTTCATAGCTTCGGAAGACTTACCGCTATCTGACTGGCTTTCAGTCTTCGAGTTTTCATTTTTTTCAGAACTTGACATCATATTAAAAGAAAGTCCGGTTCACCATGTTCGAATCTGTCTAGGAAGATTGGGCGCCGGGAACTTTGGGCGCCGGGAACTTTGGGAGCCGAGCATTTTGGGTGCTGGGAACTTTGGGCGCCGAGCACTTTGGGCGCCGAGCACTTGGGGCGCCGGGAACTTTGGGCGCCGAGCATATTGTGCCCAGTATTCCCGGGGCCTAAAATGTTCGGCGCCCAATGTTCCCGGCGGCGAATTTTGAAACGCTCTCAAAGCTTACGTTACGGTAGCTACCGGTTAGCTAACCACGTGACAGCTAATGATCACGTGCTCCAATCAACTACTTAGAATGGTAACCGGTTGATCATAGAACGCTGGGGTTAGTTACCGGTCGACCGCGCCGAGCTCAACTGGTAGCTACCGGTTAATCGATCACGTGACATCTAATGATCACGTGCTTCATATTAATACGGTAACCGGTTGATGATAGAACGCAGCGGTTAGCAACCGGTTACTCAGTGGTCGACCGGTTATGATCGCCGAACAAAACCAATTACAGTACATTGGCGAAATCTTACATATAATAAAATAAGATGTTTGTGTGTGTGTGTGTGTTTGGCGCGCATCCCGGGAAAACGGTAAGGCCTAGAAAGATGAAATTTGGTACACAGGTGTAGTTTTTGCTGAAGTTGTGCACCTCGGGCTTCGATTTTTGATATTTTAACTAGGAAAAAAGTTATTTAATGTTTTATGTGATTTTTAGCACTTTTTAGTACTTTTAACCTCACAGACCCCGAACCAATCGCGCCAGACAAATATTTTTTGCACTATAGTGTCCGAAATTTAATTTTAAATATGATGAACAAAAAAATTTTGAAGATAGAGCAATTTTTGTATTTTTTATGAATTTTTGAAAAAACCTTTATTTTGCATTTTTTTCTGGGTTTAATTTTTCTCTAAACGCATCCCGTGAAAAATATAATAACCGCTTTTCTACAATTTTACTATATAGTAGCCAGAACATTTCGCCCTCTACAGAAAAAAAAAGTTTTCAAAAATGTTCAAAAGTTTTTTTTTTTTACAATTTTTTAAAGGCAGAACAAAGATATGAGCTATCGCTTCACCGAAGATCTGATGTCCGTTGACCGCTCTGAATATGACGTAACGCAACCACGTGATCTAACTGAAGTACGTAACTTGCTTTTTTCTTTTCTTCCTTTCGAAGGATTCATTCGCTTTTTTTTTCTTTCCAGGCATTTCATTTGTTTCTCCCCCCCCCCCCCCGGATGTTTTGCTAAACATTCGATTTCGGTTAATCAGACGGACCACATCGGATCGTTTTGGTCCCAGTCACTTTTTTTTTTTTTTTTTTGAATTTCAATAAAAACAATGATTTTTATACTTTGGCAAATTCCGCCACCACAAAGACATCAATTTTTTGTGCATTTTAATAAATAAGTAAGCGCGCTTTTTTTGCATGCTTTTCTTTTTGTTAGGGAATAAGATTGGAGTTTAGATCAAAAAAATAGAGATAGATGAGAAAATTTAGAGATGGGTCGAATAGGTAGATAGATATACATTGAGTGTACAAAAAAAATGTTTTTTTTTTTTTTAATTTTGTTCTCGAATCAATACTTTTTTTCTTTGAAAAAAGATTGTTGATTACTATCAGAGGTAAATTTCCATGGATCTAGAGAAAGATAAATCTACAGGTCGATGTACAGTGAGAGATAGACAGACCCCGTTATTTAAAGAACAACAACGGGGGTTGGGGGGAGGGCGCAGCTGCGATTTGAAAACATTGTTAATTACTGTCAGAGGTAGATACGCATAGATCGTATAGATAGATAGATAGATAGATAGACAAATGCAGAGGTCGATATAGTAGATGGAGAGCAAGAAAGAGACATGCCCGTTATTTAAGGAACTTCAACGGGGTGTCAATGCCCCCCCCCACACACACCATGACTTTGAAAAAACAATGCTCTCAAGTAAAAGTGAAAGTGTTTTTTGTTATTTTTCGACAAAATTTGCATGAAGTGCAAGCAGTTTGTGTCTCTCCTCCCCCTCCTTTAAAAATATTCCAAACGACGGAACTGGAGATAGATCTAGAAAATATTTTATTTAAATTAATAATGATATAGATATAGATCGATTGATACCGCCACGAAACTTATTTAAGGAGCTGCCGAAGGCGGCAACACTGGCGTAAAAACGCAGATGATAATATTGATATATAGAGAAAAACATTGATTAATACCGTCGCTAAATTGTCTATGCAGCCACCGAAGGCGGCAACCCTGGCGTAAAAAGGCGGACCAGCTGGTCGCCGAAGCAGGGCTGCGGAGTCGGAAGGAAAATGGCCGACTCCGACCCCGACTCCTGGATTTTGAAACGCCCGACTCCGACTCCGACTCCGGATGTTTTTGATTTTTTCAATTGTATTTTTTCAACTCCCTCTCTCCCTTCAGGGGAAGGGGGAAAACCCCTAAACAGAGATCGAAATATTGATTCCTTTTCATGAAAATTTCGCATTTTGTTTTTTATTGTAAACCCAAGACGCATACAACGTTAGAAATTCAATTTAAAAATCAAATTTTCCAACAGTTACGAGTTAAGAAGTGAGATGACTTAAAAATCCCTTTTAAAAAATTTGAAAAGGATTATCTGCAATTTGCCCCCCTTTAATGTTTAACAAATAGATATTGATCAAATCGTGTGCTTTCAATTTTTAAAAGCTGTAACTTGAGAGAAAAAAAGCTTTTTTTTTTTTTTTTCTAAATCCAAGTTCTTGAGAGGGGGTGGTTTTGCCTGGGTGACACCCATCAGGAAGATGACACCCAAAGTTAATTTCAGAGTTTATAAATACTTTAATTCTGAAAATTTTCGCGAATATATTTTAAATTATATTTCATCAATCAAATTTCAACGAAAATAGGGCACATATACATCAGGAGCTAATTTTACATAAAATGCGGCCGGTATACAAATTTGAACGAATAGCTTTTACTATACCTATATTTCTTCTTCGCTAAATTTTTAATTTAAATTTTATTGTCTGCTTTAGAATTAACCTTAATATTAAGATTTTAAGATTAGCTGCAATTATTGAGTGTTGCAATCAAGAAATCATTAACACTTATTTTGTTCCATACTTTTTAGTGAGAACCAAGCTTATAGAAATAGTCTTAATAAAGAAAAAAACATTAGATTATTTTTCATCGGATCTTTTGGATTCGTGCTTTCGCGCCAGAACGTTTTTGAATTTGTCGATCACCCTTAAACGTTTCAACCTTAGCTACGGGCCTCGATTTATTAATTTGTTACGTTTCTTTCGCTATTTTATAACTAAGATCGAACAAAACACTATATTTCTATTTTTATTTGAAAGTGATTACTTGAAAATGTTAGGCAACAAAACCGTTTGCTGACAGTCGCTATTAGTTAAGTTAAAAAGCAAGCAAACTAGAGGACGGCTACAGTAAGTTCGGTAAGCATTCAGGCTAGCTGATTGCCATAATGGCAGTTATTTTCTCATTAGTATCTTTTTATACATGTAATTGAACCAATTGGTAGTCAGTTTTTAAAAAATGCAAGGAGAGTCAGTGAAAAGGAAAGAAAAAAAGAAACCCGGAGTCGGAGTCGGAGTCGGCAAGTTTTCTAACAACTCCGACTCCGACTCCTTTACCCCAAAATCAGTCCGACTCCGACTCTTCAACTCCGACTCCGACTCCGACTCCACAGCCCTGCGCCGAAGGCGGCTAGTGAGAAATAAAAACGAGCGCGTTCTATTAAACAGCATGGTGACCTGGATACATTAAAGCAACCCCGAGTAAAATGTAAACAGAGCCGCCCCTTTAAATTGTGAGGTAGAAATTGCAATGCGAAATATTGCTGTTTAAAGTTTTAATTCGTTTTAATTTCACGATTTACTGTTTTTTTGTGTTAGGAAATATTTCCGTTTTCGTAGGGTTTCTTCTGAATCTTAATTTACGTCTGTATTGTTGTTATGTTTGGAAAATTCTGCTTGCTGTAAACATTCGCAATAAACTCACATTGAAAGAGACGCAGAACAGATTTTAACATGGTAGATAATACATGCTATTTCAAAATGAGTTTCTTTGACTGTTGATTTTTTTTTATATACTTGAGAATAGTAACTGAAATACAATCTGAGTGCGCTTCTCTTATGTTGTTGATGTTTTAATTTATTGGTTTTCTCTGAACAATATGTTGAAGATTTTGGTTATTTCATTAAAGTTTTTTAACAATAAAAATGTCGTGAGAAAATTTGTAAAAAATACTACCATTTAATGATCTAAGAAATACATTTTATCTCAGGAAAGAATATAATCCTTTTCATTTAATTTAATTTCACCTTCATCTGTCTCAGTTTTTAGTTTTATAAAAAAAATAAAAAAGGGAAAGGATGGGTGGGAAGATGTTGAGTCACTGCTCCTATGCTCTGTGGGGCTCGTGAGAATTTGAGCGACCAGTGTCAACCTTTGCACACTCCCCCCCCCCCCCCCCCCCCCCATTTCCTAGAAAAAATTAAAATGACACGTTTGGCTACCACCAACTACTCGCAATCAGTAGTCATTGGCCCCAGGAACTGTAAGCTTTTCCATTTCGATTGTTTTATGCTATATTCAGAGCTCTAAAATTTTTTTTTTTTTTTGAACTTGTTAATTTTGCCTGAATGAACTGATAATTGATAACAATTTGCAGATGGCACCAAAATCTTAATTATATTAAAATGTTCCCTATCAAAAAAGTTTACAGCAAATATTGTATAATTGACTTTGAATTCATAGCACCTGTGATAGTTAAGTTAGAGGGGGGAGGGGAGCCAAAGTGAGAGCCCTTGGCTAGTACATTCTTATTCTTGCACCCTTTGAACTTGTTCGTTTCCGTTTTTTTCCCTTACATTCATGGCATGTAAAAAATCCGGAAAACTTGCAGAAGGGGTTGCTATTCATATTGTATTGTAATTAACTCTGAATTTGGAGCACTTCAGAAGTGATTGGTAGTTGGGGGAAAGGGTTCCAAACATAACAACAATACAGACGTAAATTAAGATTCAGAAGAAACACTACGAAAACGGAAATATTTCACAACACAAAAAACAGTAAATCGTGAAATTAAAACGAACTAAAACTTTAAACAGCAATATTTCGCATTGCAATTTCTATCCACAATTTAAAGGGGCGGCTCTGTTTACATTTTACTCGGGGTTGCTTTAATGTATCCAGGTCACCATGCTGTTTAATAGAACGCGCTTGTTTTTATTTCTCATTTCGCCAATGTACTGTAATTGGTTTTGTTCGGCGATCCTAACCGGTCGACCACTGAGTAACCGGTTGCTAACCGCTTCGTGATCATTAAATGTCACGTGATCGTTTAACCGGTAGCTACCAGTTGAGCTCGGCGAACGCAAGCATTCCTTGCGTTCGACGAACCTCACCGGTCGACCGGTTACTAACCGCAGCGTTCTATGATCAACCGGTTACCGTTCTAAGCAGTTGATTAGAGCACGTGATCATTAGCTGTCACGTGGTTAACTAGCCGGTAGCTACCGTAACGTAAGCATTGAGAGCGTTTCAAAATTCGCCGCCGGGAACATTGGGCGCCGAGCATTTTAGGCCCCGGGAATACTGGGCACAATATGCTCGGCGCCCAAAGTTCCCGGCGCCCAAAGGTCCGGGCGCCCAAAATGCCCGGCGCCCAATCTTCCCATTTCGGTTCGAATAGCATTGCCTGTTAACTGTATCCACCTGACGTCTGAACGGCATTGTAGGACACAAAACCCAGTGGCCTGACGTAAAGTTGATACTGCATTGCATTGTAGGAACTGTAGCAGACGAAAAAATCCGGTACTACAGCGTATAATAATACATGCATTTATGAGGCTCTCTCTTCTATTTAAAACTAAGAGGTTTTTTAAGTTTCTAACTAAGAAACGTTGTAAAAGAATGATGAATACGAAATACTCTCTGTGTTATCGTATTTTCATGAGTTTTAGCCTCTTTGGTTCCACATCAGAAACATGGTGAAATGTCGTTCTCTTTTTACTCTTCCCATTTATCGGCATTTTTCATGCAGTCATAAGTCTGTATAAGCCCTTAGCATATTCGTGATGCCTATGAAGTATGAATTTAAGGTTTCCAATCCCGAATCCCGCATGATATTTAGCGGGATTAATCCCGCGGCAATGTTTTTTCAATGCAAAGTTTTTCCAACTTTTGCCGCTCATAAAACAACAATTTTCACGAGCATTATCTGAAATTTGAACCACCTCGTATACTTAGAGTGATTTATGATGAACGGTGGATTTACAATTGAAGAACACAATAAAAAGCGTTTTGTTCTTTTTTTTTTTGAGATTGAATTGGTATTTTAAGAGGTCTCAGCTTTCATAAGTTTAGGAATTGAGAAAAGGCGTAAAATTTATTAACTTTTTCAAAACCATGTCTAAATTTTAAAATAAAAAAACAGAAAAATTGTAATTAAGGTTGAAACACCCTCTGGAGTAGCCGGAATGCAATGTTGGAGCACTTCTGTAAGTTTAATAAGGAACGCATTAAAAAAAAAAAAAAAAAAAAAAAAAACGACTAACTTAAAGAGGCCCTAGGCCCACAATAGATTGGGACCCCATGAGATCTATTTAGCGGAATGCAACGATTGTTTTACTGGTTTGGGGACCGCCTGAACGCATTTTTGGCTTTGGGGCCCTCTTTGTTTATTACAGAAACATGTAAATCATGTGCATTTATGAATCCATTTTGGGGCTCCAGATAATTATGACATTAAATTTGCTACTGGCAGAATAAATAATAAAATAACAGTTTAAAAAACTAAAAAAACACGCTTTAGTAGCAAAATGAACTAAAAAGTTAAAAATAATCTTTTAATTGATCAAACATTTAATTTTACTGGAATAAAAAAAAGCGTGGGGGTGGGGTGCCTATTTACATTTTTGCATGGATAACAATTGGAAGAAATTTAAGACAACTGATAAGAAGCCCCCCACGCTTTTTTTCTATTGCAGTAAAATTAAGTGCTTGGTCAATTACTTGATATACTTGTACTTGTCATCCAAAGATTATTTTTTACTTTTTAGTTCATTTTCTACAAATACGTGTTTTTTTTTTTTTAGTTTTTTAAACTATTATTTCATTTGCATCAGACATTTTGAATGCTTTCTGGTAAGTTCATGAGCAAACAATTGTTACACTCCGCAGCTCTGATTTGTACGTTGTAAGTAATTCTAGCCACTGGCTATTTTTCCAAAGGAAAATTGGACCCACACAGGGACGGATTAAGGATTTTGGGACCCATAGGCATTAGAAGTGTTGGGGCCCCCTCACACGTGTATTTTATACATAATATTATATATTATTTCTCTAGCCTGTATTTTTGTCACCATGCAAAATCTTCCTTATTCCTTTATCAAATTTCATAACTTACCCCTCATTTTAAAGCTTATAGTTTTAGGTTCTGACTACAATTTTAAGTATTACCAATAATGTTATTAACAATTAATACAGTAACTAAAAGGGGCCCCATTTTTTTTTACTTTTTCCTTTCTTTTTTTTTTTAATGTCGAAAATAACTTTTTTCTAACATATTTTCAACTTTAAGATTTTTCTGGAGCCCCTCAGAACCTCAATGTAGGCAAATGCCTACATTGCCTATTTAGTAATCCGGCCCTGGACCCACAAACATACAAGTTAAGCTAATAAAAGCGTGTTAATTAGAACAAACTAATAACTTATCGTTAATAAATTAATTTGATTACAAAATATTGCATTGTCATCGAGTCTGAGGTTGCATTTCAAATTTTAAAAGAATCCGATCACAAAAAGTGGGCGAAAATTGAGTTGCAAGATGTTCGGTGTAGACGGAATTAGAACGTACGCGCAGTGATTCCCGGAGGTGGACGTCTACGAAGACCCGCGCCTTAGAGCGCTCGGCTACGAACGCTCATAAAGTGGTGGAATGTACTAACAGTACTAGCTCTTAGTCCAAAGGAGAGTTACTCACAAACATACAAGTAAAGCTAATAACAGCGTAATAAAAAGTATCCTTTAAGGATGTTTTTTTTTCCAATTAACAAATCATATTTTAGTATTATTTTGAAAATACACGTATTTTTTGCATAGTTCTAAAGTTATACATAACTCTTTAAGTAATTTGGGGCCCCTTAGGAAGATAGGGCTCCAGGCCCAGGCCTGGTCGGCCTGTGCTGTAGTCAAGCCCTACATTCAAAACCTTAAACTTACTAAAAGTTCACAATATTTTTTCAAATAAGAAGGGAACTCTGCTCAAGAAGCTGTTTCAGTGAAACCAACTGCTGTGGAGCAACAGCACGTGTTTTCATCAAGCGCATCATTTTTTGAGCAAAAATTCCTTTCCTGTTCCATACGAGCATTGTTAAGATACATTGAACATTTTAGAACACACTTATGTGTGTACTAAATGATAATTGCTAACCAGGAATTGAATTTCTAGCGCGAAACAATTGATGTACGGGATTCGAAAAAACTACTAATTCAAGTAACAAAAACAGTTTTTTCTAAAAAGCTCAACTTTTTCTATTTGACATTAAAATTTAATTAATCAAGTTGATCCCGCGGGATTGTTGCTTTACGATCCCGAAATCCAGCAGGACTGAATTCGGCGAGGGATTGGAAACTCTATATGAAATGCTGCTTTGTACCGTCATTTTTTCCTGTGATTTGATAAACTCAGAAAAATAGACCGTAGCTCAATAAAGCTATATTTGGCATTACTAGGACTCCGGTGTCTTATTTAACACCGAATGATCCTAACAAGGTCAATCCGCCATTTTTCATTAAAACTACTGACACCACATAATTTATACTTAAAGTTTTACATGGAATGAGTTTTTCTTATTTTAATGATTCATTTGACGAATACACATAGGCTGTTTAATAAGTAATAAGACTAACTTTACTGCCCCGAAACCACTCATCGGACTGTTAATTCCTGTGGCATGAGAAATGTCTGTTGTCTGTATTAACAAAATCTACCGATAAATGGCGCGTACAGACTCATGTTCCTGAGTATGACGTGATTGAATTGAAGTCTGTTGAGGGGCGCCTACAAGAAATAAGACTAATTTTACTGCCGCGAAACCACTCATCGGAATGTTAATTTCTGTGGCATGAAAAAGATGTCTGTGGTCTGTATTAACAAAATCTACCGATAGTTGGCTATCTAGGCAGATTGGGCGCCTAGCATTTTGGGCGCTGGGAACTTTGGGCGCCTGGCATTGGGCCCAATGTGCTCGGCGCCTAGTCTGAAGCCCAATCTTCCCATTTCGAATAGTTGGCGCATACAGATTCATCTTCCCGAGTATCACGTGTTTGAATTGAAGCCTGTTGGCGGGCGTCTACAAGACGCAGCCAGTTGTCAAAATTTAAGCGTCGTTGGAACAAATGCGACTAAAGTTTGTTTTCGTTTGCAAAAATCAGCATCGGAGATCTTTGATGCGATACGTGAAGTTTTCAACGATGAATCTATGTTTCGAGTAGTACTTTTTGCTGACATAAAGCTCTTAAGGCAAGCAGAATATGGAAGATATTGAACGTGAGGAACAACCTTCAACGTCTATCACAGAAACAATAATTTACATTGCTGCTATTATTATCCAGGGGAAGCAATCAGTTCTGGCTGTTTCCTCAACTTAAGAAACCATTACGAGGTAATCACATAGCTGCCAACCTCAAAATAAAAAAATAGGAGCAATGAAGGGAAAAAATAGGAGCAACGAGGGTTAAAATAGGAGCAAGAAATCGTGGCCTTTGCTAAGCTTTCCTTCTGTACCACAAGCTTCTATAAGTTTTAAACACCATTATTATGCTTTTCTGAATTTTCATGTTTGATTTTCAGCAAAGCTACAACCAAGATTAAAATGAAATTATTTTACCAAAAAAAAAAAGCATCGTTATGTAGCTACATATTGAAAAGTAAAAAAACATGACTGTTTGATTTCATAAAACTGCACCCTCTTTTTAAATATTTTTAATGCATATACGTGTATTAAAAATGCATTGCATAAGAACATATTGAAGAATAAAATACACAATTTACTTTTCGTGCTTGGAAGTAGAGCTCTTATGTAACTTCATAGTAAAGATCAATTCTCAGGAATTTTCCAAGTGACCACTAGACCCCAAAATTTTAGTGGCCAACACTACCGCTAAATTTTGAAATACAAAGGGGGGGGGGGAGTTTTTACATTTTTCATAAATAAATTAATGAATAGGACTTTGCACATTCTAAAAGAGTATTATTCAATACTTTTTTTACATATGGAAAATTTAAGTTAAGATAGGTTTCTGATCCTTTCTGCAAAAAGAATAAATAAATGAGAAGTCAACAGGAAACGGCAGTTCAAATGAAATAGCTTCTACAAAGCCTCCAAGACAATGAGGATCAAATACAGATAAAATTTCCCTTTAAAAAAACATTTTTTTTTCTTTTTTTGCATTGTATGTTATTTTTAATAGTTTGTATTGAGATAAATATACAATTCTATTTTCGGAAACTTAGGCAATTAATAGTCTCGTCTACTTACATTTTGCGGATGACCAAACATGGCGACTACGAAAAAAAAATAGGGTAATAGATTTTTGAATTAGTTGCAAAAAAGTAAATATTATAAATAATTAATAATCCTTAAAAACTATAATTTAGACGAAATAATCAGTATTTAGTAGGTTAGCATCTAAACCAATGAGGATAAAATAATATTCTGAAAAAAAAAATTTTGCATATTTCAAGAAAATAATTAAGAATTTTCTGAAAAAAAAGGCCCATTTTGAATTATTTTCAATAGTTTGCATTGCAAAATGCATCATTCCGTTTTTGGAAACTAGGTCACTAAAAGAGACTTAAGTGCTTAAATCTCACAAAATGACCAAATATGGCGACTAAGTCAAAAATTAGGATAGAAATGTTTGAACTTGTTCCATACAAATAACTTAAAATCCTCATGAAACTACAATTTAATTGAGAATATTCAGCACAATAACTTCCAAAGCAGTGAGGATAAGATGAAATTTTAAATAGTATGATTTTTTTTCATTTCTCAAGAAAATTATTTAAAATATTTTTAAAAAATGTAGCACATTTTACTTTACTTTAATGATTTTTCAGTTAAGAAAAAACCCCAAATCTGCTCTGTCTTTGAAAACTTAGGCACTTAGCATCGTCGACTTCCATCTTGTGAATGACCAAACATGGCGGCGATGTTTTACACGCGTGCAGCTGAAATGCTCGATCAAAAACTGATGTTCTCCAATCGTTGCTCTCCTCAGTGTTTATCCTGATACTAATGCTTCCAAAGCATCAAATTGTCTTCTCTTTTGTTGAGTTTGTACATAATTCCTGCCTTCAAGGATAAGGAAATTTCATCTGAAAACGAAAAGTGAAGAAAAGTCGAAAAATCGGAGTTTTTTTGGAATAAATCGGATTTTCGGAGTACGCAATAAAAATCGGAGAAACTCCGGGAAAAACGGAGCACTTGGCAGCTCTGTAATCATTTTGAAAGCAACAAAACATGTCTAAACTGTTCAGAGGCGGTTTTGAAGTAGCTCTCACAAACCTTACGTTCACAAGTTTTTAAAAAGTGAACGGAACATTGGAATAAATGCATTTAGTCCCGCAGAAGCAATTCTTAAAAAAACCATGTAAATTATGAAGGTTAAAGCTGCTCTTTACTTTTTATAAATTTAGTCTTATTACGTATTGAACAGCCCTCGTACAATAATTGGAGCCATCTGAATCCTAAATGAGCGAGATATTAGGCCCTGAACCAGTGGCGTACCTAAAGTCGTCCCCAAATAATGTCGTGGTTTGAGGGGGGAGGGGTTTTCGTGAACTGCGACAGTTTGTAACAAGGGGGAAGCAGAGGATAACAATAAATGAACCATCATATACAGTAGAACCTCTCAATAAGGGACACTAAATTGACTGGACTTTTTGTCCCTTAAATAGAAGTTTCTCTTCTTCGGAGGTAGATGAATTCATGCATGCCGACTTGATATTTAACTTAGTACAATATCTTAATAAACGTAAACTTTTAATATTTGAGATTAAATATCACTAAGTATTTTATATATGCTAAATAAAATTCACAGTTGTTCAAATTGAGCTATTATTGTAAAAATTTAGTTAAAGATTTAGGATAATGAAAGTTATTAATTTATAGAAATATTTTAGAAGTAATTTGTTTCATGGATTTTCTTCAAGACATGTAATTTACAATACAATGTAATGTAAATAACAATGTGATCATATTTCAAGTTTTCTCAAAAAAAAAAGTCATGGGCGGTGAAGAATCCGTTAGAGCCCTATGAATTAAGCTCCCCCTCCTTGTTAAGAGAGAAAAACATGATTGTAAATCTCAGCAATAATTTTGAAATACATATTTGCTGCTTTAATGTCAAGGGAAACTTCTATCAGTAATTTAAAAAAAAATCCTTCATGTCAATCAACTAAACGCGAGTGCATTTATTTTTTTATGCATAAATTACTGCAGTTTTTCTCCGTGACTGGTCCCTTACATGGAATGTCCCTCAATCGGAGGTAAATACATGGAGGTCCTTATTAAAAGGAACCGAGACCAGAAAATTGTCAATTAAATACAGGTGTCCATTAAAGGAGGCATGTGCTACTGTATTTATATTAATGAAAATGCTTATGAAAAAATAAACGTTATTTATATTAATGAAAATGCTTATGAGAAAAAAAACATGACATTGACGAGGGAGGAGGTGGTAATGTGAAGTGTGACACATTATGAAAAAAGGGAGATGGGGGTAAAAAGGTTGAAAACAATTGTGAAATCATTAATGGGAACAGCTCTTTTCTTCTTCAATCATATAACATCGACCCTAATGCATCGATGTTTTAGCAAAAACGTGTTGTTTAGGGTTTAGCAACGACATCGATGTCGTATCTCAAGTATTAACCTATCAACAAGAACAAGTTAAATCAGAGGGTTTTTTTTTTTAAATATATATTTTCTTTTTTTAACGCTATTAGCTTCACCTGTATGTATATATGTATCTTGTTACGGAATCTTGCAACTCAAATTTCGCTCACTTCTAGCGATCGGATTCTTTTGAAATTTGGCACGCGAGCTCAAATCCGTTGACTATGTAATATTCTATAATCAAATTAACTACTAACTGTTAGTTTATTCCAATTTTAATCAATATTTTGGCCTGAATTCCAATAATGTGAAAAATAAAGTTAACTCAAATTTTCAAAGTAATGTAATGTAAATCTGATTTCCGCACCCATACATCGATGACTGAGATGGATTAGCTGGATTAGACAATTACTCGACAGGCATTTTGAAGTTGAATGTTTTTATAGCTAGACTCTTTTTCACTTTAAGGGGTATAGTGGTTCTTATTGGAGTTCGAGAGACCGCGTTTCAAATGCTGCATGAGACCTCTAATTTTTTTTTTTTTTTTTTTTTTTTTGACAAATTTCATGAATGTAAAAGATTCTGAATTATGTTGAAATGAATATTTTTTCGTAAAACAAGTTAAAATAAAAACAAGAAAATAAAGCAATAGTTTAAAAAACTAAATAAAACACGCTTTTGTAGCAAAATGAACTAAAAAGTAAAAAATAATCTTTCGATAATAGTAATTGACCAAACACTTAATTTTAATGTAATACAAAAAACCGTGGGGTGCTGTCTATTTACATTTTTGCATGAACAACAAATGGAAGAAATTCAAGACAACTGATAAGAAGGCTCCCACGCTTTTTTGTATTACATTAAAATTAAGTGTTTGGTCAATTACTATCATCCAAAGATTATTTTTTACGTTTTAGTTCATTTTGCTATAAAAGCGTGTTTTATTTAGTTTTTTTAAATTATTGTTTCACTCTGAAATCGTTAATTGTAACACTGTAATTGGATCCAAACAATATTATGTGCGTTCCGCATGTGTACATTTTTTTACGAATCTGTAACTAATCAATACTGTTACAAATTTTGTAAGTATTTTTTATATTTTTGTATTTTTATGTGCTTAATTTGTTGTAATCTTGCTGAATTTGGCGTTTATTCCATTAATTTTCTCTCATAATTACCTTAGTTCTTGAAACTTCTCCTGTATGGAAATTTTTCCTGTGAAGCACAATTCAACATTACGCGAATAGGATTGGTGAAAAACTTAGGAGCTATCGCCAAGTCGGAATCATTTTTGGCACCAAATTTTACGAGAAATTGCCAAATGTGGCCAAGTTTGGCAACCTTTCGATTATTAACATATAAGGGGCCATTCATTAATAACGTAAGCGTTCCGAAGTGGAGGGGGGGGGGTCGAAAAATCTCTACATACCTTTACTTGGGGGGAGGGGGTCAAACCCACGCTTACGTAATATTTTCCAAGTCGATATTTAATATTAGAAATAGCGCAGTCAAGTGGTTTGGCAGAGATTCGTTTTCGTCTGGAATATAAAAAAACTTAGTATGAGCTGTTTTATACTTGCCAGAGCAAATGTTAATGACTTGCCAACAGCTGACCGTCATAGATTTTTGCGTGTTTTTTGTTTTTATTTTTACTTTCTGTTATCTGTTTCATTACAAACTGTAATTTCCTGCACCAAATTCTAGATACGTGCCCCAGAAAGCGAAAAATAACGTTCTCAATCAGAAGTGGCCTGCAGACCTCTTCAAGAATCTGCAACGGGCGATTTAGCGTCACGTTGTTTCTGCTACCGGGATCTTATACCCGTTTAGATCGTTTATGAAACATAAGCTTCCCATAAAAATTTTACCTATTGTCAGGGAATTTCAAAGACCTCTAATTGTTGAATGATGTGAATGATGAAGAAGGCAAAGATGCATTCCATATTGGAGCAAATGCCTTGAACGTTATCTCGACCCTTGTGTACCTATTGATGAAGATGATGCAACAAGTGGCTTGACTTCTGTTCAAGAAATTGCCAAAGAAATAGACGATGATACCGATGGAGCCCATCAAGCCATAGAAGAACCAGTTCCAACTCTTGCTGAAACAGAAAAATATCCTTTTTTCTTTTTCAGTCTTAAAATCGGGGTAGCTTCTGTTGACAAAATACTTTTTTAATCAAATTTATTACATGGTCATTAGCATTACATTCTTTCATTCAAATACATTTGTTAAAGAGTTTTGTGCAAATTATATTTACAATCTATTATTCTCAACCACATAGTTATGTAGAATTTCACGAACTCTACTATCGCTTCTTCCTAAGCATACCTTGCTTCTGAGGACCATAGTGAACTTCGCTTATGAAATACAGTTTTTCCCACTTAGGCATGCTAGCAATGGTACATTCAAATGGTGCACCCATTACTGAAGGCTTATTTGGGTCGAATTGGTAAAATTTGTAATTTTCAACTTCCTTAGCATCGGCTTCGATGCGAACAATATCCCCATTCTTAGCAAGCGCTATTTTTTTTAACTTAACAGTTACTTCAGAAGAGTTTTGAATTCGGATGTGCTCCTCGTGCCTGAATCCAGATGGGAATACAAAGATTCGAAGGACTAGATAACCAATGCGACTCTTTGCTGTAACAGGTTCTTGGAAGACCAATTTGACGGCCGTGATTTGATGTCGTCCTCCTATGCATCTCATCTCCAAAAAAGACTTCAGGGCATCTAGATTCTGAGGATTGAACGGTCTGAGGGCGATGGTTAATTTGTCAACTCGATCAGTTAGCAATGATAAATCTGAAAAATAAAATTCATTGGACTTAAAGTCAAGCATTAGATGTACGTGGTGACGTTCAGTCGAGAGAGAACTGAACGTCTGCCAGGTATATAGATAGAAATAGGAATTAACGAAAAGAGACAGTAACTAACCAATCGGCAAACTACAGAGGGTTGATTGCTGTCTCTCGTTGTGAATTCCGCGGTGTCCACGTGGTGACGTTCAGTTTGCTCCCGAATTTCTTGTTGTGTGGTGAGTTTTTTTGCACTAATGAAGAGGCTCCATTGTAGTCTTGAAATAGCTACATAGCTACTGCTGCATTTTTTTTGAGAATTTGGGCTGTATTTATATTTACTTACTTTACACTTTAATCATATTTTAGCACAAAGCTTATTTAATTATTTTTCATTTAAGGTTTCACTTACTTTTCCTTTTTGGGAGACAACGAAAAAGCGCTTTATACAGTGTCCTCCTCCCCTCCTGTTTCGTTGAGGGTGGGAAGGGGAGCGGATTTATAAAAACGCTGCAGTAAGTGTCAAGTATCGCTTTCAGCTTTCAACCGTTAAATTTGTGAATGGCGCTCAACTTCTTGCTTTTCAAACAACAGTAAGCATTACCTTCAACAGGGAAATAATGCAAAGGCCAGGTGATGGAAACATTGTCACGCATTTGCACTTATTTAATCATCAAACTCATTACACTGTTTTATAGATTAGTGAGTCTGTGAGAACTCTGCGTTCAATGCACAATACTAACAACGTGAGATTAAGTCTTATTTTCACATACTTTGCATAATATATTGGACAAAATGAGTGTAATATGTTGGCCTTAAAATGTTATTTCATGTCTATAAAGCTCTAATTAGTTTAAAAAAACGCATTTAAAAGGTCATAATTTTCTACTCTCAAACAAAGAAAACATTCGCTTTATAAATTACTACCGGTACGCATTTAAGCATACGGTACTCGAGTATGGACTAGTGATGGGCATAATCGAGATCTTTTGATAATCGAGATCTCGGGAATCGAGTACTTCTGATAATCGAGTGATTGATAATCGAGATCTTTTTAAGTCGATCACTCGAGTGATTGATAATCGAGATCTTTTGAAATCGAGAACTCGAACGATTGACTTCTCGAGATCTTCCGAATCGAGTACTCGAGCGATTGACTTCTCGAGATCTTTGAAATCGAGTTCTCGAGCGATTGACTTCTCGAGATCTTTTGAATCGAGTACTCGAGCGACTGACTTCTCGAGATCTTTTGAATCGAGTACTCGAGCGATTGACTTCTCGGGATCTTTTGAATCGAGTACTCGAGCGATCGACTTCTCGAGATCTTTTGAATCGAGTACTCGAGCGATTGACTTCTCGAGATCTTTTGAATCGAGTACTCGAGCGATTGACTTCTCGAGATGTTTTAAATCGAGATCTCGAGATGTTTCAAATCGAGATCTCGAGACGTTTGAATCGAGTACTCGAGTAGTTCATTTTCTGAGCCTTTCCAAAATTGAGTTGACTGCTACGGGGGTGCCCACTAAAAGGGGGTGGGGCATGGCGCAGAATGTGCAACTAAAATTTTTAGAGCCGGTTTTTTGAGAGGGTTTTTTAAATCTCATTTTCGGAAGTGAGGGAGGGGGTCTATGGCGCAGCCTGCGAAACCAAAATTTTTTGAAGCGGTTTTTTGAGATTTTTTTTTAAATCTCATTTCGGGAGGGGGGGGGAGAGCTTTTTCTAGACGGATGCTCCGTAACATTTGAGAGGGTGCGCCATCGCCATGCGAAAGGGGGGAGTGGACTCCCTTGACTTCAGTTGAATTCCCGAGTTGTTTTGGCAGGGGTGCGCTCGAAATAGGAATGTGACATTTAGCCTACCATTTAGGGGTATAATAAGGGGTGAACCCTCCTGGCTTTTAGAAGTTTTAGGTAAAATTGGGGGGTATTGACACCCCCCTTTTAGAAAAGGGATCAATACCACTGCCCCCAAATTCCATGAAAAATTCTAGTTTTTACATTTAAGTGGGTCTAGTTTTTTGTTGTTTTCCGATAAAATGAGCAGATACACCTTTTGTCCCCCTACCCTCCGGTAAAGTTCGAAATGCAAGCTTGTTTTAGGGGGTTGATTCGCTAGATTTTAGTCTTCATTTTGGGGTGGGTCGCAATCCTTGGGGGATGCAGGTTCGACTAAATTCCCTGTTAGCTTGTCAAAAACTAGGAGCTCGGCATTTGGACGACTGAGTGATTTATTCGAACGGTTATGCATTTGAACTAATGATTTTCAGTTATCACGTGATTATTTCGAATGGTTTCAGGCTCTCAAACACGAAGTTAATAATGTAAACAAGTAGGGGAATAGTTGCTCTGTACAAAAGTACTCATTCTTTCCTAGTTTATAGCTTTGCTTTTTTTTTTTTTGATGTTCTTGTTAAGAGTAATTAAGTATACTTATCTGACTAATACATGAGGAGGGAGGGTAAAATATTTCTGATTGCGTTTTCCAGAGGATTGGGATTCATTGAAGTTCATGATTTTTTTTTTTTCTTTCTTGATCCGCTCTTTTTTATTTTTATTTTTCATTCGTCGACTTTAGGAATATGCAATAACAGTAAAAGTGTTGGGAGTGAAGTTGAAATGTTTCTGAGTGCATTAAAAAGAAATATTGAAGTTTGTCGCGTGGGATTAATTTTAGCTTCCACTCTTCGGCCCGATTTTTAAATAAAAATTACATTTTATACAGATTTCTTTTCTTTTTTTTTTTTTTTTTTGAAATTCCATACGCAAGATATTTGTGACTTCTTGTGTGCGTAGCATTTATTTTCGCGTGGGTAGTTAAATTTAAGTATTTTGCTTGTTTTACTCGCTTCTGTTTATGTCATATTCCTTATAGTTTCGTAAATGTTGATTAGTATATTTACTCAACTTAAAAATTTTCAGTCAATTAATGTGCTGATTTTATGTTTTTTTTTTTTTTTTTTTTTTTTTTTTTTTTGTAAAGTTGAGGCAAAACTGCTGAAAATGCTTAGGCTCGCAACGATCCATTTCGGAACTTGAGGTTCCGTTGCTACGTTTCATTTTCCGTGCGCTGGTCCTCAAAAAGGTTAAAATTGATTGTCGAGTTTCTCTGAAAAGCAGATTACGTATTCGGTTTTCAAATCATCCGAGATGCTCGATAGCTGAGCATTCCACAACAAACAATATATTATACAAGAGAGAGCACAGGGGAGGGGGATAAATGGCGCAGATCGCGCCATTGAAGTTTTGAAGAGGAGAGGGTAACTTAAGCGGGCTTTAATTTATTTTAGAGGGTTCAACGTCGCATTTGAGGGATGAGTGTCATCGCCATGGGGGGGGGGGGGGCACCACTGCATTATAAACACCTTGCGTTTAAACATTTCATAAACGTTTTAACATGGCTGCCACAGCGTTGACAATCGCTTTAAAACGTTTACTCAACGAAGTGTGCTCTTTGAGTAACCCCATTCGAAAAAAAGCAGAAGCAATTATTTGATTCAATAACCTTATAGAATGACAGGGGTGACACATTTGAGAAGCAATTATTTGATTCTAAAACCTTATAGAATGACAGGGGTGTCCGTCCGTCCCTGTGAGCAATGGCGAGCTTTCTATGACAATCCCCCCTCCCCCAAGAAACGATAATCCGAAAAAGGGCTAAGACTACATTACATTTTTAATTACACGGTTTGTACCATACCGGTCAAGGGCGCCCATATGCAAAATTTTAAGGGGGAGGGGCTCAGATATTTTCCCCATGGTTTAATAGAATATTTTCCCCATAGAAACCGATTTCAGTACAGATTAGAGTTATTAAAATTTGCCATTTTTAATAACTTATTGATTAATTGCTGGAGAAGGAATGATTTTACAATTTTGCAAAAAAAAAAGTACTAAAAGCAAGGATGTCCTAATTTCAAAGAAGAGGGAGGGGGCTTGAGCCCCCACTTGCTCCCCCCCCCCTATATGGAAGCCCTTGATACCGGTTTAATATATTTTTAAGTTTAACAACTCTCAAGTTTAAACCTGCTAGTGTCGCCCAACGACTTGCCCATATTAACATTATCCCTCACTTTTTAATAAAAATTGTACATACGTACGTATTTAATCTTAATAACTGTCAAGTTCAAAACAGTGTGGAAAGCGTTTCTCTATCCTTTGTTTCAAGATTTCACCACCGGATCACACCAGGGGCGGATACAGAAAACCACTTGAAGGGGGTGGGGATCATGCTGAAGAAAGCCCTCCCCCATGAACGAAATTCCCGTTTTAAGTACGAAAAAATTCTGAAACTTTTTTGGGAGTCAATAAAAAGCCCCAAATCGGTCAGGAATAAGGCACATAATTGGGGATAAACGTTGCAAATTAATTTCATAAGCAATAAAACAAAATAGTAGTTCAAATATTTTCTTTGAAAAATAATTGATGTATTGAAAAGATAAGATATTGTCATCGTTTGCATTTTATGCATAAATTATTTGAACACAATGTGTACAGATACTATTCTCGAGAGTTCAGGGGGGGCGGGGGGTCATGACCCCCACGACCCTCCATTGTATCCGCCACTCACACAACACATGCCCCTCCATAAATCCGCTCATATGATAATAAACAATTTTCGTTCTAAAAATTCGTTCGATTATTAAGGAATCTCAATTATCGAAAATTCGAAGCCAAACATTCAACTATTACCCCATTCGAATAAAGCAAGAGAAAAGCAATCATTCGATTTTAAAAATCATTCCAAATCTATCCATTCCAAGAGCAAAGGGCACCACCTATGAAGCTCTTCCCCCAAGTGCACAACCCCCAAAAGAGACAAAATCCCCTGAAAATTACAATCCCGCATTTTACGTCAAATTCCCCCCCCCCCTCCCCTCTTATTTGCACCCATAGGAATGAATTACACGAGAAGTTAACCACTTGTTTTATTAAGAAATAACTAAGTACCTTTGTGCCGAGAAGTAACATGAAATAACAAACGTTTTGTATCCCAAATATACAGAGTACTGCAGAAACGTGTTTTGGAGTTTTAAGGTACCCTTTTTTCAACAAAATAGTAAGCTTTTACATATAAGGGGCCATTCCTTTGTTACATATGGATGATTTTGGCCATTTTGACCCCTTCCCGCCATGTAAGGGTACGTAAGGTTTTTCAAACCCCTCCCCCTATTCTTACGTAAGATTCCATTTCGTTTTTCGAAATAATGAAATAACTAATCTAATATCACTGGAATCGAAATTTAATTCACTATTATTAAATTAAACCTTTTTGAGTGAAGAAATATTTACTAAAAAGTTGGAATCTAGACTGAATGTGTTTTCGACATTTTTTTTGTATATGATGCGATAGTAGTTAAAATAAAACATGCCATAAGTGCAATTCTTTTATTATGTTTTACATTATTAATTCTTCGTAAAACAAATAAAAAACAGTCATCCTAATACGTTTTTATTTTCCAGACGCAAATGAAACATCGGCTTGGAAAATACTGCGTAAGAATGCGTTTGAACCCCCCCCCCCCCAAGTATGTAGACATTTTTCCTACCCCCCCCCCCCCCCCGGGACCCTTACGTAATTAATGAATGGTCCGTAAAGACATCCAGTAATGTCCTTACATCCACAATCTCACTATTTTGCGTTGAAAAAAGGGTTCCTTGAAACCCCGAAACATGTGTCTGCAGTGATCTGTATATTTGGGCTCTAAAACGTTTGTTATTGCCTATTACATTTGTATCATTACCCAATCGTATAGCCGAAGGTGAACGTAAGGGGGAAGACGTCCCCTCAGGTTTTCAACTTAAGTATTCCCCCTTTTTACCTGAACTTTACATTTAAGGCCTCTCAAGTTAGAACCTTATAAGTGCCTCCAACCTTTACTTCCACCACCGGGACACACAACACATGTCTCCCACAGACCCGTCCATGTGTTCATTCATTAACACCTTTCGCTCAAAACATATCATTAGACTACCAAGCATTCCCAAAGAATCATTTGATAATCAAGCATTCAACAGTATGCATTCAATTATAACACTATTCGAATGAAACATTCGGAAGGCAATTATTTGATCCTCTCTCCCCCTCAAGAAGGACACTCCCTAAAAAAGTCTAACGTCCATTAGGAATTTCAATGGCGCAGTCTGCGCAATGACCCACCTCCCCTGTGGGCTCCTCAGCGCAGCCCGTCTTTCTGGGGGGAAGGGTTAAAAGGTTTCAATGCAAATTTTTTCGGAAGACAGAAAAAAACCATGCTCATTCATAAGTAAAATCATTAACTTTTCAAAGCCAGCCCTTCGACCGCCTAAATGACGGATCCGCCCCTGCAACTAAAACACTTCAGAAGCAAGGGTGACCACCCGCCCTGAGGTCAAGCCCCCCCCCCCCCCACCCTCAATATCGCAGAGACCTCCCCCGAACAAATGAGAAAAATACCCCTTAAAACACCCCCCTAAAAATGTCAATGTCTGCGCCATGACCCCCCCCCCTCCATAGGTGGGCACCCTTGTCAGAAGTCAACTATATTGAGAGGTTCATTCGATTATGAAATTGATCGAAGAATACACTGCTCGAGTGATTGACATCTCGAGATCTCGAGAACTCAATATCTCGAGAACTCAACATCTCGAGAACTCAACATCTCGAGAACTCAACATCTCGAGAACTCAACATCTCGAGAACTCAACATCTCGAGAACTCAACATCTCGAGAACTCAACATCTCGAGAACTCAACATCTCGAGAAGTTCAAAGCGAGAACTCGAGCAGTTGATCGCTCGAGCACTCGGAAAGTGACAATCGAGAACTCGAGCAGTTGATCGCTCGAGCACTCGGAAAGTGACAATCGAGAACTCGAGCAGTTGATCGCTCGAGTTCTCAGAAAGTGATAATCGAGAACTCGAGAAGTTCATCGCTCGAGAACTCGAAAAGTGATAATCGAGAACTCGAGAAGTTCATCGCTCGAGAACTCGAAAAGTGATAATCGAGAACTCGAGAAGTTCATCGCTCGAGAACTCGAAAAGTGATAATCGAGAACTCGAGAAGTTCATCGCTCCAGAACTCGAAAAGTGATAATCGAGTACTCGAGAAGTTCATCGCTCGAGAACTCGAGATACGATAATCGAGTTCTCGAATGTTCTTGAATAATCGAGTGATTCGATTATGAGAACTCGATTATGCCCATCACTAGTATGGACATGTGAATAACACGCGCTCTTCATTGGTCGAATCGTCTGTCAATCAATTGCCTTTCGCTCCACCGCCGCTGAAACGAGCGCCATGTTGTTCTGAGATGGCCGATATGGATTCGCTCTCGTTCTCCATGAAAATAAAAAGCGAACATCTACCTGCTAAGTTTCACAATATTATTGTAGAAAATGATGAAAAGATCTTAGTAAGAAGCAGCGTTACGTCCACTGTGGACATAAATACTTGGGTTCAAGAATTTTGAAAGAAAACAAATATTAAGTGGAGCACGAGAAATTTATGCCCATCAGGTCAAAAATTCGTTTGCTGGTAAGTTTTTTTTTTCTTTCGACCCTTATTTAAAATATTTAATTTAACTTTGAATACATTGATTTTTTTTCAAAGATTTTTTTTAAACATGTTATGAACTTTTAAATCAAATTGTGCAGCTATGTTTTCTATAGATTTGTAGTGTTAATAAATGATTAAAAAAATTTATGGCTAGTTTATATATATATATATATATATATATAATATTTCAAAGTAAATTTTGATTAATTAAACTGTTGAACTACAGAGTGATATATTCCAGGATTTATTAGTACAAAATTTGCCATTGGTGTTAAAATATTTTAAATTATTGTTGAATCAATCAATTGCAAACTGTTTTAATTGACAAAGGGAAACACAGCTAAACATCAAAATTATGTATAAAATTTCTTATAAAATGCAATTAAAACAGGGAAAGGAGTTATTTTTTATATTTAAGCAATTGTGGTTATTTTTTGCTTATGCTTGACTGAAAAAAAAAATGTTCCTATGAAAATAATTACTATGATAATAATAATAGCTGTAGCTTGTTGTTTTAAAGCCTTAATAAGAGAGATTAATTTTCGTTAGGATGATTACAATTTATCTGCGGTTGCGTACCTTTTTTTTTTCAAAGCTTAACTAAACCAGAATTTACTTTAAAAAACGGGTTCCTTTGTGTCAAATCACAGGATTTTAGAAAACACATACCCAAGGGCGGCTACTAACTACCTTTTTTTGGGGTGGGGCGGGGGGAGTGGAGGATGATGCTAATAAATTTTTACAGTTTTGACCACAAAAATTTTTTGAAATTGCTAAGGTGTCAATAAAAAGCACCAAATCAGCTAGCAATAAGGCACCAAATAACTTTACGGATGTATTTTATGAACTATTTAAAAAAAAAAAAGGTTTCAACCTTTACAATTCAAGATAATTCATAAATTGAATCAATTATTGTAATTGTTTACAATTTATTCATAAAATATTTCAAAACAAGGGATGGATACCATTGTGGTCAATTGGGGGGGAGGGGGGCATGCCCTATGGCCTCTCCTGTATCCGTCCCCGCGTATACAAAACGCTGATACACACAAGCCCCTACTAGCACACAATGATGACAAAATTCTAGCTTTAAATCGGCGTTAAAGTTTGTGACAGCGTGGAACAGAAATTGAATATACTATAAAGGATATGTCTAGCAAACTATTCCACATAACTTATCTGAGCTATTTTGCAGGCCTCTAAATCATCGTCTTTTTAATGTCTCTTTTAAGGTTGCTTCTAGTTATTGCATCACTCGAGTTTCAGTTGGTATAACGATTCATAGTAACGTTGGAAAACAATTATAATAAGATTATTTTCTAGCAAACTTCACCTTAGCAATTATTGAATATTAAGATAAAAATGTATATTCTTAATGATCCAATCCATGCGTAAAACAAAACGCCACTTATGCATAAAATTCATTAAAGAAAAAGGTAATGAAGAAGCATACTCGAATCGCAAGCAACAGAAATCCACAATGTAAACAAAATAGTTACCACTCAAACATAACCTTCTTTTTAAAATTAGAACAAAATTGCGGCCACTATGCTTTCGAGAAACATGAAAAGACAGCAAAACAATTTATTTCTCAAAAATGAAAAATAAACAGCTTATAACACGATGTTTACATTCGGACTTAACGTTCTCGCATCACTTCCAGGGAAAGGCGATTGATTGACAGACGATTCGACGAATGAAGAGCGCGTGTTATTTACATGTCCAAATTCGAGTACCGTATGCTTAAATGCTACCGGTACCCGCAAGGCTTTACCCGCAGAAGAAAACTAAACGCTTATTTAGTCACCCGTATATTTAAAAATAATGGATGATAAATTTCTCGCCAATATGTTACGTTAATTGCTCGTCCAAGGTATGGTAATTCACTCGGTGCAGAGGAATTAAATCCACAACAGTGGTAAAAATAAAATCATAGAAAATGAACAAAACTGAATCTTAGAAAGATCGCTTCGAGGTGCTCACCCCTATGCTACGAACTAAATTTGTGCCAAATTTCATGAAAATCAGACGAAAGGTCTAGGCGCTATGCGCTTATCAGAGATCCAGACTTTCAGCTTTATTATTAGTAAAGAAGAAACCTATTTCGCGGAGTAGAGGCTGGAACGGATAAACCGAGATAAACGAGGGTTGACTATATCCGAATGAGCGATATAACAAAGCACGATGTACCGAAGGGTTGCTGTAATAAAAATATATAGCACATAAATAAATAAAAGGACTTAAACGCAAATTTGTTACCTGCAAATGAGCTAGTTACTCCAGAAGCAGGTCGGATTAGGCACCGATTTTTCGTTTCTTTATTGCACCAGGTGGGCAGGTCCACGGCCATTCTTCCATCACGAGGGGGGTTCGTTATGAACATCATAATGTCCAAGGCTTCTTTGGAAGACAGAATATTGGGATAATGTTTCACGAGGGAGCTGAAGACATTTGGGCTCATCGTCAGAAACCTGATGCATTTCAGCAAGGGTTCGATCTGGTTTCTGTGATTGCTGACTCCACAGCTGCAGGACCATCGCATAGCTGCTTCAAAGAGCTCTGCTTCGGAGCGGAGACTTAGTTCTTGAAGTTTGAAAATAGTGCGTATTGTTGTGATGTTGCACTCTAAGAACTTTTGTGTCCTGTAAAAGGAAAAGTCCCTTAGTTTAATACAATTAATTTGGGGGACGAGAAGAGACTTTTAAGACAAGAAAGCAGGTGGGATGCCATAGGGGCAATTTTGAGTGAGAATAGCACCAAGCGTATGCAGTTTTCACTAATTTTCAGCTTTTTAATTTTTATAAAAGTTGATGTTAGTAAAAAGTTTAAAGCATGAAAAACAGAGTCCAGCAACATAACCTTATTTCAAAATGCAATAAATCTCATTTTAAAAGTCCGAATGTTTCAACTTCTTAACCATGTATACAGGAGCGAGCACAGAAATTTTGGGGCCCGTCACAAATGATTTTTACGGGCCCCCTCCATTTTTCTTACCCCTACGTCCCTACATATATTTCATACCTCATTAAAAAAATCTCGGGCCCCCTTCAGGCCCGAACCAACAGGTGCCCCTTCTTCCTCCTGTGCACGCACCTGCATGTAGGTACACATTTCAAGATTTTTTTTACACAGCTTCATGAAATCAGGTAGGTGACGTGCCGCACATTTCATACACTGAATAAAACGATTTCTGGCCATTCTCATGGTTCCTATAAACAGAGGAATATTGCATGTTAGTAATTTTTATCTGGATGTTGTTCAGATCTTGTAGGGTTCTTGAACGTTTGTCATAAACTGGAGATTTCAAACAACGACACACTATATTGCAACTGGCCAAATCGGTGGAGCGGGTAGACAGGGCTCTTCAAATAGCTTCTCATTGAGATAAGGCGGAAAGGTTCCCTCAAAACAGCCATTGACACCCTTTCATTGTACATTCTGTTGGAACCAAATACTCCCTAAGTTAAATTCATTAAATCTTGGTTATAAAGGGGGGGGGAGTGCTTTCGCTGTATGGCCAATGGGAGGCGTCACTTACGTGACATGATTTTCAAAACCGTGTATAACAAAACTTCAGATATTTACCTACATTGTAAAAAAAAAAAAACAATGATAAACAAAATGGATTTTTTTTTTTTTTTTTTTTTGCGTTTTGAAATAAGAAGTTATGCTGACTGACCCTATATACCTTTTCAGAAACCACTTCAAAACTTTAAAGAGAAGCTGAGTAAATTTAGAACTTAAGAAAATTTAATTAAATTAAGCAGCACTTAAAATAACTTTCTAGAGAAGGACTCTAAAGATTTTTTTTCTTGAAAAAATAAACAAAGTTACGTGATTTGTTGTTCCCTTCATGCTTACCTCAGTATTTCACTAGTATTTTCTTGTATAAATTGAATGCATCGATTTTTCAAGGCTTCAATTTTATTGGTGACAGATAGATTCAGCATGGAACACACGTTCTCTTCTGATAATTCACGACTTTCAAAGAAGGCTTCACATTTGTCCACTAGAGGTTGAATCTCAAAATTCTTTGCCGTAACAAAAGTTTCCACTACAAGCGAATCATCTTCGAAATATACTTCATCTGTGTATAAATACCTGGTGAGAAAAAAAAATTCCAGAACTGAAAATTTGCACAAAAATTCTCAACAATAAGTATACATCATAGTAGAGAACTGTGAGGATCTGTTTCAATCGGGTGAAAATAAAACGGGCTGGATGATGCATTGAAAAAAAGCGAATAAAACCTCAGAATGCCCAAGATAGAAGAAAAATACAGACAACTGAGATTTTTAAAGGGCTGCACCCTTACGAACAAATTAAGAAATGCAAATACTAGTAGAGAATTCAAGATTTTGACTCGTTATGGAAAAATTAACCAATGCTGCATTGATTGGAAAGATCAGATCTGATGTATGAAACGAGAGATACTTCTTACAGCTGCCTGCTACTACAGCCCAAAAGGCAAGTGAGACTGGCAGGCCCAGAAAATGGTGGTTGGACCAAGAAGCCGGAACAGGCTTTTAGCTTAGTGCTTGATTATGATAATGACGAAAATCTCCGATTTATTTGTTTTAGGAAAAAATATTCGCACATTGTCCTATGTTTTTCAATACAGGAATATAAAAAAAGATCATCGTCTTTGGTGACAGTTACATTACTATCTTTAAAGTTGAAAACCTCCCGTCAAGATATGACAGGTGAAAATTGCTTCTACATTTGAACGAAGCCATTGCCTGTTGATATTTCGATAGTTGAAATGTTAACCCTAACTCCAGTGGATTGACCCTAAACTCCAGTAGATAGCGTTCATTGGTGATCACGTTTTCGTTTCTTCATTCCCCTGAAATGAAACAGTCTCACCAGTAAAACAGTTAAGTTATCGGGTCCAGTTCAGCCTTGTCACAATAAAGCCATTCCCTGCAGTTTAAACATTACCAAAACTTATCAAATTATCATGCAGTAGCGAGAGTTTCATTGTAGATGACGTCAGGAGCGTCACTCGATCATTGGCTATTATAAATATGAGGATATTATAGTGTCATCTGAAATTTCTATATTTTTACTCATATGTGTTCTTCATTTAAGTCAGTTACGAAAAACACGTCACTAAGTGCGACGTTTCTCCCTTGCAAAGTTTGAGAAGAAAATTACAATATCAAATATTTCTAGCATCATTTTTGGAAGCACACGCCACAGCATTAGAAAATACAATGAAACCCAGATTTTACGTCCCCCGAATTTACGTGTTTCCCATATTTCACGTTTTTTTCATCAGGTTCCAGTTTTTCCGTAAACTAATAATGTTAATTAAACCCGGATGGAAAATCTCATTTATGAATTTCCCGCCTTTTACGTTTTTCCTGAGAAGTAAAAATTAGAAAAAAAAAAGTCTTAAAATAAGCAATGTGTTTCCTTTTGGGCTTTTTAAAAGCTAATCTACGCTGTGCGCCCCCCCCCCCCCAATTTTACGAAGCTCCACCGCACCCAAAAAAATTTTCCAATGAGACTGAAATATTTTTTAAACACCTCTAAAAATGTTTACGGTTTAGTCGACACTCTGATCCCCTCCCCCCACCTCGATATCCTTGCTTTAGCTTTAGCTGTAGCTATTAAAATTAATTGCTGGAATATTTACTTTCCAAGAAAACCGATAGATTTTGAAAATTGCAGGTGTTTATTAAGATGGTTTAGCTATGGGTCCCCCCCCCCCCAAGAACGAAAGCGCAACACATCCCTATCCCCAAGTTTTAAGAAGTTCGCTATCAGTATCGCCAGAAATGCTATCCTCCAACAATGAAACTTTTATGTTTTTAAAGCACCCACTGTAAAAGTGTGAACGGCATAAACAGAACCAACCCCTCCCCCACCCCCGCGCTTTAGTAATAATTATTTGAATTAACTTGATGAAATATTTACTTATCAAGATGAACGACTGCTTTTTTACTTTACAGAAACTAATATGCAGATAATCTATGGATGTTTCCCAAGGGTAATGGCGCAAATTCTCCCCCCCCCCTTTTTACGGCCCTTACCCCTAATAGTGCCATTTTCCATTAATGAGACTAAAAAATCCTTTTAAAACGTCTTCTACAAAAATATTAATGGTGTAATCTCCACAATGAGCCAGCAATCCCCCCACTCCACCGCCCCGCGGACGACACTTTTGCTTTAGCTATCATTTTTAGAAAAAAAAAAAAAAAATACTAAAACATTTAATTAACAAAACTACCTATAGCGGTTCTACACAGACACTTTTGCTAGGAATGCTCATCCCAAGAGTGATGGCACTCCCTCTCACAATTTCACAGAGCCCCCGCCCTCCGAAAATGTGCACTTTAAAATTGAGACATTCTTTTACAATTTTTGCGGATGTAGTCTCCATCATGAGCCCTATCCCCCCTTCCTTTTCCCCCGACGACACCCTGCTTTAGCTATTATTATTTGAAGAAATTGCTGTAATATTTATTTACCCAGTAGAATGCAGAAACTTTAGCAAGAGTTACCCACCCCTTCTCAGTCATGCTCTCCCCCCTGCAATTTTAACAAACACCCCCCAAAACGCGACCCCCATAACGAGACAAAATCCTTTTGAAACTAATTCTCATAACTATTCTTTTTTTTATCGCAAAATAAATTATAATTTTACTAACTTTTCTATTTTAATTCAAATTCGTCAATTCAGACTGTCTGTTTTAGTAAATGATATTTTAATTAGCTGAAATAATTCAAATGCAGTTTTAATAAAGAAATAACAGACACGCAGTTCTTCAAAAATCCGCTTTTGACAAATTTTACAATCCAGTTCCTTTTTTAAATTTTTCCAGGAAGGATGAAAAATTACACCAATTGCTGTAATGAAATATCTGTCGAAATAAAGTAAAATACGAAACCATTATCGCTAACAAACTAGTTCTAAAGTTTCAATAAATTATTTTTAAACTGCTTTGAAAGCTTATAGTGTACGAAATTCATATAATGTTGTAGGAGTCATGTAATGTTCGTGTGGCTTCGAAAAATAAACACCCCGGTGCCGCATATAGAACTTATTCGAGAATCTATCTTTTATGTTGAAAGAAGTTCGATCCGAAAAACGGAGCTTTTAAGCTGCGAAATTAGCAAATAATCGCTTATTTAAAACGAGTCTGATTGAGAAACGTAGCGTGCTCCCTGGGCGCAGCGCCATCTGGATTTTCCTCAGATCTGACCTCACGTTTCGTCCGTCGATCGGCACACTGCTCTTTCTAGGCACTAGAGTTTTGGGTAAGTGCAGAGTAGTGATAGGAAAAATAAATCGAGTTCTCATAATCGAATCACTCGATTATTCAAGATCATTCGAAAACTATTTTCATTTTCGAGTTTTTGAGCTCGAGCCCCCCCCCCCTCCCCCCAACTTATCAATTATCATATCTCAAGTTCTCGGTTTGCAACATCGCGAGATCTCGATTATCAACATCTCCAAATCTCGATTATAAACATCTAGAAGTCAATCGCTCGAGTTCTCAATTCGAAAGATGTCGATTACCAACCATTCGATCATCAGAAATACTCTATTCTTGAGATCGCGACTATCAAAAGTTCTCGATTGTGCCCATTACTAGTGCAGAGCCATTTTCACGTAGTTTTATTAGAGGCTCGCAATGTTCGCAACATTTTAAAAATAAATATAGTATATAAAGAGGTTCAACGCCATTTTAGTGCCAGTGTGTCCAAAACGTAGCTAAGTCGGTTATGGATAACTGAAAGTACTATTCCCTTTTAATCACATACGTACTGGTATTTAATTATTTTAGTTTCGACAACATACTTTCTCTCCTTTTTCTTCTTACATAATATTTGTGGCGTACGTGTTGAAGTGTTGATAAATAAAGTAATATTTTCCTACATATTTATTAAGTCATTATCTTCCAGCTACACTTGATAGCCCAAGACCCCATGAGGGCCAGACCTATGTCATAGTATAAAGGCTCAAAATTTTTCTGTGTAAGGAAGCCAGCGTGACTACTCAGCGTAAATAGCGAACCGTTTTTTTACCTGCTGTGGTGTCCTTACGCAGAAAAAATTTGGCCTTTATACTATGACGTAGGTCTGGTACTCATGGGCTCTTACTCTATGAGATTCCTCCAAATTTTGAACCAGAAAAAATATATGAGAAAAGTTTTATCAGTTTAGTACCATAACTGCAATTATTTTAAACGTATTGCAAGTACGTATATTGAATTTATTGTAAACGTATTGAATTATGTTATTATTTAAACTATTTGAAAGATTAAAAACTTTCTTACTTACTCTACAATGTTTCTGAATGCACCAAACGATACGTTATTGATTTCAATCTCGAGCATATCTTTCGGTGACATACCGTAAGAACCTGGGCCAAAGAGCATCTCTTCGAATTTTGTGCTACCAACGGCAAGAATCGCTTTATGTGCCAATATAGAAGACTTGCTCTTTTTACCTTTTTTGATGATGAATTTGACATCTGCGAACTTCTCACTTTTGTACAAATTACGCATGCGCACTCCTATATCAGGCGCCCGAAGAGTTTTGCTTCCTGAAAGAAAATAGACAGAAACAAGTAATGAAGGGCCGTAAGCAGTGGCGGCGATTCGGGGGGGGGAGGGCAAGAGGGGCACCCCCGCTTTTTATGGTTGATTTATTTTATTTTCCAATTTAGGAACCCAAACTAGAAATTATGAAAAAAAAAACATTACGGCAGCATATACAAGCAGTAAGTTTTAGTTTATGTATTCATTGTTTAGATATTAGTAAATCAACTAGCTGCGTGCCCGGCGTTGCACGGGCTACTTAAAAAATGAAAGAGATGTCCAATTGATGTTTTTGTATTACTCTGACATCAGTTTCTAAAGCGCTAAGGAGTAAATAAATACGCGTAGTGCAAGGTTTGCAAAACACCAGTAGAGCATATTTTTGGCAAAAATCTCTTTAACGTTAATCATAGTTATCAATAATGCAAGTTATGAGTTTTTTCAATTAGCACAAAAGATGAAAATATATGCATTATCAATTATAATCTGTGCTCACTTTAAACTGAATTAAATCTGATATACTATACCTGAAACATTTGTATGTACAATTACGATCAGCTTTTTACATAAAATGACACACACTTTTCGGTTGCTTACGTGAAACTAAAGCATCAAGACTTAATAAATACCAATCAGCATTAATTTAATACCAAGTCATCAGATTCGAATAAAGCTTTAGTTAAAATCCTTAAAAACAATATTTTTGTTCAACTCTGCTTCACTTAAAGAAATCCAAACAAGCTTAATTTAACATGGTCTTTTAACAATACAAACTATATTTCAAAAATTGAAACAGGAAAGAAAAAGAGAGTTATTACAATTCGAAAACTCACAGATGTGACGGGAAAAAGTCCAACAAAATAGACATAATTAGTCGCACATCCTAAATGTACCAAAATATGAGGCCGGTGAATGATAAACTCGCACTACAATCAATAAACATAACTAAAGAAACAACTTTCATATGTTGAAAGGAGTTAAGAACGTTGAATGTAAAAAATAAAAAAAGGACAGACGATAAAATAAAGGCTATATCCGAATAGAGCAACCAATTTTAAACTAATTTAAAATGAAATTCTAGATGGAAACGTTGTTTTAAGATTTGGACAGCAGCCAAAAAAATCTCTTTTAAAGCAATTATTAGAATTTTACTTGCTCACGCAAATTCAAAATGGCAACAGGAAAGAAATAAAATTCCCGAATAACGTTATGTTAATTAACGTTTTAATTAATATCTCCGCTCATTAAAGTCGCACAATTACGAGATTGGTCCTATTGTTTTCTTTGGGAAATTTCGAATTGATCGGTATCTCGTTTGACTCCCGATTTGCAGCGGTTCTCGAGAAGATAGATCTTCAGACAGACAGACAGACAGACGCGAACAGATTTTAATATTATAGTGGATGGATGGATGGATGGATGGATGGATGGATTGTTTCACGAAAACAAGCCATACTTGCTTAATGTACCAGGTGTTTGGGACCTCTCCAAATACTTTGCGGTAAATAATGTAAGTCTAATTGAAGCAGTGAGAAACAGAAAGATGTAAGTGGACATTTTTTAATTTTGAGTAAAACGTGTTTAAAGATAAGGTCCTAGGTAGGCTTTCATTGAAAAGTTTTTCTTTATTATGCTGTACAGCAACACCTACTAAGGTTACTACTACTATATCTTGCCCCAAGACAGTGGAGAGGTTCCCCTACTACTTGCACTGATGGTTATCTCCAAATTTTCAGTTTTGCCACTTTCACCCCTTTGTTTCTCACTGCCTTAATTCATGTCAAAGTGTTTCTTCGGGGAAAGTTATTGTGTACATAACGCATCAAAACTTTAAGAAAAACGTGAGTTAAGCTGTTAGATTTTAATCAATTGCCTATGATATGTTCTCAAAACCAGCCCCAACAAAATTCTGTACTTTTTTTCTTCTTTTTTTTTTTTTTTTTTGCTGCTACAGTAAAACCTGTAAAGTTGACCACCCTTGTAAGTTGACCACCTGTCTAAGTTTACCGCCGTTTTAGGTACAGAAGAGGTCCTCTTATGAGTCCCAATCGCCGCCTCTGGCCTTAATTATTTGTATATTACGTAATCAGACGAAAGGGTTGGTTCGTTTAGTTGTGGTAAACATTGTCCATATCCATCGGGTCCATCGTTGTCCATCGGGCTGCCGAGTCTCAAAGCTGGCCTCTTGTCAGTTTTTAAGCCCTGAATCGCAGAACGAAGTAGCGACACGTCCGCCATCTTGGGGCTAAATGCCGCTTTCTTCCTATATCTGCTATGGCGAAATAGCGTGTTTTGCTTCTTGATTGTGGTTTCTTATTAACGCCATGTTAATCTACTCTCAAGAAGTACTACAATCAAGAAGCTAAACACGCTAGTACTTCATTATAGTAGACATGGAAGAAAGCGGGATTTAGCCCGAAGATGGCAGATGCATCGCTAAAGCCACAAATTCTAGCAGGGCTCGTAATTTATTTATTTATTTATTTTTTTGAATTTTTTAAAGAAATAAAAAAAGTCGTATTTTTTAAATTTAAATTAGATTGTTTTTTTTATTTTTTTAAAAAAATCTCCAAAGATTTGTAGACATTAACTACTTTACATTTATACACATAATATATTTCATACAATAGATGAATCCATTCTGCTTACTTTTAAATTAAGTTTTCTAACTATTCAATACATTTATAAAAAAATATATAATGCTTAGATAAGATGTGATTTTGTATTACGCTTTGCTTAAAAATAAGGTTTTCATCATTATGCACGTTTTTAGTGTAAAATAATATGTTGAACAATTACTTTTCTCAGCTATATTAGTCATAGTCTAATCGTATGTAAGAAAAACTGCAAATTTTTATTTTGTTCTGAACTGTACTTTCGGAGTAAAAGCAATATTGCAAGAGTGAAACACAGAAAAAGGGACCTATGTAGTTCTGCCTCCTGAAATTAAGATAGTATAATGTAGTATTGTTAAATTTTGAGCAATACGTTCTAAAAATGCAAAATTAATTTATAAAAAAAAGTCAACTGATTCTAATAAATGATTTTGTTAAAAAAATCACTTGCTTCAAATGAATTGATTTCAATCAATGATTTTTTTTTTAATCACTTGATTTAAATCAACGAACCCTGCGATCTAGGTCTTTAGTCAGTTTGGGAGTCCCCCTATAGAACTTGAGAAACTTATACTACTCCAATCTCGAGTCCTCCCCCCCCCCCTCTAAACAAACCGAGACCTTAGTTTCCCACAAGGCTGTCATTGCCTCTCGTCAGCCCTGCAACTTACCAAACTTGATCTCTGCAAAACTCGATCCTACATTGGCAGGGAGACAGCCTGCTTATTACACTGGTCAACAAGGTTTCTGTTCCTTAGTAAGTCATGACTTTTATATTTTAGGGGATGTTGAAAAAGAATATGACGATAAAAATATTCCATCACCCACAGATTTTTGAAAAATCCAAAATCTTTAAAATTTTAATTTAATGACATTTATTCAATGCTAGTGGTACCTGTCAATAAAGTTCAAGAGCGCTTCTTCTGGAATAAGGCGGAGGATGACGTGGAGAAGTGGTACCGTTCTTGTGACGCCTATGCTGCTCGTAAAGGACCGAAGAAAAGAAGCCGAGAGAAGCTACATCTGTACAACGTTGGAGCTCCTTTCCAACGAATAGGGATCGACATCCTGGGTCCTGTACTAAGAACTTCTGATGGGAACAAATACATCCTTGTTTCCATTGACTATTTTACCAAATGGCCTGAAGCATAGCCCATTCCAGATCAAGAAGCTACCACCATAGCAGAGACTCTTGTCCAGCACTGAATCTCGAGATAAGGAACACATTTGCAGATTCATTCCGATCAAGGGAGGAATTTCATCTATGCTGTGTTTAAGGGCCTATGTCAAATTCTCGGAATTGAGAAAACTAGGACAACACCACTACACTCACAATCGGACGGCATGGTGGAGAGATTTAACCGCACAATTCTGAATAATCTCTCGCTTATGGTTTTCAGAAATCAAAGGGGTTTTGGGACAAGAAGTTACCTTTGTTCCTGCTGGCCTACCGCAGTGCTGTCCACGAGACTACCGGATATGCCCCATCTCAGATGCTCTTCGGACGAGAACATCGGTTACCCTGTGATCTCGTCTTCGGTCGTCCTCCGAATGCGCCTTTATCGCCTGAGGAGTACAACCAGGATCTCCAGGCCCGGTTGAAAGACGTTCGCACGAGAGCGAATCAAGATCGCGGTGGAGAAGATGAAGACCAAATACGACACAAGGTCCACTGGAGATGAATTCCATGAAGGTGACAAGGTTTGGTTATGGAATCCCATCCGACGGAATGGTTTTTCACCCAAATTGCAGTCGCATTGGGGTGGACACTATAAAGTCCTTAACCGAGTGAATAACGTCGTAGTGAGGAACCAAAAATCACCCAACGCAAAACCTAGGGTTGTACATTATGATCGGTTAGTCCCATACTATGGCCATAGTTCATGAACAATTACGTAAACAACCATGGTTGATAACATAAAAGTTCATAAAAGTTGTAGATAATTTTTGCCTTTAATATTTACTTAATATTTTTTGTTATTGTGTTTTCTGTGTCTGGTTGGTTATTATTTAATGTGTGTATTTGTAAACTTGTGATATAAGTTTGGCTTCCTTACAGGGGATTGTACTGCCCTGGACGTGCAGTGCTTAGGAACGGGGCAATGTTACAAATCCTGTAAATAGTAAGTATTTGATTAATTTGTTGTAATCTGGCTAAATTTGGTGTTTATTCCATTAATCTTCATCTAAAATTATTGTACGTAGTTGTAAATAAATCTCCTGTGTTCAGCCACTTCAAGAAATTCTTTAAATGACGACACAGTTCTTGAGAACCACCTTTAAGGGTTTCTTCGAAAAATCTGTGAAACGGATTGATTACGAAAAACCCAATAGAATTTTGAGTCATGAAATTGCTCTTTCTACACATTGACGGGAAATGTTTTTTTTTTTTTTTTCATTTTTTAAAAACCTGATTGTTAAACATGCCTCTCTAGACGGAACTTTTATTTTCGAGGTAGACCGTGCAACGCTGGATAAATGCAGTTAGTGACATATACATTAGTAAAGGTATATTTCATAGTTCTGTGTGCTTAGTGGGTGTATGGTGTGATTGTTTCCAAAATTTATAGCTGCATTCTTTAAAGATTTTTTATTAGTATTTTACTTAATGTTACTCAACTAAGAAGCAAAACGTCTTAAAGCAAAAGCTATTAAATGACTAAAAATAAACTATTTAAGACGTTAATACGAAATATAGTTCAAAGTACATTCAAATTATTGAGACTGCTCAAATTGAAAGATTTAAACAAAATTATGAATAGAATCTTTAAACTTCTTCGTTGTAACGCATTTTTGTCATGCATTGAGCTATATTATTTGCACCCCCCCCCCCCACCTCTAGGAAAGTTTTGAATTAGAGAAACAATTGCATTTATTATATTTGGTAGTATTTTTTGTTGTTTTTCAATATAATGTGCACCCCCCCCCCGGAAAACTTTGAATTCGTCCACGAATATATCGATACATCGAAAATATCGATATTTGGAGAGTGATATATCGCGGAATTTAAATTCTGATATCACCTAGTCCTAGTGCAGATTAATACTGTTTTCTTTGGCAAGTGAACGAACAGTGTGTGTCTTATTCGCACAGTGTGTGTCTTCGCACACTGTGTGTGTCGACTGCAAGTGTCTTCGACTTTCTGTAGAAAGATTTCAGTTGGTTATTTCTTAGAGCTTGGTTCAAGTAGGTAAGTATTGATTTTAGTACTAAAGTCTAAAAGGAAAGAGTGGTTCTTGAGTTATGGCCAGGTTAAAAAGGGCAAGATGAATGGCCCTCACCGAATGTTAATTCCACCAAAATAAAACTTTTCACTTAAACACTATCAAGTGGTATCATTGAGCCGATAGCATCGTTGACATTTTCATAGCACGGATTTTTCGGGGGTCTTAGTAACTTTTTTTCTGCGGAGGGGGGGGGGGGCGATAGTTTTAAGGGGCTCCGTAGCTTTTTAGAGGGTGCGCCATTAATCAACAACAGTGACGTACTATTTTTTGAGATACTTTCTGGTATTGATGAAAGGAACCTAAAAGATATCGAAGATGCTGTTTTTGATGTTCAGAAATTTATTTATGTCTATTCAATGTTGATTTTCACGCACCATAAAACCCGCTTTCGTACAAAAGTTTTTTCCGTTCTTTTGTTGATACTCTTTTTTTCATAATGCAGGGCAATAATTTCAAAAATAATAATCTTTTGTCAAAGCCAACTTTACTTCAATTTTCAAAAACGTTTCAAAATTGTTTTGCTTTCGGACAAAATGGTTAAACAACAACACGAATTCTGAACAGTAAATAGAATCCGATTCTACACTTCTTCAAATATAAACATTTTCTTTTTCCAAAACCCTTTTCAAAGAACCCAGTCCAGAAACCGAGCTCACTTTTTGAATTTTCATTAGGATTCAGGAGAATCGAACGAGTAAATAAGACGAAAATTGCTGGAAATGAATTTATAATGCAGTTTATTTGACCACGATGCGTACACCCTAGTCTTAAATTATAGTGTTATTCATTGCTTACTTACGGACGACGCGTTTAGACATTTGCCAGCGATATAAAATTGAATACGAGTTCCTAGAATTACGGATGGATAAATCGAAGATAATTATACGGTACGATAAGAAATGGTAATCATGCTTAGAAAATTTATAGGTTCAGAAATACGGAGTTAGTTTTTTTTCCGTTTATTTTTTAAAGATATGAGTTAGCTTGGCTGTCCTTGAGTTTTTACCGCAGGATAATTTATTTAATTAAAGGATTCGGGCAAAGAATAAAAGGAAAATTTCATTTGAAATTGCATTTGGGTCAGTGAAGATTTTTCATCCTGTAATCGAGAATAGAAGTGTACCCCACCCACCAAAGAAATTCCAAGAACTTTAAACAATTTTCTTATGCGTTCTTTGTAATGAGATTGTTTTCACAACGCAAAAATTTTTTTTCGTACTTTCTCTGTCGTGTTATGTTTTTATAATACAATCTGGTGTCAAATAATTGCGTTCGAACATTATGTAGGGGAGATTTGAAAAGAATAGAATGCCTGAAAAAAAAACTAACTCATCCAGAGTGCGGACTCAAGTTTAGTGCGGATTAGAAGTTAAAACCTCGAATATTCCTTTACCTCGAAGCCGTCATCGGGTCCCTAACTCTTGAGACTATTTCCCATAACTCGAACGTTTTAGCCGATCCTTTGGGAGTTCGAGTTATTGAGAGTTGACCGTATTTGCTCATTCAGGGATGTACACGAGGGGGGAGGGGGGCTCCACGGAACAGAGAGCTAAATTGAAAATTTTCGGGAAGTTAATTTTAGAGGATTTTTGATCTTATAGGATTTGAGGGGGTGCGCCATCACCCCTGGGGGGGGGGGGGGTAAGCAGCACTGGCTTATTGAAACAAGACAATTTTAAAGTTCTTCATATATAGTAGCGGCTCTACTTTTATTTGATCCATGGAAAATACTATTCCTACAATAATATTTTCATGAGTAACCATCCCTCTTTTGCTCTATTATCAACAAAGATTTGGTACCTTGGATACTTCGCGGTCGCCTCTCCCTGAGGCAAAATAGAACGTCACGACATCCTTTTTGGGATCCACTGCTCCATATGATTAATATACTTTTTGGGAGTCGCATGAAATAACTGTTTGCATGGATTATGAAATTTTTTTTGTGCATTTCGTAAAGTTTAGTCTACATTGTCTTTAAATAGGATTTAATTACTGTCGACGAGTTAACTGTTTAGCTAGCACACAAAGAACCATTATGAAGATCCTGCTTTGTGCAGGGGTGGATCCAGCAGAGAAGGGGGGGGAGGGGTCGATGAAGGGAGGGCCCCCTCCCTCCTGGATCGTGCTCCCCGTCATAATTTCACACAGAAACAAAATCACATATTTGCTCCAAAAATAACACAGTAAAACCTGTCTACAACGATACTGTTGGGACCTAAAAAAATATCGTAATAGATAGGTTATGGTTTTAGACAGTTTGATTAGTCATTTTGCTGGAGCCAAAAAAAAAAAAAAAAAATTGTTATAGACAAGTTCTGGTTATAAACGGTATTGTTATAGATAGGTTTCACCGTATGTGAAAGAACCAGTAATAAACGCCTCCAACTGACCTTCGTTCAGTTTGGACATCATTGCCCATTCAGTGTAAAACCATATATTGCAGCAAGTTTCGGCGGAAAAACAGCAATTTTTTATGTTTTATTTCGCCATCACTTCTTGTGAAACATGGCATAGATTGGTTGAGAGAATCAACGGGGTTCTATATTTTCTATAAATATTGCCTGCACCCTTTGGCAGTCTGGAAGAGATAAGTGAGTCGCTCAGAAGCCAATGCGGTTAAGTCCATTTTTTGATATTTTCTGATTTTTGGAAATTTTGATGACATAAATAATAATCTTCTTAGTTATTAAAGGATTTACTCATAGGTTACTTTTTTCTAGGTTAGACAGCCCTTTTTTTAATAGCTTCTGAATATATTGTATAATAATTTCAGAAGCCATTGTGAATAAGTCCTCCTTTTATCAATATTTTTTACATAAACTTTGAAATAAAAAATTAATTCTTCTTCTTCTTTCTATATTTGTTGGCAACACTGAAAAACAAGATATTCATCGTAACCGTTACCTTCTAATTAGAATCGTTTGAGTTTTATGCATGTGCGTCAGAACACAAATATTACGTTGAAGTGTTTGCGAAAATTATTGTGTTATCAAAAAATTAAATAAATTTTCTTTAATAACTGTAAAAACTCTGACTTTTTAAAATAATTAAAAAGATTTATTGTAAGGGTATAAAAACTAAAAATGTCAATGGAAATAGGACACAGTGAAAGTGATACGATATTTCATTCTAATTCAAGGAGAGTTAACCGTTTAGTATGGCTAACATCGTATAGTATGGCTAATGATCGACTAAGAGCTTCAGACGAAATATACGGGTTTAGTTTTGATTTAGAAAAAGCATTACCATTTCCGAAACTATCCACATCAGTAACTTATTACAAGAGAAACTTATATGTATACAATCTTGGTTGCCATGATTTAAAGACTAACGAGGGCTACATGTATGTTTGGCCTATAACCCAAGCATCACAGGGTTCACAAGAAGTGGCATCGTGTTTAATTAAACACATTAAATTGTACGCAAAGGATTTTCAAAAAATTATAATGTATTCAGATTCATGTTCAGGACAGAATCGAAATATAAAAATTGTGTTAAGTTTACTGAAATTGGTTCAGAGTGAAGATATAAAAGCTGAATCAATTGAGCTTACACTTTTATTAAGTGGGCACAGTTATTTGCCCAATGATGCTGATTTTGCAGTTATAGAAGCTTATGCAAAAAAAATTCCGTATATTCATAACCCTAGTGACTGGTATCATATAATACAAAATAGCAAAAAAAAAAAAAAGCCTTTCAGAGTTGCCGAAATGAATCCACAAGAATTTCTATTTACAAAAGCATTGGAAGAAGCTGTTACCAACAGAAAAAAAATCAACAAGTGGACTAACAGTCAATTGGCTTAATATGAGATGGATAAAATTGGAAAGATCAAACCCAAGCAGCATTAAGTTCAAACATAATTTTGACGAGGATACCTTTCATGTAATTGATATAAAAAAAATAGGTAGGCCAGTAAATTTAAAAAACATAACTTAACCTATATTATATCCTAATGGCAGAACAATTTCAAGAGAAACAAAAAAGACATCATGTGTTTAAGTAAGTATATACCTCCAATTAAACACGACTTTTACAGGACATTAAGGAAAACACGTGGAGATCAAGATTTACATTTAAATAACTCGGAAGAAGATGATGTTTGTTATGATGAATAAACGTAAAACTTATGACAATAATGTTATTTTATTATTTTTACATAAATTTCTTATCTTTTTCAGCTGCCAAAAGGTATAAGTCCTAAAATTTTTAAGATGTTGTCATTATTTAAATAAATACTTATGTTTTTATTTACACATCCTGTACATATCTTGTTTTTTTGCAGAGTTTACACCTCGAAAAAAGATTTGATACACTTTTCTAATTAAATTAATGAACCAAAAATTTTAAAAACTAATGTATTAAAAAACATTAATTTTCTCAATTTTTGTGTTTTGGACAACCGCATTGGCTTCTGAGCGGCTCAAGTAACAACCCCTCATTCTTCACGTTGAAGTCCAATCACTATGAGCGGCAGTTTGTAAATTGATGTTTTTGTCAAGCCTTAAAATTTCAAAAAAAAAAAAAAAAAATGGTGTATAAAGCTTTGGTGCTCTTCCGATCCAATTGCTTCTCTCTCTTGTTTGCAACAAAGGAATGTCAATGGTCAAGACAGCGAAATTTGTTTCAAACACAATTTTAATCAGCGCTAAAAATAAATTTTAAAGTACACTCGACGAAACAAGGATTACTGAACGTTTAAATCCATTCAGTACGTACTGTACAGATTGGATTTTGAAATGAGGAATTTTAGAACAGTTGTACTACAAAATCGTGTTAATGCTCCATGTTGACTGATCCTAAGAACATTTACAAATAAAAATTTCTTTATCGCCTGGTTTTTCTCATTGTCAAACTAGATGTCCGCTTTAAAAAGCAAAATGATGATATGATACGGAAATTACAAAAAGAAGTTCCTTTCATTTTACTTCCAACCAATTTTATTGATTCTGATTTAGATGTTATTGATACCACTTGAAAATATGAATGTGATTTACGCCAAAGCACAGACGCCCTTTCTGAAGGGCGTTGTTTTCTTGTTAAAAGTTTTGAATAGAAAAAAACAGAAAACACGGTAGACCAACAAATGAAAGCATTCAAATTTGCATTAATGTTTCTTAACAATCTGCATTTTGTTTAGTAGTGATGACATTTACCCTCCAGCTCAGTTATTCCCTATTCCAGATTGATGAGTGTGGAGTACAAGAAGAATGAAACTGCAGTCTCCGGATGGGAAAACCGTTCTATCGATATATATTGCATGTAATGCATGTTGTTTTTTACCAATCGCTAAAACCACTGCGGAAAATTTACTTGAGCGTTTTGAAAGTAAAGACACTTTCATGATCCCTCAAAAATCAGAAGCGGTCTGAGTGTCTTTGAACGAACAGGCGTGCCTGTAGACGCTGAAGAGTTTTTCAATATAATTAGCGAAGAAACATACTTGAAAATCACAATTGAAGTTTCCTTTTCTGTGTTAGGTGCACCTGCTTTATTATTTTAAGTATTTATTTGCTGTAAGTTAATAAATAAATCCTTAAAACATTACTTTTAGGTGCACCGCCCCAATGATTTATAAACAAAACATAAAACGTTTGAAGTTCAAATCACAGTTAATCAAGTCTTTCTCAGCGTTTTTTCTTTCTCTTAAACATGAAAAGCAACTCCATTATGTTTGGCGATCGCATATCCATCTTTCAACATTCCCGAGAAATTGTTCGACTAAGTCTTTATCTCAAGAATCGTTGGCTTCTGAAAGATACATACATTTTTACTGCATTATATAGAACTCACCTGATCGGGAGAAAGACTGATTCGAAAACTGTGACGCTGTTTCACTTGAATCGTCCAATAAACTACCTGAAGCCCATTGGATTCGATCTTTCTGTTGATTTGAAGCATTTCCAAAAGGTAAACCTAAAAGTGAAATTATATATATATATATATATATAAAACTAGAGATCAAAAGAAATAAAATCACACATGTAACAATTTTTAAGTGCGGGAGGCATAGACTAAACAAAGTTTACTAAACTATTCTTTTTATTGGATGAACATTTACAATGTTGTGGCAAATTCAGGGGAGCCCGGAACATTTTTTTGGAGGAGAGGGGGGTAATTTGCAGAATGAAACTCCGATTTTGATGAATGATTAAATTAGACCCCAACACTGCAATTTTACAATGCTGTCCCCAAGTTCTTCGAACTGTAAGACAGAATGGGGTTGTTTCCTTCAGTCAAAAGTAGTACTTTTTGTCAATGAAATTGATAGAATAAGCAAAAAAAAAAAAAAAAAAACATGGACCCATAAAATACTTTCATTTTCCCAACAGTTATATTTTAATTAATTTTTTTAAATGTCCGATTTTCCAAACAAGGCGTGGTCTTGATGACGTCACAAATGACGCTTTGGGGCATCTTGCTATCGCGTTTCCTCGTTATGATAATCCAGAAGTGAAATGAAATTGCACTCTATGCTTGCTATCAACCATATCGTTGCCAGTACATGTGAGTAAATATGCGAATTAAATATTTTGTTCTGTGAACGGCAACACTGAATGGCATTTCATCATTTGTGATGTCATCGGCAGAAGTATAAACAATGAAAGCATACCGATTTAAGTATTTTTTTTAAATATCAAATTATTTAAAAAATGGTCAGATCCTATGTTTTTAAGCATGATCTTTCAGAAAAAAATACTTTTAAAATTTTGGAAACGACCCCATTTGTCGAAGAAGGGTATTTTTGTGGAGGTCACGGTGACCTCCCAGACTGTATCTACAAATACCATTTACACTCATTCTCAAGCTTGTATACCGCAGTATTGATCAATGTTACCGCAGTACCTTAAAGTTCCTAAACCTCGGCTATGCTGCTTCTCACGGTTTCCCGCGTCATACACAGTGTTTCCACTCTGGCTGACTCTCATATAAATTTCTTTGAAATACTATATTAATTGCTTTTTGAATGAAATGAGCGGAGCTCATTCTATGACGATACGCTCCTCCCCCCTCCCACTGACTCAACTTGATAGCGTTCTGTTTTTATCACATAGGGAACAGTAGCTGTGAAACCATCGAATATCTTTTTTCACATCATTATTTTTAGTTAATTGTGCAATAAAATGTTCCGTTTTTCAATGATCTTTTTCCTTCGGCAAGTCTCATAGGGGTCATTCCATACGAAATGAACAATATTCCCAAAAAAGTGGTGGCCGCATGGTAACAGATTTTTATGAAATTTGGTATACAGGTTCCTTTTATGCCTATATAAAAATATCTAAAATATTTTTGCTTAAAATTTTTTATTTGACTAGTTACATGCGATTGAAAATTGGTCAAATTGAACAGCATTCTCATAAATGCTAAATATTGCACATTTGAAGGCTTGTATCTTATTAACTATTTAATGAAAACATAAAAGTTATATGTTTTTGCAATCTATGGAGTAGGGAAATTTATCTGATATCAGTAAAATTTTCAAAGTTATTATAGTTAACTTTTAACCGAGTTTCAAAAACTGAAAATATTTCAATTTTCTCATAATTAAGCATTTTATTTTTTAATCTCAATCTTTAAGGAATGCATTAGCTTTGATGAAATTAATACTCAATAATGTGCTAAGTATCATAAAAGAAATACCTTACTTTTGAAGTTGTATTTTAACTCCTTTGTCTTCAAAATCAGTTTTAAACTTAGTGACATTTTGTAAAATGATGATTTTCCCCTTCACATACATACAAAAATTCAAATGAGGGAAAATTCAGACAACTTTAAAATTTTACAAGAATATAGAGCTGTGTTTCTACTATTTGCTTGAAGAAACTGGAAATTGGTTTTTGATTTCCAAACGTAAAATAAAATTCAGAAAAATAGTTTTTTTTTTTTTTTTTTTTTTTTTTTTTTTTTTTTTTTGTTTTCTGAGTCAATTCATACAGGTTCGACGGATGGGTGCGCTCGACCATTTTTATTTTTTTTTTTTTTGAAATTTATATTTCTAAAAGCTGCATATGAAATATTTTTAAAACCACTTTTATTTTTTCTCTCAACAGGACCTTTGATTTTTTAGAGGTCATCAAAAGTGATTTTCGTAGTCAAAAAGAGACCTTTGCATTTTGACCGATATCTATTTGAATTACATTTATGACAGTTAATTTAATGCTTTGATGTAAAAGTGCATAAGTTGATAGTCTTTCATGTTGAGTTACGTAGCTGTAAGTTAATAATTAAAATAATGGCAACAGGTTAAATTTCAAGACCAAATGTAAAAATTTTACTCATTTCAAAGCGGGATAACTCACGTAGGGGACGGAAACACAAAATGAAATACGACAAAAACGAATCACTGGAACCATGCTAAAAAGAGCATATAACTGTTGCTGTGTATTTGTGCACCCTTTATAGATTACAGCCCTTCAAAAATCGGAAAAATGACGAAAATGACATATTTAGACCCCTATAAACAAAAAGGGGATGGAATTAAAAATAAAATTTCCTGGCCAATTGAATATTCCGTTCAAGTACTATACATGTTATACATAGTTTTTTGTATTTGGTTTGTAAAAAAGATACAGGTCTTTGAAATTAAGCACTTTTGCTAGTCAATTCACACACTAAAACAGAAAGCAAAAGTGTGAAAACGTCATGGCACCTTCTTAAATTACGTATATTGTGCCCTATATAATACCTTATACTGAAAAAACATATTGTAATTTTCAAAATAATTATTTTAATTTGATAACTTAGAAATATTTGAACATGAATGAGTAGTTTATACTGTATGGATTGACCCTTATGTGAAATTCAAAGAATTAGATAAACGACTAAATGATGCAAAAGCAAGTAAAACTAACATTTATTTCAATTAAAAAAATGTACATTTCAGACTGTACTTCATAAACATGCTTTTGAGAAAATGAAACACGAAAGAAATGGTTAGTTTTGCTAAACTTACAAAATAAAAAGAAGTAACTAATGAAATTTTACCTTAGTTCAAGTTACTCTAGTAACAAAAATACGCTGATACCAACGATTAAAATTTAGTAGCATCTAAAAGACACTTCAATATGTTACGTAAAAAAAATTGAGTAAATTTAGAGCATTCCCTCATCTTCAAAAAAAAATCTGAAACAGAGGAAAAAATGAAAATTTTGGAAATTTTCGAATTTTTAAAGTATAATTTCGTCATCAAGAAATTCATAAACAGTTACTAAATTAGAGCAGGTAGTTAGTTATAGATAGTTTTTCCATCTGAATCATTTTTACTATTATTTTTTCGTTAAAAGAGCTAGAAGAGTGATTTAAAATCTGAAGTAAATTGGCAAAATTTCAATCTTTGTTAATATCTCAGATTCAAAAAAAGATCCGAATAAACTTTACTTTGCTCTTTCTCGATAGAGAATTTGTTATAGAATGCAGAAATATTTATTTTTTAAGTGTACGTTTATAACTTATGGAGTTATTGAGTCACAAAGTGGTAGCAATGGACTCTGAAAATTTAGGCTTAGCGTAAGCATCAACTTCTAATTTCAATAACAAAGCAACAGTTTTTAAACTTCCATACTTTGCATTCCCTCATAGATATGTATGGTTTACCTAAATAAAAATTTTCATTGAAATCTGTGACATGTCAGCTACAGCTGATTTGCTCATTTCGCATGGAATAACCCATAGTTGTTCGAACATAAATAGGATCGTAAACTGGGCGCATGCTATGGGATGTTAGTTTACTAGTATATTGTCGGGCGTAAGGACGGATCCAGAAACTATTCAAGGAAAGGGCGATTGATTTCAGATCCTTACCTTTTTAAAAAATCACAAAACTTCCGCCCCCCCCCCAAACCATGAAAGATCGCCTCATTTCTTTTTTTGGGGGGGGCGGCTTAATTTTCTAGAAAATTCCGAAGGAAAGTACTAAATCCCATCTCCTACCTTAACGTCATCAAAGGAGTCCTATAATTCTTTTTTTTTTTTTTTTGGGCTTCAATTTTTAAAACTTTCCTGGGAAGAGCGCCTGAACCCTATTTATTATCATCTTACATCGTCTAAAACTTAGTTTTTGGAACTTTGAAAACTTCTTGTGTGCAAAGTTCCGATCCCTATCACTTAAGTGTTCAGATATACAGTGGCTCCCAAAAGTCTTCGTACACTTTGAAATTTTTTAGTAAAACCAAAATAACGCGAAACTGAATTCGAATATGAAGTCCAATATTTTTTCACATCATTCCTTCGTCATTCTAAATAAAACCCTGTAGTTTTTTCGAAATATTGACGGATTTTCTTTTTGAAATGGGTCAAAAAACGAAGAGACAGAGAAATGATACGCCACAAAAGTCATCGTACACTCACATATTTTCGAATAAATTCATAATTAAAATTATCATATGTCGTTTTTTTATTATTTTTGCATTGTGTGGACCCTTAAAAGTCATTTGGCTTTAATTTTTTGTTAATTTATTCCCTAATATTGTGCTTATTACTTTAAAATGACTGGTATTCGGAAAAAACCACAAACACCATTCGAAATTTGATTTTTTTTCCTCGCAGTAGCGGTAAATTGGTTTGAAATGTCTCTAAATTAGTTAATTTATTCCATTCTATAGTAAAGTGCTTGATAAAATGCTTCAAATATAAGAACTGGTCCGAAAACAAGGTAAGAAAAGGTCAACCGGTAAAGTTGACAAAGCGTGATCGGAGATTTACAGTTAAAAAAATTATGAAAAATACACATTTGAGTGCTGTAAAGGTTTCTGCAGAGATAAATGAAACTTTTTATATTTAATTTTCACCTTAAATTGTTCGCCAAATTCTCTGATTAGCTAGATTAAATGGGACCTCTTCACGCAGAAATTTTCTTGGTCGTGCGAAAAACAGAAAGCTTAACGTTTTTCGTCGCAAAATCAATGATAAATAAGCTCAAAATGTTTTGGCATTACGTCTTACTTACAAATGAAGAAAAATTCAACATTTTTGGTTGAATTGTTGTATAATTCAACAATTCAACCAAATACAGGATTTGCTGTGTATTTGTGCACCCTTTATAGATTACAGCCCTTCAAAAATCGGAAAAATGACGAAAATGACATATTTAGACCCCTATAAACAAAAAGGGGATGGAATTAAAAATAAAATTTCCTGGCCAATTGAATATACCGTTCAAATCTGTGAATAGAAGAAAATATTAGGAATTTAATCTTAAGAACTGAGTTTGACCAGTTAATCAGGACTGTGAATGTGTTCTAGTGTGAGGGTGCATATCAGCATCAGGACTTGATAGTTTGGAATTTTTTGATGAAATAATGAATAATGTTGTTCATTTAAATATTTTAAAAACCAATTTTAAACTCTTAGCCAAAAATTCGGTTATCGGAAACAACTTTTTTTTTTTTTTTTTTTAAGATAACGATAATATGCTCACGGTTTTCAACGTTTGCGTCTAGCGCCTCAAAAATTGACCTAGAGTTTAGAAAATATCCCTTCAATCTCCAGATTTAAACTTAATGTAACATATTTAGAGATATCTGGAGGCTAGATTACGAAAATACGGCTTTAAAACGAAAATACAGCTAGAAACAGTAAGACTCGAAGTGTAGTTGAGCACTTACTCAGAAGTTACGCAAAAAAAAAAAAAAAAAAAGAAAGAAAGAAAAAAGAATGAATTCTATTTCCAGACGTTTAAAAGGTGTTGTTGATACTGTATGATATTCTACTAAATACTAACTTAATAAAAAGTTAGATTATTCAATATGTAGACATTTTTTAAAGTGTACGAAGACTTTTGTGAGATGTAATTTCCGGCACTTTTTGGTTTTTGATTTTTAAAAAATTAGGTTTTAATATTTTTTTTAAAAAATTTCATGTATTTTTGTTGAAAAATGATCATAGATCTTATAATTAAATACCTATTCCGAAATATTAATTCTAACTAATGGATAGAGTCCTATTTCATTGAAAGTCGTAAGTGTACGAACACTTTTGGGAGCCACTGTATGTTACAATTACATTTTCAAGATAACAAGAGGGAGAGTCCGCTTTTTCAAAAAACTATTGAAGATAGTCAAATATTTTTTTTTTTTTTTTTTGTCTTTAGTATAAAATGCCGTGGGAGCGTTCCTGCACCTCGACTCAAGTAGGGGGGCGATCGGCCACATCGCCCTTCCCCTTGCATCCGTCCCTGTGCCGGGGGCAGGTAAAGGGCAGTAATTGCAAATTTTCCATTTTGTTTGAATTTTTTCTCATCTATTATGCGTTAGCTTTGCTGCACAAGCTTGCTTACTAGGTTTCCTCTGCAAAAGAAGAGCGGAAAAAAAAACGTCTTATTTCAACACTTTCCTATTGTTAGTAGTGATGTGCCGAATCGTTAAAAAAGTAGATCCGCGGATACGGATACGGATCTTTAATGTCAAGATCTGCGGATACGGATCTCTCTTTTTTTTTTAACCCAATTCAACTATCCAAGTGCAAAATTTGTTACGGAAGGTATTCCCGTCGAAATAATAACACTGTCTCTTCAAAAAATGTCATCTACGGCGAAAATATAATCAATACTATGATTTACTCTTTAAAGAAATCTCCGTTAAAATTGAAGGAGAGTTGGAAGGAATGGGTCAGCTTTGCATTAATGCTTAAGCAGAATATGAAAAATTATTTTTAGCTTGCTCGTTAGATGTAGGATACAGGAGCAAGAGTGTAAAGTTGCTTCTAGACATGCTAGATTTTTTTTTTTTTTTTTGCATTTTTTTTTTCAGCATAAATGTAGCGCTGACCCATTCCAACCAACTTATCCCGACCGACGGAATAGCAGAGCCGGGAACACCTTTACAATCAGTAAATAGAGAATTTAGTATCACTTTTTTTGAAGGATGCCTAGAGAAACCAAAATGAAGAATAACACAAACCCCAAATACATAACAAAAACCAATATTTAAAAAAAAAACGTCCCTGAGGGCCGACCTTATATGAAGATGAATTTCGCGGTTCAGAACACACATTGTTAACAAATATGAACTGACAGCAGATAGAAATTTTAAATCATTGAGCTTTTTCTTCTTGTTTTCCGACTATGAAATCTCTACCAATCACGCGTATAAAGGCTTAGAATTGCATTTAGAATTTACTTAAGATTATAGCTCCTACTGTATATAACTTGGAAGTTCCAAATAAATATAAAACGCAGAAAACTTCGTTCTTTCAATTAGCTCCAATATTTTTAACGTACGGTAAGTTTTTACTACCATAATTGTGAAAAATGTTAAGTTGGCTTTTAATATCTTCGATTCTTCGGTAATTAAAGTTCTACAAAAACGAGGCTAATCTAAGCCCACTTTCAATCAAGTCAGCTTTTGAACGAAAAAAAAGAACTATCAAAATCGGTTTATCTGTTTAGGAGCTATGATACCACAAATAGACACACATATACATATTTTTAAAACTTATTATCCCTTCCTTTTTGCGACAGAGGGTACAAATTGGCCTCGGAAATGATACCTTATATTCAGTAAATTACCGCCATTTAGCCAGGGCTAGAGCAGAAATACATGAAATACACCGCCAGTTAAGATCCGTCAAAAAAGTAACGGATACAGATACGGATACAGATCTTTATTTTCCCTCGTATATCCGCGGTTACGGATACGGATATCCGGAACATCACTAATTGTTAGTACGGAAACGGAATCCAAAACGCGTTTCTTAAAATATCTGCAGATACTGCCGTTCATCTGACCAATGGGGAGTGTAATATTTTTCTATGCCTGTGTAAATGTTAAACTGCTCCTGCTGCAGTTTTTCCCATTTGTTCATCGTAAAATTCTGGTAATTGCTTTTACTACTTCTGAGAAGTTTTTCCGGTAACAACGAATTTTTAACTTTTTCTTTTGATTCTTCTTTCGCCACTAAATACTCATTTTCTGAATAAGACAAAGGATCGATAAAGGCACATATTCTAATCGATATTTATCCACCAATTTGAAATGGGGTAGTTTCCAAAATTTTAAAAGAATTTTTTTCTGAAAGAACATGCTTAAAAACATAGGATCTAAACTTACTTAAATCGATGCGCTTTCATTTTTTACATTTCTCGTGGATGACATCACAAATGATGAGATGCCGTTCTGTGTTGCCATTCACAGAGCAAAATATTTAATTCGCATCTTTACTCACGTGTATTGGCAAGGATATGGTTGCTAGCAAGCGTAGAGTAGTACAGCGCAATTTCAATTCGCTTCTTGATTATCATAACGTGGAAAACGCGGTACAAAATGCGCCAAAGAGCATCATTTGTGACGTCATCAAGATCACGCCTTGTTTGCAAAATCGGACAGTTTAAAAATTAATTAAAAAATAACTGTTGGGAAAATGAAAGAATTTTCTGGGTCCATGTTTTTTTTTTTTTTTTTTGGGGGGGGGGGTTATTCTATCAATTTCAGTGACAAAAAGTAAGTACTTTTGACTGAAGGAAACAACCCATTCCTCCAAGACAATAATAACTTCAAGGCGGCAGCAGTAATGTGTGGCTCAAATTTTAGATGAAGTACAGTTGCAAATCGTCAAGTACAATGCCAAGGAGTTTTTTCACGCCTCGAAAGAAGGAAAAAAAAATGAAAAAAAACCAGCAAAATTTCTGGTTAATGATTGTTGAACTCCTGTCAGAATCAAGTTCCTCTAATTTCTCCAGGGGTGCCCACAGGGGGGGATTATGGCGCAAGTTGTGCCATCAAAATTTTTGGGGGGGGGATTTTTTTCCAGAAGGTTTTTTTTTCGTTAGAAAATGAATGTTTGAACTTCGGAATGAAAAAATATTTTAACACATTCAGCAAGAAATAGATGCATTAATAATACTTTTTTCACGCGTACTCTTCAGGGCCATCGCCGTAGCACCACCCTCCCCCTCCCCCCCCCCCCCATTTTTTCAGAAGTGGGGCCGCATATTTCATTTTAGCGATGCAACTAACGAAGAAAAAGGAAAACTCTTCGTTGTTTTTTAAAATGAAAATAGTTATTATAAATGAACAATCGAAATAATAGTGACAAAAAGTATTTTTGTAAAATTTGAATAGAAAATGTAATCTTAAAATACAATTTAGGAACATCCATGATTCTCTTTTATTAAGAGTATCTAAGTAAGGACCGCGGAAATGTAAGCTTCAAAAACTTTCACTAACGCAAAAACAAAAAAAAAAGTATTCTGTGCAGTACACTTGACTACGCCGCAGAGTGTGTATGTCTGTAGTCGGAAAGTATGGGCTCGACTCAAATTAAAGTATTGTACATAGAGTAAAATTAGCAAAATGGGAGGGAGGACCGGCGACAAAACTAACATGGTGCACGCCTTGTCTCTCGGCGGCCCTGGTTATACAAAACCATGCTTCATTTAGTTCTTCAGTTTAAAGAGAGAGACAGAGGGAAAAAAACCATAAATAGGGCAGCTTCATTAGGGCAGCCCATAGGATAGGGGTCGCCGAAACATTCCCATATGTTTTTTTTTTTTTTTGAAGAAAAATGTTGTCCTGAAAATAATTGCTAAGTGGAGAAAAATGTATAGGTCGCCGAAATAAATTTGAAATAAAGAGAGAGATAGAAACAGTTAAATGCAAAGAGAGATTCAATGTATTGTAATGAATACTCACACCAAAAATTCTAAATGTTTGAATGTAAAAATCGTAAGTAAATCAAAGCTTGATCAAGAGATGCGGGAGGCACATTTAAAATAAGATGAAGTGGAATAGAGACCTAAGGTATCGCTGAAAATTACCACCTGCGTTCAAAATGTTAAAAGTCCTTTTTCTAAGGCCACAAACGTTTGTATTGCAGGAAAACAAAAATATTAGGCGGGAAATTGAAAACTTTACTATGGAAAAATCCAAGCAAATAACCATGTTTGGCAAAGAAAAATTGGAAGAAAATACAGTGAAACCTCCCTTAACGGACACTCCCGAATAACGGACACCTCTAATTAACGGACATTTTTGCAAGTCCCAGTCCCTCAATATAGGGCATTCTATGTAATTCACTCTGAATAACGGACACTCCGAATAACGGACAGTTTATTTCACAAAAAATTTCCCTTGCGATCGTAGCACTTCCGGTTTTTTTTTTCTTTTCACAGAATATCTTAGTAACTGCTTGCATTACAAAGCTTTTCATCCTCCACAACTGATATTCCCCCCCCCCCCCGGCATTTATTTATCACTGTTTCTTGGAATTAAAAGGGTGGTAATGGGCAGAGGCAGCGATTGGGGCTTAAAAGATGGGGGCAGAAAAAAAAAGAACTAAAAGGCATGGTACTTTTTGCGGGCAGCAAAAAATGGAAAAGAAAATAAAAGTCATAATTTTGTAACGGCTAGTTTTGAGAGTATTGAAGCAGATAAGTGAAAACTGATGTCAGTCTAACAATTAACGTACGTTTTTCTTAAGATTTTAATGAATTTTGTACACAATAACTATTCAAAAGTTAAGATAAAAAATGGGAAACTGGGTGCTTTTTCTAACTGGGGCTCTCGGGAGATGCAATTGAGCAGACCGGCGCCGGTAGTAGTCGGCTTTATGGCGCCGTGGTTTCGTTGGGTTGTTTAATTTTTAGATATATGAAAAAGATTTGCCCATATTCAAGGTCATATTGCCAACTATGCATCATGCAATAGTGATACTCGAGATAAAATAAATAAATTAACCATAAAAAGTGTGTGGTGGGGGGGGGGGGGGGGGTTGCTCCGCCGAATCGCCGCCGTTCGTAATGCAAAAAAGAGATGTCAAACTGTTTTAACTGATTACTTTAATTGATTAGATGCTTTTTAAGACAAGTGTGTGCTGTCAGTATACCTTTATTAAGAAAAAACAGATTAATTACACTTGACGTAAAATGTAGTAAACCTTTCGCAATTGTTTCGATTGTGTTCTAAAAAGGGAACAACAGCCCATTTTGAAAAAGGTAAATTAAGTAGTTCCTCCTAATAGCGGACACCTCCCAATAACGGACAAAACTTCTAGTCCCTTGACTGTCCGCTATTGGGAGGTTTCACTGTATTACCACAATATGTTTATCAATAATTAAAATTTACAATGAAGATAGGAGGGACGTAGCCAAACTGAAAGGAAAAGTGGGGAACTCCAAACCCTTCTTTTTACGTCCCCAAAGCTGGGCTGGAAGTGAGTTTTTAAAACTTAGGCTTTGAAAAAATCCCGGGAAAACGTTCTCAAACCCCATCCCTTACCATAACGTTATTAAAGATGGCCTACACCTGAGTATTTAAGACTGCAATTTCGAAAAACCGTGAGAGTGCTTGCTCCCAACTTAACCTCCGAGAAACACCCTCTCCATTAATCATCATTCAAGGCCGAATAAATTTCGTCTTTTGGGCAGTAATGTTAAAAAAAAACTCCCTTAGGTTTCCCAAAACTGTCGTCCTCCAAACATTACCGAAGATCCTCAAAAATTTCATTGTTAAGGTTTCAATTCAGAAAATTTTTCGGAGAAGATCTCCAAAACCTTCTACAGTACTTAAAATCGTCTACGATTGCGTTAGTTGAATTTCAATTTTGAACATTTGACAGGGGAGGACTCCGAATCTCTCCACCCATTAACATTGCCTAAAAATTTTTAAACTGCGGTTTCAACAGATCCAAAATTTTTCGAGAGACTGCCCCCCCCCCCCCCCCTCTCTTCAACATCATCGAAAAATATCTTAAATCTCGCTTTTAGTGCTTCAATCACGAAACATTTCCGATCGCGACCCCTTTCAAAACTCCCCCCTCCCCTTTCATCGATGGTTAGCTTAAATTACGTTTTCGGAGCTTTACTTATAAAAAAACTGGCGGTGCACTAAATTTTAACAAAAGAAAGTCTACAATCTCGTTTCTAATGCTTCAAAATTTCAAAACATTTCGGAGGGGGGGGGGGAGCATCTCTCTTTTCCTTAATATCACCATAGATGGTCTAAAATTGCATTTTTCGAACTACAATTTTCAAATTTTTCCCGGGAATGAGTTCCCGGACCCCCCTTTACTTGTCACAATCAGAAATAATTCACAATTGGGAATGCGTCATTGAAGTTTATGAAAAATTATTGAACGATGACCCCGATCTTCCTTCCTTAACATCACCATAGATTGTCTAAAACTGTTTTTCGATTAAGAATCTTAAAAATTCCGAAGGGGGCAGCCCCCCCCCCCCCCCGACTCCCTCTTCTGAACATAAATATAACGTACGATTGTGTTCGGAACTTAAATCTGGAAAAAATATCGGGAGAGGCTATCCTGGACCTCCTCCCAAACTTAAAATATAGTCTAAAACTGCGTTTTTATGTCTTCAATTTCAAAATAATGCAAGAAGGTAGCGCTCCGACACCCCCTAATTCTGATTGAATATTATTCTTACGATTAAATTTTTATTGCTAGCACTAAAAGGTCTAGTAATGTGACTGTATCTGCTAAACCAGAAGCCAAATCATCTCTTTCTGCATATTGGAAAATGCGTTGGAAACAAGGAGCCGCCAAAATCGTAAACCCCCTCCAGTTTTTTTGACTTAGCGACGGCTCTGGTACTCCTTTCCAAAATTTAATGACCGTGTCTCTTTTTCAATGAGGGGAACATCACAGACGATATAGAATTGGTGTCCGAATTTGATTTCTTTTCAGTTTTTCATAAATTTTCTGGAAGAAGCACAATTTTGCATGATGAATACGTGTGACAGTGATAAGAGGGATAATGGTCTAAAATGTTTTATTGTTTGTAATAATTCTAACCAGTATGCCCTAGTCCTTTCGTTGATTCATTTAACAATTTTTATGAACTAGTTTTGAAGTTTGCGGAAAACACATTTTTTCTCCCTCCAATCGACAATTAATATATTTTCTTCATTAACTAGCTTAAGCTTATGAAGAATTTTTCACACACACATTTCACTTTTATCTTCTCTACCATTTTTAAACTGACTGTTTCAATTTATCATTAGATGATTTTTATTAAAACTTTCAGTGATGTTGGTTTTTGTTGATAGAAGCAGAACATTCTGTTCCTAAGGTGTTTAAATTATTTTTCGTAAATCATATTTACTTTCTTCTATATCTAATACGTGTAGAAGGATATTGGATTCGTTAAAACTCTCGAGCTCTGAATCCATTTTTGAGGATTTCCGAAAAATATCTGTCACAGTGTGTGTGATCCATCTTTTTTGGCTATGCGACTTCAATTTTGGAAAACTGTAACAGCCCGTACTGTAATACCAGAATAATACCCTCTTTATCATCAGTCATCTAAAACTGAGTTTTTAGTACTGCAATTTTGAAAAATTTATAGGAGAGAGCCCCTGATTCCCCCCTCTTTCTTTAACACGATCACACTAGCCTAGAAATGCGTTTTTGGAGTATCCATTTCAAAAAATTGGCGGGGGAATGGCACCGAAATCCACTTTCCACTACCATTATAAAGATCTATCAAAACTGCGTTTTTAAAGCTACAAGTTTGAAAATTTAAGTGGAGCACCCCTCTCCCGACCCCCCTCCCTCACTCTCATCAACATTATTGAAAAATCGTCTTAAAATTGGTTTTCAGGGCTTCAATTTCGAGAAAACTTCGGCAGAGCTTCCGAAAACTTTTTTTTCTCTTAACATCACAAAGGTCGGCTATGATTGCGATTTTAGAGCTTCAATTTCAGAAAACCGCTTTCCCCCCAACCATAGATAGCGTTTTTAAGACTTTTAATTTTAAAAATTTCCCTGGAGCAAGCCCTAGGATATCTTTTTTCCCTTAACATTACCACAGATAGTCTAAAACTGCGTCCTTAGAACTAAAACTTGAAAACAAAGGAGAGCCCTCCTCAACACAACGTTGACTATCTACAGTTGCGCTTTTAAAGTTTCAGTATTGGAAAATTACTGGGAAGGGAACATCAAACCATGTATCCCCCTAACATCACCAGAGATCGTCTAAAACTGTAGTTTTAAAACTACAATTTCGAAAATTTTCCGGGGGAGAAACCCCCAGACCCCCCATCAAACTGGCAATAAATTTTCGTTTCAAGATTCATATTGTATACATCTAGTAATGACTCCATCCCAAGCCAGAAAGTTGAATCCACTCTCCCTGTAACTATTCATACGTTTGAAAAAAGAAAAAAAGGTGTTGCGAAATTCAGGGGTACCTAAAATTTGTTTACACAAGGACTACATTGTAAAATTTGGGAAGGCAAGCAAGATGGGTCACACAATCCAACAATATTTCAGTTTGTTAGCGCTTCCCCCCTTCCTTGAATTTGACTAGAAATTACACTCTAAAAACTTATGTGTCACCCCATTCGAAAGCGGGAAAATTTGGGGCTGGGGGGAATTTGCGCCATTGAGCTTGGGGGGGATGGGCACCCCTGAATTTCTCACTGCAAGATGCAATCCTAATTTGTGAAAAAGAAATGAAATTACTGTAATAATTTTTCGACATTGACATTTATACTGAAATATGAGGGAAACGTGATTAAATTATTATCAAGTTTCGATTGTGGGATCACTGTTAAGAACTCTTATCAAATTGCCAACGAGTAAGTTCTGCTCGCTACGGAGGGAAATTCCCTTTTTTTCACTGATAAGTACAGCTAGCAGTACATGCACTCAAAAATCACTGAAACACGCAGGCAAATATGCACTAGAAATCCTTTCAATTCTTCATTAAAAATTTAAAAAATTATGATTTGATATTTTTTTTACAAAGTAAAAATAGTCATTTCTGAATTTAAAAAAAAATTGCCTTTAATTTTTTGCATCTTGTTATTAAGGCGATAATTATAAGTAGTATTACAGTTATTCTCACAGAAAAGTGGTGTGCACATTAATTACTTTCATGACAATGACTCGTAAATATCTTGAAAGATTTTCTCCAGCTAGACATTATGTCACTGAAAATCACTTTTAAAAACTGAAACATACTATACTTTTGCAAATGCTATTGGGAAATATTTGAAGCATATCTTAGCACAGGTGAAACCTTGGATCGAAATCCCCCCCCCCCCCCAACCGTTAAAAAAACAGGAACAACTTGTTTCCATTTGTGTGATATTATGATCAAGTTTGCTTGTTTGCAGGGGGAAAAAAATCTGTACGCAGTTCATGTAAATCCTGGCCTATGTGCATAATGTGCTCTACTATCGTCGAAAATAGATTTTCCATTGTTTTTAAATAAATTTAAAAGACTTGATTCTTGTATGCAAGTAATTTCCACCGTTTTCGATCCTTGATTCGTTTACGCGTGCAATTCGGGCTGTTAAAAAATGTCATACTTTTTTTTCAAGATGTATGACCCCCCCCCCCCCCACCCGCTCCCCACTTTTTTCACAGAGTGTAACACTTTAGCTTACCCCCTTTCCTCCACTTGTCACGTTATATTACATAAACATATTGTGAGAAAACATTTGTGATGTCACACTTTTTGTAACCCCCTTTCTCCTCGTAGTCACACTCATAATTTCACAAACCCCACCTGACCCCCCTCTAAGCATTATATCATTTGTGGGCGACACCTTTGTCCCATGCCGACTGTTTCTCTCTCCCCCTCCCCTAAATTATAAATAACTTTTCCATCTGTAGTCGAATCTTTTACATGATCGGTAATCGATTTTTTAACGAGTATGCGTCAAACAACTATCATCATGAGTGGCACCATAAGTTCGCAAATCAAAATTCTCAGTCGCTCAAAACTCATTAAACGTGTGGTAAACAAAAACTTAAATTCAGAATTGCTAGCTGAACAGTGAAAATAATTTTTTTTTCCTTATTGGCAGCTAGAAGGGGAAATGTTTCATTTTCATAAAATTGCTTTCTATAAGTTGCTTGAACTTTTTTGTGAAGAACGAAATATTCTATTTTAGGGAATGCATCATAAAAATATAGTGCATAACTTTTTGGTTATTTTCATTAATAAATGAACAATATTACTATGACAATCTAACTTTTATATTGAAAATAACGTAGTTGAAAAAATAAATATCAAAAATATTAAAATATCATGTTTTCAAAATAAATACTGGATATATATCGAGTGATATATATCGCGAACCCTGTTGTCCACACATAGTGTCACGCTTTGAAGGGGGAGGAAGTTCATAAATTGTGTCAGTTTGTGACAAGGGGGAGAGAAAAGATAGCAAATAGTGTGACATCACACATTTTAGTTGATGAAAAGTATTTTTTGTAACAATGTGTTTGTTACATAACGTGGCATGTGACAAGGGGACAGGAAGGGAAAAGGTGGGGGCGGGGGGGGGGGGCAAATATGTTGCAAAAGGCCATCAATGGAAATCATTTATGGAAAGCCCCTTACAATAATTCTGTGCCTCTCTAGGGGGAGCGCACACAACAGACCTACCATGAGGCATGTTGGAACATTGTGAGGCCATTTGAGACACAATTTAACATGCAATCTTCCTCAATAATCATCTGCTTCTGAGTGACGTACGGGTGCTCACCTAGAGGGGGGGAGGTCATGGCGCAAACTGCCGCCATTGAAAATTTTATGGGGATTGTTTTGAGGGGTATTTTTTACATTTTGAGTGGGCTCTTGTTTTTCTTTTTTGGGGGGGGGGGGGGTCTTCGCGATATTTAGGGGGTACGCTCTTGCTCTTGGAGGGCACCCCTGGAGTGACGTGTCTGTTATTTTACATAAAAAATAAGATTCCAACATTGCTTTCACTTAAAATACAATAGAATTTCACGAGATTTCTTCTTCACTTTAAAAATTTAACTTTTGATTCATGTCAATAACTCTTTGTTTTCTCTCTTTTTAAAGCAATTGGTTTGAATCAAGTTAATCTCGATCGGAGAAACCCGGGAACAAATATTTCATCAATGAAATTTAAAAATTATTATTTACACCCTATCGTAAACAAACGCCCCATCCAAAGTGTTCCAACAAACTCCCCACTAGACTGCAGTTTATCTGTTAGTTTAAGCCTTGGTTTCCTAGAAGTGAATCGACGATCTTCGACGTCGCTCACCGACGTAACGCTGAAATCAAAGTCAAGTGGATTCCGACGTGACCACTCAGAACGCCGAATTGGCTCGGGCGCGCATGAGCAGAAGAATCAAGTTTTCGCCTCGGCGAGGAACGAAAAAACATCAAAATACATGCAAAATAAACAATTACATCATGTTGTTAAAATGCAGGGGGTCAATTGACCTCTTCTCTTCTGATCGTCCAAATGACAGGTCTCATTTTTGACCTAACATAGCTGTGGCTGCATATAAAAGTTTCTATTATTATCATTTAACAGCCTCATTTTCAAGGAATATGAAAATTAATCTATAAATATTATGCTTGAAAAATAAATCAATATTTCAAAGAATATGAAAAATTTACTTACCTTGCTTCAAATTATAAATATGTAACTGCCCGAAAATATTTAAGACCCACAGTCCAAAAAACAACATGGATAATAGCTGTTTTTAATTAGTCTTGCCAGATTTCTGAAATGTTCAACCGGGTCACCGAAGTGCCCCCCCCCCCCCTCAGGGTTGTGACTATTCAAAAGAGTACAGAACCCTGGCTGGTTTTTAGTGTTAAAGAGGGTAGTTCATTATCCATGCTATGGATAAAAGTTTACTAATTATGAACCTAAAACAGGAGTAATAATAGATGACATAAGCAGATAAATTCGAACATTTTATTTCCTTCATACAAAAATAAAAATATAAGTTATTTTAGTAAGAAGGAACACTTTGAATGATTAATACAAAAAAATAAGCATATTTACTTGTACTTTTCATTGGTTTGGACTTTTTTAAGAAAATCTTTTTTAGTTTTAATATTGTTATGAAAGTCCTCACAAGTTAGATATTAATTTTACAAGTCAATGTTACAAATGAAAAAGTAATTCAAATAATACTTCACAATTATTAGACTATTTTAGTCGTCTAATCAAATTAATCTTTTACTGGGACGTGAAGTAAACCGTCGGGACACCGGGATTTTGTCTGCAAGCCGGAACGTCTGGCATGCCTTATCTTAATATACACATTAATTAAAACTTTCCACGATTTTCTTTCTTTTTCAATATCTGCGAACTCCAATGTTTCAACATGCCCCACTCTACCCTATTTAGAACTGCAAATTAAAATAAATAGTAAAAAAAAATCTTTTAGCTGATTGAGTAAAAGTAAAGTGGCCATTATTTCAAAAAACTGGCGACTGAATAAACTGTCAACGTGCTGCACGGCAGTGGACAGGGGGAAGAAAAAGAATGCGATGCATTTTGACGCGTCGATCATTCTATCAATGTACTTTGTCTCGTTTTACTCTTATTCAATCGAGTCTATTTTACTACCCTCCTTTACGCCAAGGTTTCTACACAACTTTGGTGAATTAGAAAGATATTTACATGATACACTTTGTGGAACGAAAAAGTCCCCTCACCAGCAGACACGTGTGTTTTGTGGACCAAGACGCTACTGAACAAGTATCCTGTTTACTTTTTCTAATAAGTTGATAAGATAATGTTAATACAGAGTTTTTCAGTTTTATTGTAGGCACTAGGTACAGTACAGTCGCTTTTTTTACATGGCCAACCAGTCATTTGGGCGATATGGGGAGGGGTTGACCCCCTGTTTTTTGGAAATATGATGTTATTGAGCATTTTTGTACGTATTTTGTTATTTTTTTCAATATAAAATGTGTTGAACACAACCCTTTGCCTCTCCCACCCCCCTTCACACTTGGAAAAATTTTAAATGAAGGGCCTGCTATGGCAGCACCGACTACTCCCCCCCCCCTAAAAGAGGTACAGGCATTAGCGCAGCCAGAACTTGTAGGGGGGGGGGGAGTTGGTCAAACCTCATAACAAACCTTACACGTGCAGGGGTGTCCATTTGAGGGGGGGGGGTCATGGTGCAGATTGCGCCATTGAAATTTTTAGGGGGTGAGGTGTTTTTCATTTGGGGGGGATCGTTGATATTAAGGGGGATTGCACCCTTGCTCTTAGGGTGTGGGCACCTCTGCATGTATATAAAATAGTGTACTATAATTGGCAATTTGACTTAAAACAAAGGGTTCTGCAAGGCAGATCATTATCGGAAGGAGGGGGTGTCATAAATGTCATATTTGGGTTAAAATAGGAGGTCTAGATCAAAGTTTTCGAAATATAAGGCCCCGTAACACTGTTTAGGCTACCTTTGATGGCATATAAGGGGGGGGGGATCCATATGCACCCAGCTAGATTCCCACTTGGGTTCTGGGGGATTACACCCCCACGCTTGCATCTTTGGGTGCCAGAAAAAATTAAACACACAAAAAGTGTAGCAATTACACAAAACATCACTCTGCACTTCTTTGGACACGACAACAACAACAACACTACACAAATACTATGCTTCAACTTTTCAATTACATCAGAACAAAGCATTTATATATTTAAAACAATATGAACGTACCTGACATCTTGTCAAACCACAGAATAAGATAGAAATAATTCTTAATCCAAAAACACCATAGATAACTCACTAGCCATTCATTCCGTCCATGTGCTCTAACAATCGTCAACAGCTTCCAAGAAGCTACGCCGCAAACCCAAACTTTTTATGCGCATGCGCCACTTTCAAGCCAATCGGCTTATAATGCTTTGGTTCGTAGTTCGCAAGCGCTGAGTTTAACTTCAGACTTGAAGCTGCTGATAAGGCGAACAGACGTGATAAAATTGGCTCTTTTTTCAGGGAAAGTTATTTCGAAATATCCACACTTTCTAATCACTAAATAACAAATACAAGCCTTTAATCAATTTGAAGTCGAAACGAAATGATAATAAATTCTTTCTACTTGTTTCAGTAGCGTAGCTGGAGGGTCGGATTAGCTATGGAGCAGAAGTAGCAAATGCTACGGGCCCCGCGCTTCTGGGGGCCCCACGCCATGACAGAAAAAGAATTAAACTACTTTCCTATTTTTTTTTACCCGTTTAAACTTCTTTATTTCTATCTCTCTCTCTCTCTTTATTTAGATTTAGCTTATCACAGCAAAAATAAATGTCCATCAGAAAAATTAAATTCTGTTTTTTTGCTGACCATTATCATCGGTGCTGGAAGGGGGGGGGGGGACTGATTCTTGGCGTTTTTTGGAGACTGTTAAGTAACATTCAGATTGCGTTCGTACGCCCATTGAGCTCCGCTTTTTTCTCCGCAAAACCGGTTTTCGTTCTGCGTTGCCATGACAGCAAGCCGTATTGTACGGGGTCCGTCGACGGGACGAGAAGCCAGATATCTGACGTGCGTAGAGTTAGGAGTCGCATTTCATTGGTCTCCATGAGATGAGCGCGCTCCCTCTATTGTGTGAGAGTACTGACATGTGCTTTTCTCGCGTTCGCAATGTATGAATGCTTCTCCCTTTTCGGAAAACGTAGGTCTGTCCTCTTTACGTGGCGAACGTGGTGTGCGGACGCTGTCTGAATCACGCTTAAGTGTTCAACCTGACAAAGATTGAGAAAAGTCCCTGCCTTAACTAACTCCATTATTGTGTCCTTTTATCTATATAGACATTGGAGGCAAAAAACTTGGACCAACTTTTGAATGAAGTTTCGTCAATTAGATTTTGACCACTTAAGGCTATTACCTTCCCGCTAAATACTCCTCTGAGATTTACTTAACAATTTTTCACATTAACATTTGACCTCTTAAAGATACGCACTTGCGAATAAAATACGTCTTTCTGTCCCTAATGTCAATTTGAAGCTCAGGGCAAATATAGCGACAAATTTAAGAAGGAAAAAAAATGCTTACAAATATTTTCGCCTGATAGGTCCTTTTGTTCTGAAAAAGGTGACTATTCCGAACAAAAAGTGAAAATTTCGTAGATGTAGGCGTAGGTGTTCCGTGTATGCAATGGCGTAAAAATCACCGACCGGCTCAAGCCCCATAAAGTCTGCGCTAGTGTTCAACTGGAAAGATAATTTAACTTTTTTCGAGAAATTTATTTGACACAAGTAGTTTTGGAGATATAGTATTTTGCGAATTTCAGCGAATCAAAAATTAGCTGAAAGCTTCAAAAACCTCCCTTACCCCATTGACTAAAAGTATCTCGACACTCCCAGATTAATCAACAGTTGAATTTAAAATTTGAACTTTTAATTTTTATACATTTTTCTCTTGTTTATCTAAAGGAAAAAATGATTTTTTTTTCTTTTGGCACGGGGCCCGATTGGACTCTTTTGCTCTAATCGGCGTAAGGCTGACTCTGGGCAGAGTTGTGGAATTTGTGGGAAAATGATCGACTCCAACTCTTGGAATGTTAAACCTTCGACTCCCGACTAAGTTTAAATTTATTTATTCTATTTTTGGCAGCGGAAAATAAAAGGAAATTCAATTCACAATCCTTTATGTATTTAAGAGAATGAGATGTAAAGATTTTTTTTTTTATGTTGATGAAAATTATTGAGTGGACATTTTATTATTTTTCCATTGATTTTCTGAAGTATTCTTATTCATTAACTTTTATTTTTATTTTTTATTTTTGGGCAATGGGGAAAATAAAATTCGAGGCTCTTCAATTTTACCAGGAAGAATGAGCTTCACAATCAATTTTTTTTTTTTTTTTTTTGATTTTATGTACCACTTATTTTTATGAGATTTTTATTTTTAATTATTATTTTTTATTTTCGAAAGCGATTAAAGATTTTTTTTTTCTTTTTGGAAAAGAACATACTTGCTGAATTGCTTAAAAGGTGCTACTACTTTATTTGTTCCTTTATTTATTTTTTACTTATCTATTTCATCAGATGAGCAAGGCATATTTTATTTCTAGAATTCAGTTTAAAATGTTTAAAAAAGTATGTTTGACATCATTTGAAGTCCAAAAAGAGAGTATAGATTAGATACTTTGAAATCGATGTTGGTATTCGCGAGAGGAGGCTCGTTTAGATCGGAACTTCTTAACTTTTTCTGAAAGGTCGCAGACTCCGACATTGAAATTTTTAAGGGGAGGGGGGGGGAATCGATTGAACAAGAAGAAAGGTACCCTAAAGTTCAATAGTTCTATCGAGGGTTTTGTTTTCGATGTAATGGGGTCTCGTTATTGGATGGCTCTGTAGTATTTCGGGGGGTGCGCTATCACCCGGAGGGGCATTCATTCCCTGCTTTCGTAGCTGCATATTTCAAATACCCCAAGGACTGGTCCAAATTATACTGTGGCGGATCCAGACCATCCTGTTGGGAGGGGCGATTGAGTAATACATTATAGGGGAGGGGGAGGGTGATTAATGAAAATAAAATTTTTAAGAAAAGTAAGAACTGAAGCATGTTTTTTTTTTCGAATAATGTGTTTTAAAGAATTTGAATGAAAGTTATAACTGTATTGAATATCAAGAATCAAAAAAAAAAAATTCTTTTCTGTATCCATTATCTAAATTAAAAGCCATTTAGGTCCTCAACTGAACTTATTTTCCTATAAAATAAAAGAAAGGTACCGAACAACATATGAAGAGAATGCTACCGAACAAAATAAAGTACTAAAATTGCATTTTTAAATAAAATTCGAAGATAGTTATGGATTTGTTGTTGATTCAGATGTTTAATATTCACGCATAAGTTAGGAATGTTTGCAGGCTATCCCCCGAAAATTGTCAGGAACGCACTTTTAGACTATTTGGTGGTTAATAAGAGGAAGGGAGATTTAGATGTCCCTCTCCGAATTTTTTTTTTTTTTTAAATTTAAGCATATATTTTTCGAAAACACAATTGTTTGCTTTTTTTTTTTTTTTTTTCTTAAAGGGAAAGGATTCAGGATTTATCCCCAATAGTTTTTTGACATTAGAGCTTCAAAAATGTAATTTTAGATATCTGACTGTGATACTAAAAACCAGGGGGTTCAGGAGCTTTCCCTAAAAAATTTCGGAATCAAAGTCCTAAATACGCAATTGTAGGCCATCTTTGTTGACGTAGCAGAAGGCATGGGGTTCAGAACTTTTCCCGAGAAACTTTTCGATGTAGGAGTTCCAGAAACGTTGTTTTGGTTTGAATGATGTTGAAAGATGAGGAAAGAAGCTAGGACATGGGGGCACCTCTCCTGAACATTTTCAAAATTGCAGCCCTGAAAAGGCAGTTGTAAGCCATCTTTTATGACGGTGGGGGAAGGAACGGAGTTTGAAACTTTCCATCGGAAATTGTTCGATATTGGAGCCTTGAAATGCGATGGTGGGTCATCTTTGGTAGTGTTAAGGGAAGGGATGAATTCAGGAGCTATCCCTCAACTTTTCAATATTAAAGTTTCAAAAACATAGTTAGTGGGTCTTTATTAATGTTCGGGGAAGGACTCGAGATCGGGGGCTCTTCCCCGGAATTTTTATTGGAATTGAAGATCTGAAAATGTAATTGAAGGCCCTCATTAACAACATTTCCGAAAAAGTTTTCAATTCCGGTGATTTTTTCTAAATTAAAGCTTTAAAAATTCAAAATTTTTGACGATCTTCGAGGGGGTTGAGGGACTCTCCCCTTGAAAATTTTGGAATTAAAGGCGTAAAAATACAGTTGTGGGCGGTTTTTTGTAAAGTGTTGAGAGGGGGAGGAGAGTTAGGTGACCTTTTTCCGGAAATTTTTCGAATTTACAAAACCTTTCGGGAGGGGGGGGGGGGCGATCGCCCCAATCGCCCTCTCTGTGGATCCGCCACTGAAATTATACCATTATGAGTTTTTGAAATTTTTAGTGAGCCGCTAGTCCGAAAAGCGAGACCACTAAAATCGACTCAGAATACCAACCGCACGAAAAAAAGCTTCTTTGGGACCAAAGTTGTCGATCCCCCGCGATTGAGTTGTTTCATATTGATTATTTATACTCGGGGAATGGGGATGATCAAAATGGATATTTCGCCTGGCCTTACGTCCTATTCATTCATTCGGTGTATGGGTGAAATTAAAATCCATTCCGAAATTTGACTGGAAGTTTTCCCGTGAATACTACCGTTTTTTCGTACACGGAAACAGGTTTGAACACTCGAACTATTTAATTTCAAAATTTAATTCTTTTAACCTCCCACACTGTGTCCCCCCTCCCCAATTCTTGAAGTCTTCCAATTTTTTTTTAATAAATAAAATGTTGTTAAATTTTGAAATAAATAAAATGCTGTTCATTTGCGGTTAAAAGTGTGAAACTAGGAAAAAATAAGGAAATCCCTTTGCATTACATTAAATATCACTAAAAACGCATTGAAATTTTCATCAAATCTTTAAATTAATTTGAGCTTTTCTCCGATAATACACTTTTGTCGAACCTTTTTTTAAAAAATCTGATAAAATTATAGACCAAGAGCTGACCCCCCCAAAACGCGATTTATCTCTTTTATGGCTTGTGGCCGGTTAAAATAATAAAAAAATGCAATTAAAAACTTTGGCTCGAATCCCCCCCCCCCCACTAATTTTGGGTCACACGGCTGCGTGGGTGGATGAAAGGTCAAAAAAAAAAAAAGAAAAATATTGAAGTGATGAGTTAAATGGCTAAAAATTATATAATAACATTAAATTGATAAGAAAAAACACGTAGCGAATTTCTCCCCCAGCTATGTTGGGGCGAATGTGGTGGCCCCCAGGGGTAAAGTATCGATTGTAAAACTTTAAAAAAAAAAGGATCACTTTCGCGGGGGGGAATTTTACAGGGTATTAGTTTCATTATTTTGATTGCCAAAAAAAATCCCCCCCCCCCAGTAACTATGGGTCAATTTGTCAGAAATTTTTTTTTTGTTCCTCTTTATTTGGTCCACGTCGAGTATTATTCGAACTTACGCATGACTGTTTAAATTGCAAAAAAAAAAAAAAAAACCCAAAGTTTGAACGTTTATTCGCTAAAAAAAAACTTCCACACCTTTGGAGGGGGTTGCTACGCGGTGCGCGGTTTTACAACGTGGTGCCCCCCCCCCTCAGGGGGGAATTATCGATTGATTAAATTAAAAATAAATGATCACTTTCGTGGGGGGAATTTTACAGAGCATACATTTAATTAAGATAAATAAATACCTTTGTGCTGAACAGTAAAGTCAGACAAAACAACGTAAGTAGAAGCACAAATTTGTAAATTACAGCAGACACGTGTTTCGGCGTTATAGGGAACGCCTTTTTCAATGCAAAAAAAAATAATGAGCTTACGGATGAAAAGTGCTTGTCAAGTGATGAAACGCTTTTGTCGGATGTCTTTTCATCCATAAGCTCATTATTTTTTTGCATTGAAAAAGGCGTTCCCCATAACGCCGAAACACGTGTCTGCTGTAATTTACAAATTTGTGCTTCTACTTACGTTGTTTTGTCTGACTTTACATACATTTAATTGTTTTAATTGCAAAACAAAATCTCTCCTCCCCAGCAATTATGAGTCTACTAGCTGCATTGCCAGGCGTTGCACGGTCTACCTCAAAAATGTACGTGTATTCGGCGTTCCAAGCATTTTATACAATTATATAAATTTTCCCGTTTTCATTACATTTCTTATTGCTGCTCCACTCCTATTAGTCAAAGCGCAATGTTATATAGCCTATAGCCGTCTCAATAAATGGACTATTCAACACAAAATGAATTTTTCAGTTCGAACCCGTCGTCCCTGTAGACCAAGAGCTGAGCCCCCAAAACACGATTTATCTGTTTTATGGCGGGTGGCCGGTTAAAATAATAAAAAAAATGCAATTAAAAATTTTGGCTCTAATCCCCCCCCCCCCTTCCGCCCACTATTTTTGGGTCACACGCTGCATGGGTGGATGAAAGGTCAAAATAAAAGAAAAATATTAACATGATAAGTGAAATGGCTAAAAATTATATAATAACATTAAATTAATAAAAAATCCACGTAGCAAATCCCCCCTCCAGCTATGTTGGGGCGAATGTGGGAGCCCCCCCCCCCAGAAGTGAATATCGATTGTTAAAATTTAAAAAAAAAAAAGATCACTTTCGTGGGGTTGGGGATGGAAAACTTTACAGGGTATTTGTTTCATTATTTTGATTTCCAAAAAATCTCTCCCCCCCCCAGTAACTATGGGTCAATTTGTCAAAAAAAAAAAAAGTTTTTTGTTTCTCTTTATTTGGTCCGAGTCGAGTACTATTCGAACTTTCCCATGACCTCTTAAATTGTAAAAAACAATTGCATTCATTTATTCGGTAAAAAAACACGTAGAAAATCCCCCCCCCCCCAGCTATGTTAAGGCGAACTTGTTGCCCCCCAGGAGTGAATTATCGATTGATTAAATAAAAAAAAAGATTACTTTCGTAGAGAGGGGGGAATTTTCTCAGAGTTTACATTTGGTTGTAGCAGGAAAAAAAATCCCCCCCCCCAAAAAAAAATGTTTTTAATTTAAATTAGAAATTTTGAAATATTTTTCAAAATGAAAGGAAGCAATTCAGCGTCCGTACATCTGCTTCTACCATTGTGTGCTCAGTATGAAAAGAAGGAAGGGGAAAGTATACGCCTGTGATGATTTCTTCTTGCTGTTTCGAGGGCAGTTTCGTCAGTGATCACAGTGGCGGATCCAACCGATCGTTTTGGGAGGGGCCATCCGAAATTTTTGAACAAACTCCCCAGGGCCGAATTTAGCTCCATGCCTCTAGACAAATTTGAAATCTGCCGCCTCTCCCCCCCCCCCCCAAAAAAAAAGAAGTAAAATTTCCTTTACTCAAAAAAAAACCTAAAAAAGTGTTCCCCAAACTGTCAAACTTATGAAGAAATGACGGCGTTTCACATTCTGAGGCGTGCCGATGAGATGATCACAGTGATGTCCCAAAAAAAGTTTTATTCGGCAAATTTTGCTGCCGATTTGGCAAATACCATGATTGAAAAACATTTGACTTTCATAAGATGTGTGAAAGTAATCATTATTAAATTACAAGAAAAACTTGTCTCTGTGGAAAATGAAAGAATGCTAATATTTTACTTCCAAGAATAACAATTTAATTCAAAAAATGTGTTTTATAATAGCAAATATGCCGCCCTAGGCAGCTGCCTACTCTGCCTATTGGGAAATTGGGCCCTGATAACTCCCCAGAAATTTTATTAAAATGAAGTTTTAAAAACTCAATTTTCGGGGTATCGAGACATTAGGTGAGGGGGTGGATTTAGGAATCTCCCTCGAAAATGTTTCAAAACTTACATTTCCGAGTAATTTTTGAAAATTAGGAAACTAAAAACGCATTTTATCTATTTTTGATGATATACGGAGAGAGGTCAGGTTTCGGGCGCTGGCCCCAAAACACTTTTTGAAAATAAAGCTTAGAAACCAAAATATTCTGTCATTATACATTGAGAAGTTAGAAGAGGAGGGGTGCTTTTCTAGCTCTTCAGATGTCCAGCCTAAAAATGCACCTTTAGGTAATGTTTGCTTACATTAAAGGAAGTGTGAAGGTGCTTAGAATCCTTCCTTCCTGGAAATATTTTGCCTTTGAGGCTCTAAAAATTCGATTTTTAACTATATTTATACATAGTTTAGAAAAGGATGGAAGATTCGAGAGCTCCTCCAAAAAACCTCCTTTTAAAGCTGTCATCACGATATAAACTAGGGAGGGAGGAGGTCCTATAAAAATTCATTTGTAATTGAAGTCAAAAAAAAAAAAATCATTTGAGTTGCTTTTAAGCAAGTTGAGTGATAAGGACTGGATAAGCTAGTTTCCGTTGACATTTTTTCCAAATAAAAGACTTAAAATGCAATTTTTTGCTATATATCAAGGCATTTGTAAAAGGGCGTGGGAAAAGGGGGTTCTCCTCCTAGTTTCGAAATTATAGGCATAAAAACGAAAATTTAGGCTCTCTTTGGTCTTGTGAACAATAGGTATACTCTGAGAACCGCAGCATTTAGAGATCTTCCAAGTGTCTGTAGTTGGAATCAAGAAATGATGAAAAGATGGAGAAAATTTTTGGAAATAAAAGTTTTGTTTTGAGGATAGGGATATAATTTATCTCCCAATTAAGGCCTATACTTCTTTTCAGTAAAATACATGTGTTAAATTTTGATATCTTCTCATAATATATTTTTCTTTTTTCCCTTAAAAAAATTCTTACAATCACAAGGCTTTGGGAGGGGCCATGGCCCCCATGCCCCCCCTCTAGATCCGCCCCTGAGTGATCAACTGTAGCCAACACAGTGAAGTCGTTATAGCTGTTGGTTTTTCTTTTCGGAGCACGCTGTACCGCATCTTTAAACTGAAAACGTAAAAAAATCCTTTTTTAAAAAATATATTTTGATGTTTTTATATTATGAGGGTTTTAAAGGGTAATTTTAAGTGTAGCCAGCCACCAGGTAAAAGATTGAATGTTTTGACAGAAACTTTATTTGAAGGAATAAAAGTTTCAAATATTCAAAAACACTGAAAACTGAAATTCCGTGATTTAGATTTTTCCGAGTTCTTAACAGAAGCAGATTTATATCATCGAGATTGCAGGAACATTTTTATCAAACTAGATAGACACTATCACAACCAATATGCCGAAGGTAAATAAATCTATATGAATTTCCAAATTATTATTTTAAATACTCATTTAACGCATCGGATTAACGCATTAACATTTACAAGTAAAAAAAATCGTTATTGCAATTTTAACATAGAATCACTTTTGTTTGTGAAATAAACTCATAATTACTGGGGTAGGGGGTGATTTTTTTTTTTTTTTTTTTTTTTTGCAATTAAAACAATTAAATGTATACTCTGTAAAATTCCCTCACGACAGTTATTTGTTTTTTATTTAATCAATTGATAGTTCACCCCTGGGGGCACCACATTGTAAAACCGCGCACCGCGTAGCAACCCCCCCCCCCCAAATAGAGGGGGGGAATTTGCTACGTGTTTTTTTTTAACGAATAAACATACAAACTTTGTTTTTTGCAATTTAAGCAGTCAGGCTAAAGTGCGAATAGTACTAGACTCGCACCAAATAAAGAGGAACAAAAAAAAAATTTTTTTTCTGACAAATTGATCCATAGTTACTAGAGGGGGAGGGAGGGGAAGATTTTTTTTTTTTGCAATTAAAACAATTAAATTTATTCTGTAAAATTCCCTCCACGAAAGTGATCATTTATTTTTAATTTAATCAATCGATAATTCACCCCTGGGGGGGGGCACCACGTTGTAAAACCGCCCACCGCGTAGCAACCCCCTCCAAAGGTGTGGAAGTTTTTTTTAGCGAATAAACGTTCAAACTTTGGGTTTTTTTTTTTTGCAATTTAAACAGTCATGCGTAAGTTCGAATAATACTCGACGTGGACCAAATAAAGAGGAACAAAAAAATTTTTTTTTACAAATTGACCCATAGTTACTGGGGGGGGGATTTTTTTTTTGGCAATCAAAATAATGAAACTAATACCCTGTAAAATTCCCCCCCACGAAAGTGATCCTTTTTTTTAAAGTTTTACAATCGATACTTTACCCCTGGGGGCCACCACGTTCGCCCCAACATGGCTGGGGGAGAAATTCGCTACGTGTTTTTTCTTATTAATTTAATGTTATTATATAATTTTTTGCCATTTAACTCATCACTTTAATATTTTTCTTTTTTTTTTGACCTTTCATCCACCCACGCAGCCGTGTGACCCAAAATTAGTGGGGGGGTTTCGAGCCAAAGTTTTTAATTGCATTTTTTTATTATTTTAACCGGCCACAAGCCATAAAAGAGATAAATCGCGTTTTGGGGGCTCAGCTCTTGGTCTATTAGAAAATAAGGTTGAAACGATCACGCTTGAGAGTTTAATGCGCAGTTTCGTTTTCGGAAGACGCAACAGATGGCGTTACCTAAGCTTTCATCCTACCAGAAAATGCTTGTAAAGTCGGAAAGAAAAGAAGAGTCGCCCGAAGCACTTCGTTCCGGAGCAGCTGCATCATCTTCACTCGCGGTTCAAGCTACCTGTTTGCCGCCGGCTTTCAGTCCCTGTCCACATGAGCTGTGGTACAAGTGACTTCTCTCTCTGAGAGCTTGCTTTTCATCCCGACTCATCTCTTGTGCGTTGAAATTGGAATTTGCCGCTTTTTCCTCCGTCTAGGATGGAATTTTAAGACTCAAGTTTTCTCCTTTGTAGTAACAACATGAAAGGTAAGTCTTCCTCCCGATTATGTATCTAATTTTTAGGGTAGAAAATAGCTATGTAATTTTATTCTCCAATCAGAATTCAAGTATTTATTGTTATCATAGAGATTTAATGATTTTCAAAAATTTATCATTCTATTATTTTATATATTTATGTAATACTAAAATTACTTTTTATTGTTTTTTGACTAACCCCGGCTACGCGTCTAATTTTTCTGTGCAGAAAAATGCTGTGTATAAATGTGAAATTTTATTCTCTCTTAAATACTTGCACAATTTAGTGCAAATATTTAATGATGTCCTGGAGATTTGCTGGTTTTCAAGAAAATAGTGTTCAATTACTTTTTGCATACATGTAATCAATATATTTATTGTTTATTGCTTTTTAACTAACCATAGTTAGGTATAAAATTTTTCTTGGTGAAGAAATTACTTTTTCAGTTTGTGAAATTTATTCTTCGAGCACAATTGAATGAAACAATTTATTTTTGTGAATTTACTGGTATTCAAATATTTATCAATTTGTTATTTTCCGTATGCATGACATAACTACAGTATTGTTTTTATTGTGTTTTTAACTAACCCCGGCCACGCAGCTAATCTTTCTGTGTAGAAATACGTTATAGTTAATTTGAAATTTTATTTTCCGAGTCGTTTAATGAACATATTTAATGTTGTCACGGAGATTTACTGATTTAGAGAAATTTATTATTTTGTTATTTTTTCCGTATTCGTGTAATAAGGAAAATTAATTTTTTTTTGTTTTTCAAAGTGTTTGTCTATTTTAATTTTTACTTATACTGTTCCTAATGAATCGTGTGCTCTTAGACATGAAATATAATCTTTTTAATCTTGTTTTCTTGAAAATGTTTTAAAAAGGAAAAAACAAAAAGAGTGTGAAAGAAAGCTCAAAGTGGCATTAAACTATCTCTCGAAAAAATAATATAGTAATTTTTAAAAAATGTTTCGGGGAATATAATCTTCATGACTTCCAGGAATCCGGTTTGAAAGAAACAGTCCTAGTTCAAAAAAGCAGGCTAGGATACCCTCTTCTTATGTTTCAAACTGTTAGTTGCACTATTTTTCGTAATTTGTTGAAAAGTTCAAAAACTTAATTGCTTAACATATTGCTCAACTGGAAAATTTGAGTCTAACAGAAATGCATGTATCTAAAAACCAAAATACTAAAAATTTTTTTAGTGCAGAAAAATGGAGAAAATTGCAGGAATTCCTTAAAAATTTTGTTTCTCGTATCAAGAAATGGAAAAAAAGAAGTTATTGATTTTTATCCAAAAGTGTTTCTTTCCAAATTTAATCAAGACAACGAAAGTTTAAGTATGCCCCCCTCCCCCTCCCGTGCAAAGTGTCATGGTTTAAGATAAGTTGATTGAATTATAGTGAAGTGAAAGTGCTTGATATTTTACGCACGCAAAAGAAAGAGCTTCAGACCATTTTATATTTCTTCTTTATTACTAATAATAAAGCTGAAAATCTCTCTGTCAGGATCTCTGTGACGCACATACCGCCTAGACCGTTCTTCCGATTTTCATGAAATTTGACACAAAGTTAGTTTGTAGCATGGAAATGTGTACTTTGAAGCGATTTTTCGAAAATTCGATTTTGTTCTTTTTCTTTTCTGTTTAAATTTATAAGTTATTTACGTTATAGAACTAATAATTACGACTCTTTTGTTCAATTTGGGTAATTTTGTCGAGATAATTTTAAAACAAATGTAATGTAAAAGCGAAAACAATGTTATTTAAATCCGGAACTAATTCTTAAAATGTTCAGGCATACTAAACTTTCACGCTCAGCGGTAAATATAACTATATGTGTTCACTATTTAACTATATCTGTTTAAGAGACGAATAATTTTACTGATTTCCGTTGTATGAAACAAGAGAAAAAGCAAAGTTTTTTTTTTTTTTATAACTCCGAAAGAGTGAATTTCAATTTGGCGGAGTGAAATCTTTACTAGTAATAAAGCTGAAAGTCTGTCTGGATGTCTGTCCGGATGTCTATGACGCGCATAGCGCCTAGACCGTTCTGCCGATTTTCATAAAATTTGGCACAAAGTTACTTTGTAGCATGGAGGTGCGCACCTCGAAGCGATTTTTCGAAAATTCGATTTTATTCTTTTTCTTTTCCAATTTTAAGGAAATTTTTCCGAGCAAATTATCGCAACGTGGAACAGTAAATTACGAAATCATCATAACGTGGAACCGTAACATGGGTGATTCTTTTAACATAGCAAATTGGCGGGAAATTCATCATCCATTATTTGTTAGTATTCAGGCGAACCAAATGACCTTTTAATTTTCTACTACTTGCAAAGCCGTGCGGGTACCACTAATATAAAAATAATTATGTAAAACATTGTTTTAAACTTTCACTCCTAATTTTCAAATTTAACTCGTATCTTCGTTGGTTCGTTGCCTATAACTAAAAAAATTATTATATATATATATATATATATATATATATATATATATATATATATATATATATAAATTACAGACTTTTCATACTTTGATTAAAGTTTTAGAACTTTTTTTATATTATTGTATGGAGCCTTTTTGCTACAATCATTTAGTTTACACGTTCAGTCATGAAATTTTTATAGTTCGAGGAATTTCTGTTGAAATTAAGTTCTACGTTTTCTTACTCATAAAAAATTATTTGTTTTTGATATTTTAACTTTTAAAACAATGATAGTTAGTGATTATGTTTCAATTTTAGAGAATGTGATCTTGTATGCATAATAGGTAATTGTTTGTGTTATTAATTAAAAGAGAATTGTTATGATTTTTGACATTAAGTTTGTCAACCGTTAAAAGGACACATTTGAAATAATATAGCAATTGACAATTCTATGAGGATAACTTTGAATTCTATTTTGCTTGAAGGTCAGTCCACCGTTTCACATTGTTGAAATATTTGTGTGTTTTTAACTGTAAAAACAAGAACAAATTTCCCAAATATTTGTACTATTACCTTTTTCCCCCTTTCGACAATATTAACGTAAAATCTCTATTTGCGTAACTTGACAATAGCTTTTATTAAAACAACGTTAAAAAATTTTTTAAATTGCCGGACATCTCAAATGAATTAACTAACTGACATTTAAGTGCATTTGAACTGAAAATTGTTCGTTATTTCAACTGAAAAAATGGTTGAATTTTTTGCAGCGAAATTTTATTACTTGATACAGAAATATCAGTGTTGTTTGAATATACTTCTTTACTCATAATAAAGCTGAAAGTCTGTATCTCTGTTACGCGCATAGCGCCTAGACCGTGCTATCGATTTTCATGAAATTTGGCACAGAATGAGTTCGTAGCATAGAGATGAGTAACTCTAAGCAATTTTTCGAAATTTAGGTTTTGTTCTTTTTCTTCGAATTTTATTTTTGCTACCATTGGTGGATTTAATTCCTCTGCACCAAGCGAATTGCCAGAACCTAGACGAGTAAATTACCATAATATGGACGAGCGAATTACCATAACATAGACGAGCAAACTAACATAGCATATTGGCGAGTAATTCATCATCCATTATTTGTAAATATACAGGCGAACCAAATGGCTTTTTAATTTTCTACTACGAGCAAAGCCGTGCGGGTACCGCTAGTGCAAAGTAATTTGATTTATTAACTTTTTTCATTACATGAAGTTAATAAACATTTTCGCTACTTGTGCTATATACAGCCTATTTTAAGCATTGAAAATCGTATGTACGTCTCAAAGTTTAGACAAGCGTATTTTCATGTTTCGAATTTCAAATAAAAATTCAGCATGGAAAATGTTGAAAAAAGGGATGCTATTTGAGTCTTCAAAAGATTTAATTTAAATGTTTTGTTATCCAATAAACCAAAAAATGTCAAAAATTCCAAACGTTAAAAATAAAAATATAGTTTGCATATTATAGTGTGGTTCAAAAATACATGTAAAAAAAAAAAGTTTCACCTAGATACCAGGACACCCCTCAATGTTTTTAAAATTGTGGATAGTAATATACTGGAAGAATTTTAGCTTCCTATTTCGACTGAAAGAGGGAGCTCAACCCACTCCTCCAAACTTCAAACGTATGGGGAGGAAGGTGAAAAAAATACATTTAACTGAAAAAAAATACATATTATAAATACATTAAAAATATGCATGTATATTGCAATAAAATAATTATTTACAAAAAAAAAAAAAAAACAGCTGGGGAAATCAAGTGTTCCTAAATTTTTGGCATTTTCTATACTACGGCTAATGTTAAATGAAGGGGTCATTGAGCACCCTCTTAAAATTTAAGTAAGAAGCTGAAATTTTCACAGCATAATATTATTAGTAAGTGTAAAAAATAAGGGGTGTCCTGGACTCCCCCTTTTTTTTAAAAATTTTTTTTTTAACCACCCTAATGCATATCTTCTTTCCATGTTACCTTCCATTTCATCATTAGAAAATTACTTTCCATGACATTAGTCTAGCGATTCTGTGACCATCTCTTTTATAGTTTTACTAGTGGTACCCGCACGGCTTTGCCCGTAGTAGAAAATTAAAAGGTTTCCCTCTATACTTACAAATATTGGATGATGATTTTCTCGCCAATTTGCTATATTCATTTGCTTGCGCATGTTACAGTTCCCGTTTTGATAATTTCATAATTTAGTCGTCCGCGTTGTGATAATTTGCTCGGTAAAATTTTCTTAAAATTGGAATAGAAAAAGAACAAAATCGAATTTTTGAAAAATCGCTTCGAGGTGCACACCCCCATGCTACAAACTAACTTAGTGCCAAATTTCATGAAGATCGGCAGAACGGTCTAGGCGCTATGTGCGTCACAGACACCCAGACAGAGATACAGACATCCAGACAGAGATCCAGATATCCAGACAGACTTTCAGCTCTATTACTAGTAAAGATTTCACTCCGCCAAATTAAAATTCATTCTTTCGAGGTAAAAAAAAAATATATTTTTACCTTTTGGAAAAAAAACTTTGCTATAATCTCTGTTTTCATAAAACGAAAATCAGTAAAATTATTCGTCTTTTAAACAGATATAGTTAAATTGTTAACACATATAGTTATATTTACCGCTGAGCGTGAAAGTTTAGTAAGCCTGAACATTTTAAAAATTAGTTCCGGATTCAAATAACATTGTTTTCGCTTTTGCATTACATTTGCTTTAAAATTATCTGAACAAAACTACCTAAATTGAAAAAAAGAGTCGTAATTATTAGTTCTATAACCTTAATAATATATAAATTTAAACTAAATCTGCTCAAGGATTTCAACTTCGTATGGTTATAATAGGTACTCGAAATAAATATCGAACAACAGTGTTCCAACTTGGAGAGTACAAGGCAAAAAATAACCGTTTTAAACTCTTATTTATCTGAGAAATCTTGTATTTTACCCTTCAGAAAACCAGTTCTGTAAATCAAAAAACGATACAGTAAAACCTGTAAAGTTGACTACCCTTGTAAGTTGACCGCTATTCTCAGGCTCAAAATTAGATCTATATCATGTAATTCAGCTTCCATAAGTTGACCACCAAAGTAGTGCATCGCAAGTGGCCGTTGGTCAACTTATACAGGTTTCACTGTATTATTAATGTGTTGTGTAAAATCTAGTTTAGTATTAAAAGTTATATCAAAATCTGTAAAAAAAATCAAAACGGGATAAATAGTGTTAGTCTGTTTTATAAGAATAAATGAATAGTTTATCATTTATGTGTGTAATTTGGAACACTGCATAAACTGATGTTTAAAAATAACTTATTTTCCATGCATAACGGGTTCAGATTATCCAGATGAATTTGCAAAATAGCAGTATTTGCAGTAGTACGAATGTTGAAAAAAAAAAAAAAAATAAATAAACCATATGCGAACAAAGGATTATTTCGAGAATTAAACGAATTCCGAAGATTAATAAGTAGAACAAAAAACAAAGGTTTCAAATTGTGTGAAGTTGTTTACGTTCTTTTGTCCTGATCATTCTGGGGGGGGGGGGGGATCATTACTTTCTTTAACCCTTTCGCGCGCAGTGGCTAGCAAGTCTAGCCACAAAAACAAAAATTTTTTCCCAAGCGGGCAGTGGCTAGAGGTTCAAGCCACATGTTTTAATTGAAGCAGAAATATATAAAATCAATACAGATGGCAGCACTACAAGCATTTAACCTATCATGTTAGCTGATTGACAGCTGAACTTGGTTCTTTTCGGCAGAAATGTAAATTCACACTAGTGAATTTTATTATGGGGAAAATTTTTGGCATGTTAAATACATTTTTACAAATTAATGCATATTTACCTGTCGCCTAAATATATCAAACAATGACTTGAGAAAAAATATTGATTTTAGCGAAAAATATGAAAGTTTTTAAATGTGGCTAGAGGCTCTAGCCACTGCCTGGTTAGAGCAGATAAATATGACCTTGAACTTTCTCCAATTCCTCTCCAGAGAGAAAGCTTACAGAAGCTTCTGGGGCCTGGATGAGGGTAGTTGGGGGTGGGGAATATAAACAAAGTTTTGTTTACAACATGTGGTATGATATAGCTTTGGTTTGAGATCCTTTTTTCAGTTCAGCTTTTCTGTTCGGTCAGAGCGCTTCTATTTTATTGAGTTACATTTGATATTTTGAATACTTTCTGCAAGTCGATCAGATTTTTCTATTTTTTATTTGCTTTATACTTAATCAGTTAATAGTAATTTTATTGTGATGTTTTTATTTTCAACTAAAAATATAAATTGATTTCATCTTTATAAAGTTAACAATGTCTAGAAAGAGTTTATCTGTAAAAGAGGCTCTGACTTTATTTGAGCAATTGCCATCAGATGAGGATTCAGCAGCATCTGATAATAGTGAAACAGATGAAGATTACGGTGAAAACTTTACTGTAGGAATACACGATCCTTTCGCACGCTTTTTAAAAATATATAAAAAATATATATTACAGTAAGTAACATATGTAGCAGTATTATTTTATATATAATTATTTTAATCACAGTTATTATCTTATTGTGTCTTATTTTGTAGTCAATCATCATTAAAAATATTAATATTATTTTCAAAACAGTAATATTTATAATTCTAGTAGGATTTATTTATTTGCCCCAATAGGAAAATAAATGTGCTAAGCGGGCAGTGGCTACTACGTCTAGCCACCACCTACAGAAAAAACCCCTGATCGTTAATTTTTTTAACAGTTAAAAACTTGTTATATGGGATCATATCATTCTGTTTATAACATATTTTATCACAGAAAAGAGTACTTTTAATACGTGCCCGTGAAAGGGACTTTCTTTAATCTCACCATGCGAAAAAGTTGAATTCAATTTGTTTCGAGTATTGTTTTGTTGTTCATCGATCACTTTCATTTGATGAAAAATAAAACTTTGATCACAGTTCCTTTACCCCTTGGTTCCCTGAACTTTATTTCAATAACAAAAATGTTATTTCCACAGTTGAACTATTTAAAACAAATTAAGTTTTTGCATGGTTTTTAAAATTACATTTGAAATTAAAAGTCGAATACAATTGAAGGGCTCGGGGAAAGAACGTGATAGGCCACGTAAATGAATTTTTCAGTCGGCCGATTTCCAACTTATAAAAAGCTAGCAGTACCCGCACGGCGATGCCCGTCCAAGTTAAAGGAAGTTCGTTGAACAAAAAAAAAAAAAAAAAAAAAAAAAATCCACGCCCTCCGGCCTTCTTCTGATGTGAAATGATCATTTGTCTTCAACTAAAATGCGTACACAACTTTTCAAAAGACCTATTAAAATCTCCTTGGAATTAAAAACTATTCGCCAAAACGCATGAAAATATTAACAGTAGCTTTAAAATTCAAAATAATCCTTCAACTACATACTTTATCGCTTAACGCGCCAAGCAACTACGCTACCGTAACCCTGCCCTTTAGCGAGTGAAGCGTTTTCCCCCCAGCAATTTAAGGTGTTTCGCCAACTAAACAATGCTATAATAAAAACGTTATAAAGAACAATCAAAATTGAATAATGCGACAAATCAATTTACTTAGAGTACTAAGTAACTATCTTCAACTAAGTAACTATCTTCAACGTTGAAGAAATAAGGAAAACAAAACCCAATGGAAAAATCCTACAAAATCAAATTACGTACTATCTGAACATGGGTAAAAAAAAAAAAAAACATTCAAAAATCTGTTCGCTGATCACAACAGCGTGGCATGGTCATAGTTCCTGGCAGCTATCGACATTGTCGGTCAGCGCCCTCTCGAAGATTTAACTTACCCCGACATCTATTAGGAAATCATAGAACTAAACAATTAATTAAACATTCAATTTGCAATTGCAAAAATTTCGGTCAATCTGATGAAAAGAAAAAGAAAAGCCTATAGCCTTCCTTAATAAATGGACTATTCAACACAAAAAGAATTTTTCAATTCGAACCAGTAATTCCTGAGGTTGGGGCGTTCAAACAAACAAACTCTTCAACTTTATATTATTAGTTAATAAGAAAAAAAAGACAATGATACGTAGCTATATATATTTTTTACAAATAATTTTGAACATCGTTTAGGACTTTCTCTGAAAGCTATCCTCGCGATTTGCCTCATGGCTGACTCGAACCTACGCCTACTGGATCGCGAAGCCCGCATCTTCAGGTTGAGTTATCGTGGCTGCACATATTCTGCGTTCTAACCATTTTATAATTAAATTTTCTCGTTTTCATAACATTTGTTATTGCTGCTCCACACATATTAGTCAGAGCGTGATGTGAAATAGCCTATAGCCTTCCTCAATGAATAGACTATTCAACACATAAAGAATTTTTCAATTCGAACAAGTAGTTCCTGAGATAAGCGCATTCAAACAAACAAACTCTACTGCTTTATATTATTAGTGTAGATAGATATTTGTAGAATTTTTCAAAGTTATTATACTTTCTACGTTCTGCAATACTAAAATCAGATATGTTTTTCTCCAAATGACATAATCCATTGTCATGTTCATTTCAATTTTAGTTATGAGACGCAAAATTTTTGGTCGAAAAGTCAATGCTTGTGGCTTGTCACACTTCTGCCCCGAGGCCTTCAATTACAAAACGTACCATTGTTTAAAAATACTTTTTGATTTTCAACATATCCCGCTGTAATAGTTAATCTGACGCTGATTGTAACTGAGTTTTTTAAATAAGTGAAATCGAATTTAGTTGAATTCTATGTGTGGTGAAAGATGAAATATTTGATAAAATTATAATTAGTTCTATAACTCTACACTTGTCTGTTTTATCTTGATATTCATGACAATATTACTTACAGAAATGACACGAAGTAATAAGTAGCAATGAGAAATTGGCAATTTGTGCTTTATCATTTCATCGCAATGTTATTTATCTTAATTCTAGATTATAAAGTAACAAATGCATTCGCTTTTCAATTTGAATCTATATTTAGAGCAACTATACCTAACTTGCAGCCCAGCGAGACTTATGTTACTGGCTTGGTCAGACCAATGTAAAGACAGTCAAAAAGCTAACAGTTATGGGTCATTTCATGCGAAATGAGCAAATCAGCTGTGGCTGACATGTCACAGATTTCATTGAAAATTTCTATTTAGGTAAACCATACATATCTATGAGGGAATGCAAAGTATGGAAGTTTAAAAACTGTTTGTTGCTTTGTTATTGAAATTAGAAGTTGATGCTTACGCTAAGCCTAAATTTTCAGAGTTCATTGCTGCCTGTTTGTGATTCAATAACTCCATAAGTTATAAACATACACTTAAAAAATAAATATTTCCGCATTCTATAAACAAATCTCTATTGGGAAAGAGCAAAGTAAAATTTATTCGGATCTTTTTTGGAATCTGAGATATTAACAAAGAAATTTTGCCAATTTACTTCAGATTTCAAATCACTTTTCTAGCTCTTTTAATGAAAAAATAACAGTAAAAATGATTCAGATTGAAAAGCTATCTATAACTAACTATCTGCTCTAATTTAGTAATTGTTTAGGAATTTCTTGATAAAGAAATCGTACTTTAAAAAATCGAAAATTTCCGAAAATTTCATTTTTTCCTCTATTTCAGATGTTTTTTTGAAGATAAGGGAAGGCTCTAAATTTACTCAAGTTTTTTTACGTAACATATTGAAGTGTCTTTTAGATGATATTAAATTTTAATCATTGGTTTCAGCGTATTTTTTTTACTAGAGTAAATTGAACTAAGGTAAAATTTCATTAGTTAGTTCTTTTTATTGCAAGTTTAGCAAAACTAACCATTTCTTTCGTGTTTCAATTTCTCAAGAGCATGTTTATGAAGTACTTGCTAAAATGTACATTTTTTAAACATCGAAATAAATGTTAGATATACTTGCTTTTGCATCATTTAGTCGTTTATCTAGTTTTTTGAATTCTCGTAATTTCACATTAAGGGTCAATCCATACAGGTTCCATATAAACTACTCATTCATGTTCAAATATTTCTAAGTTATAAAATTAAAATAATTATTTTGAAAACTACAATATGTTTTTTCAGTATAATATAGGGCACAATATCCGTAATTTAAGAAGGTGCAATGAAGTTTTCACACTTTTTATTTCTGTTTTAGTGTGTGAATTGACTTGCAAAATTGCTCAATTTCATAGGCCTGCACCTTTTTTACAAAACAAATACAAAAAACAATATGTATAACATGTATAGTACTTGAATGGAATAATCAATTGGCCAAGAAATTTTATTTTTAATTCCATCCCCTTTTGGTTTACAGGGGTCTAAAAATGTCATTTTTGTCATTTTTCCCATTTTTGAGGTGCTGTAATCTATAAAAGGGTGCACAAACACACAGCAACAGTTACATACTCTTTTTAGCATGGTTCCAGTGTTGCCGTATTTCATTTTGTGTTTCCGTCCCCTACGCGAGTTATCCCCCTTTGAAATGAGTAAAATGTTTACATTTGACCCTGAACTTTCACCTGTTGCCGTTATTTTAATTATTAACTTACAGCTACGTAACTCAGCATGTAAGACTATCAATTTATGTACTTTAACATCAAAGCGTTAAATTAACTGTCATAAATGTAATTCAAACAGATTTTGGCCAAAATGCAAAGAACTAAAAGTCCCATGTTTGACTACGAAAATCACTTTTGATGACCTCTAAAAAATCAAAGGTCCAGTTGAGAGAAAAAATAAAAGAGGTTTTAAACATCTTTTATATCCAGCTTTTAGGGATATGAATTTCAAAAAAAAATTGTCGATCGCACCCATCCGTCGAACCTGCATGGATAGACCCATAAAACACAAAGAAAATGCTATTTTTCTAAATTTTATTTTACGTTTGGAAATCAAAAACCAATTTCTAGTTTCTTCAAGAAAATAGTAGAAACGCAGCTCTATACTCTTGTAAAATTTTTAAAGTTGTCTGAATTTTCCCTCATTTGAATTTTTGTGTCTGTGTGAAAGGGAAAATGATCATTTTACAAAATGTCACTAAGTTTAAAATTGATTTTGAACACAAAGGAGTTAAAATACAACTTCAAAAGTAAGGTATTTCTTTTATGATACTTAGCACATTATTGAGTATTAATTTCATCAAAGCTAATGCATTCCTTAAAGATTGAGATTAAAAAATAAAATGCTTAATTATGAGAAAATTAAAATATTTTCCGTTTTTGAAACTCGGTTAAAAGTTAACCATAATATCTTTGAAAATTTTACTGATATCAGATTAATTACCCTACCCTATAGATTGCAACAACATATAACTTTTTTGTTTTCATTAAATAGTTAATAAGATACAAGCCTTCAAAAATGCAACATTTAGCATTTATGAGAATGCTGTTCAATTTGATCAATTTTCAATCGCATGTAACTATTCAAATAAAAAATTTTAAGCAAAAATATTTTAGGTATTTTTGTATAGGCATAAAAGGAACTTGTATACCAAATTTCATAAAAATCTGTTACCATGCGGCCACCACTTTTTTGTGAATTTTGCTCATTTTGTATGGAATGACCCTTATATG